>NC_134687.1:560702288-561015413 GCF_050947455.1 Rhinoderma darwinii | reverse complement strand
CGCATACACAGAGCACTTAGGCCTAAGCCTGCAACAGGTGAGCCTCCGAGAGATGTGGTATGCGGGCTTTTGAGCTTCGTCGACACAGCTGCCCTTTTACAGAGGGCCAGGGACTCTCAAGGAATCTACTACGACAACTCCAAAATTTTATTCTTCCAAGATGTAGCGGCAAGCACTCTAAACAAAAGGCGAATATTGAAACCGCTCACTGATATTTTGAGAGAACGTCACATACCCTACAGATGGTTATACCCCTTCGGACTCTCTGTGATGGATAATGATAAACCCATAGTGATAAAGCAACCGGAAGACCTACACAAAATCTGGACTGTGCTACGGGTCGCCCCGCTGGACATACCATCGTGGCTGCCGGTTCATTTACCTGCGGCTTTTCCGGAATTACCGCCCCTGGAGAAGTGGAACCTACAGACCAAGGCGAAGTCCCCGAGGAGGACCCTCACCTGAATCGCAGAATTTTCGGGACTTTGAAATCAAGAAACTGGCTTTGTAGGGGTATTTGCTTGGTCGGGGCTTTTTTCCTTTTCCTTTCGCAGTAGAGGAATCGTCGAGGTATAATCGGTGGCTTACAACAAGCCTCTTGTGTATCCTTTAAGAGTTTTGCTAAAAGTGGTACTATCAGATATTTGTAGCTATTAACAAAGAGTGCGTCTCTTTCTTTTCTGTTGGTCCTTTTTTATGTTCTTTTCTCCTTTCAAATTCGAATGGATAAACCCATTCTGTATTGTGTATCTGTATACGGTAATATGCTCAATCGTATCCAGAACTAATTCCATACCCATGGGATCAGGGACCTGTTTGATCTCAGTTCTTTCTGCTTGGTTCTTATGTGGAAAAGATTTCAACATTTGCAATGTTTTGTTTATTCTTACAACTTGTGTTAAGTTTGAAGTTAAGGTGACACATGGTGGGCTCTCATACATTTCCTTCCCTTCATCAGTCTTAGGTACATATGGCTGAGGTTAATATTGTCTCATTAAACGCAAGAGGGCTTAATACTCCTCAAAAACGCAACCAAGTATTTGCTATAACTAAGAAAGCTCGCTCAGACATTCTGTTTCTGCAAGAAACTCATTTCCGACACACACACACCCCATCTCTCACCCACACCTCGTTATCACAGTGGTTCCATAGCACACACACATAGTATTGCTATTAGTAGATCAGTTCCATTTACCTTACTGGCTCAGCAAATCGACCCAGTGGCTAGATATGTCCTCGTTAAAGGAACCATAGGAAATACTATGATTACTCTTGCTAATATTTATGCCCCTAACAGAAATCAAGCTAAATGGTTAGCCAGCACTTTAAATAAGATACAAACTTTTAAAGAAGGAATCCTGGTTCTAGGGGGAGATTTCAACTGTGTCTTGGATTATAAATTGGATACTACCTCTAAATCCTCAACTATATCCAACAAAGCACTTAGGACAATGAAGAGGGCGTTAGCTGACCTCTCGCTAGTTGATGCTTGGAGAGCAATACATCCTGACACGAAAGATTTCACATACTATTCCACAGTACATAGGACCTACCACAGATTAGATCGCATGTATATCTCTAATAGGCACCTGGGTGAAGTTACTGCCTTAGACATAGGGCCCATATTAATATCTGACCACGCACTGGTCTCTATGTCCTTATCCATTTCGTCCCTCCCTAGGAAAACTCTGAATTGGTCATTAAATGAAACGTTGCTGGGCTCGCCAGAGGATATCATGAGGATAGAAAGCAAACTTCAGGAGTATTTTCACTTTAATGACATTCCAGGGACCCCGGTTCCGATTGTATGGGAGGCTCACAAAGCCTGTATTAGAGGCGAGTTTATTGCTCTCGGCTCTAGAATTAAAAAAACTAGAGAGGCAGCAGTGAACTCCCTATTGAACAGAATTTCAGCCTTAGAAACACTTAGAAAACAATCGGCTATACAGAAATCTCAATTGGAACTTGTGAAACTGAAAAACGATCTCAGAGATCTCCTGAATGTTAAAGCAGCCAAAGCTCTCCAGCGATGTAAATTTAAATATTATGCTCACGGAGATAAAGGGTCTAAAATTATGTCAGGACTTCTTAAAAAACAAAACGAGAAATCTTATATTACCAAAGTGAAAACAGAAAAAGGCGAGGTAGTACTATCCACAGAAGAGATTGCGGCAGAGTTTCACAAATTCTACTCCTCTCTATATAACTTGGAGACTGGTGGTCCAACATCACATATGGGGGATCGTTTTGCCACTATTGATTCTTTTCTTAACTCAATCTCCTTGCCTAAAATTGGGGAGGGTGATTTAGAAGGGTTGATGGCCCCTTTTTCAGAACAAGAAGTTAGGGAAGTGCTAGCCTCTATACCCAGTGGTAAGAGTCCTGGACCTGATGGATTTCCAATATTTTATTATAAAACATTTGCGGCAACCTTGTTACCACACTTTGTGAAGCTTAGCAATTCTTTGCTGGAGGGCGAGGGTCTTTCCAATCGCATGCTAGACGCGCATATCACAGTTATCCCAAAAGAAGGTAAGGACCCTATGATCTGTAGTAGCTACAGACCAATCTCCCTTCTGAATACAGATGTAAAATGGTGGGCAAAGTTACTGGCACACCGCATAAATTTATTACTTTCTAAATTGATTAACCCTGAACAGACAGGTTTTGTACCACAAAGAGAAGGGAGATTTAACACTACCAGGGTAATTAACGCGATGTTCTGGGCACAAAAACACAAGATCCCACTAGTCCTTCTCAGTACTGATGCAGAAAAGGCGTTCGATCGCGTGGCATGGGATTTTATGACAGCGACTCTCATTAGATATGGGTTTCCTCCCGCCTTTGTCAGAGCCATTCTTACGCTTCATCATCAGCCATCCGCTAGGATCAAAATAAATGGGGCTCTCTCACCACCCTTTGATATCCATAATGGAACACGACAGGGCTGCCCGCTGTCCCCATCTCTATTTGTACTAACCATAGAACCCCTAATCCAGAAATTCATTCAGTCCCGAGAAGTTCAGGACCTTAAGATTGGGGACGTTACGCACTCAACGGCAGCATTTGCAGATGACCTCCTTCTATTTATATCAAAACCATTCCAGGCTTTTCCAGCAATCCTTGCGATTCTGGAGGAATTTGGAAAAGCTTCCAATTTTAAGATTAACCTAGGGAAATCAGTGGCCCTAAACATTACGGCATCAAAGTAATAAATACAGCGTCTTAAACTTTCCACACCCTTCACATGGAACTCAACGGACATAACATACCTGGGGGTTCGCATCTCTTCAGACCCTTCTAAGTTGTTTGAGTATAACTATAAAACGCTATATAAGAAAATTAGTTTGCGGTTAGCGGGCTTGAAAATCCCGTATGTCTCTTGGATGGGAAGAAAGAATATTCTCAAATGCTACATAATGCCGCAAATTTTGTATGTGATGCAAACTGTTCCTATATGGCTCCCGAGATCCTTCTTTACTAAAATACATCGCTTATTCTCAAAGTTTATATGGAACGATGCTCACCCTAGGCTGGCATATGCTCAAATGCGACTTGGCAGAAAACAGGGGGGATGCGGATTACCAGATGTTCAATCATATTATAGAGCCATCCAACTGGCTAGGTGGCTGTCGCTAGTGCACCCACAGCAGCCTGTATGGCCGCATACCCATGTCGAACGACACATTCTTGGGAAAGAGGGGATCATACACCTGTGGTCCGCAGTTCCGATAAGGACAGGTCAGCTGAGTGACACTTTGAGGGGCACGGTGGAAGTGGGGCAGCACTTCTTCACAAAACTGATACCAGATACAGGGCTATCTCCTCTCATGCCTTTAGGGGTCCTCCCGGCCTTTCTGAAAGCAGCGGTCACCCCGATACATTTTCCTTGGTCCCATCTACAGCGAATCTCAATATACCCTATGTTACAAAATGTATCAGCCCTACCGAATCTAGCGGACCTTCTAACCTCACTAGATCCTACCCCCATCTCGTTTATACATGAATATGCTTTCAATAGGGTATGTAGAGAATTCTGTGATAGGTTTCCACAACCACTAAGGGATATTAATTGGCTAGAACATTATTTGATATTTCCCAACTTACCTAAAGGCCTTCTCTCTAAAATATATACTAAACTCCTACAGTTAGCGGCTCCGGCTAAACCTAGGTACATGATAGCATGGGAAAAGGAGCTGTCTGTCACCTTTACCCCTGCTGAAGTCTCCGTGGTCTTGTCCAACTCGCAGGGTTTTTCCCGTTGTGTTAAGATCCAAGAGAATTCCTTTAAGACATTGACAAGATGGTATAGAACCCCTCAGATCCTCAATAAATGGAGGCTTACTAAGGACAAAATGTGTTGGAGGTGTGGAGTGGAGGTGGGGTCTATCTCACATATATGGTTTCACTGTTCAGCCCTGCAGAACTTCTGGGCTGAGGTTGGGAGACTTATTAATGTAATTTGTGGGGCGAACATATGCCTTACCCCCGAATTGGTGCTGATATGGCTACCTAACAGTTCGTTTAGACCATCTAAGCATTCTCTAGCAACCCACTTACTGACAGCAGCTAAACTCCTCATCCCTATGAATTGGAAATCTAAGATCCCGCCCACAATCCCTCAATGGCTAGAAAAAACTAGACAAATCTTCAGAATGGAAGAACTTGCGGGGTGGGAGAGTGGCACACATGTAAAATTTCTAAATACATGGCAGAGTTGGGTAGATTTTACTAAGAGCCCTGTATTCGGCCAAAATATGACTTCCTCCCTGTTGATTTGACTTGACTTGGTCTATCCTGTCAATAGGGCATTATCTCATACGCAGAAGAGGAGCTTACTAATGTACACATTGACTCTGCTGGGCTCTCATGGTGGTCACTGGTATTATTTTATTTTGTTGGTTTATTTGTGTTATTGTTTATCAGTTGTCAAAAAGAAATGCCCCTGATAAATAAGGCTGGTATGCCTGAATAGGTATAAAATGGACACGACAGGTAGACCTTTAATAAAGCCATGTTTGGCCAGGTTCATGAAGCATACAAATGTGTTTAAAATTGTACTTGCCATATGTTTTTATGTCTCCTTTTAGGCCTGCGTGCCGCATACTATTATGTTATATATTTTATGCCGGGCTGCATGTCAAGCTCACATGTTATAAAAAAAAATAAAAAAATTAGCATTTTTCTAAATTTAAATGTATCTGCTTGTAAGACAGGCAGTTATATCACACAAAGTAGTCACTAATTAACATTCCCCATATGTCTACATTAGATTGATATCGTTTTTTGAACATCCTTTTATTTTTCTATGACATTACAAGGCTTAGAACTTTAGCAGCAATTTCTCACATTTTCAAGAAAATTTCAAAAGGCTATTTTTACAGGGGCCAGTTCAGTTGTGAAGTGGCTTTTAGGGCCTTATATATTAGAAACCTCCAAAAAGTCACCCCATTTTAAAAACTCCACCCCTCAAAGTATTCAAAACAACATTTAGAAAGTTTCTTAACCCTTTAGACGTTTCACAGGAATTAAACCAAAGTAGAGGTGAAATTCACAAATTTCATTTTTTGTTGTTGCAGAAATTCATTTTTAATCAATTTTTTTTTAGTAACACAAAGTTTTACCAGAGAAACGCAACTCAATATTTATTGCCCAGGTTCTGCAGTTTTAGGAAATATCCCACATGTGGCTCTAGTTTGATTATGGACTGAAACACAGGCCTCAGGAGTAAAGGAGCACCTAGAGGATTTTGGGGTCTCCTTTTTATTAGAATAGATTTTAGGCTCCATGTCAGGTTTGAAGAGCTCTTGTGGTACCAAAACAGTGCAAACCCCCCAAAAGTGACCCAATTTGGGAAACTACACCCCTCAAGGAATTTATTTAGGGGTATAGTAAGCATTTATTTTTTTGCAGAAATTTTTGGGAAGTAGGCTATGAAAATGAAAATCTACATTCTTTCGAATAAATTGTAGGTTTAGCTAATTTTTTTTAATTTCCAAAAGGACTAAAGGAGAAAAAGCACCACAACATTTCTAGAGCAATTTCTCCCGAGTAAAACAGTACCCCATATGTGGTCATAAATGGCTGTTTATACACACAGCAGGGCTTGGAATGGAAAGAGCGCTATTTGGCTTTTGGAGCTCAAATTTAGCAGGAATGGTTTTCGGAGGCCATGTCGTATTTGCAAAGCCCCCCAAAAGTGACCCCATTTTGGAAACTGCACCGCTTGAGGAAATTATCTAGGGGTATAGTGAGCATTTTGACACCGCAGGTTTTTTGCAGAAATTATTGGAATTAGGCCGTGAAAATGAAAATCTACATTCTTTCAAAGAAAATGTAGGTTTATCTACTTTTTTCTCATTTCCACAAGGACTAACGGAGAAAAAGCACCGCAAAATTTGTAAAGCAATCTTTCCCGAGTAAAACAGTACCCCATATGTCGTATTAAGCGGACACACGGCAGGGCTTACAAGGGAAAGAGCGCTATTTGGCTTTTGGAGATCACATTTAGCAGGAATGGTTTGCGGAGACCATGTCGCATTTGCAGAGCCCCTGAGGGGACAAAACAATCAAAACGCCAAAAAAGTGACCCCATTTAGGAAACTACAGCCCTTGAAGAATTCATCTACGGTTGTAGTGATCATTTTGACCCCACAGGTGTTTCATAGAATTTATTAGAATTGGGCAGTGAAAATAAAAACAATCCTTTTTCCTCAATAAGATGTAGCTTTAGGTAAACATTTTTAATTTTCTCAACAAGTAAAGGAAAAAAAGAACCCCAACATTTGTAAAGTAACTTCTCCCGAGTAAGGCAATACCCAATATGTTGTCATAAACTGCTGTTTGGGCACATGGCAAGGAACAGAAGAGAAGGAGCAGCATTTGGCTTTTGGACCACAGATTTTGCTTGATTGGTTTCTTGACACCATGTCACTTTTGCAAAGCCCCTAAGGTACCAGTACAGTGGAAACTACCCAAACGGACTCCATTTATGATAATACACCCCTTCATGAATTAATCTAGAGTTGTAGTGAGCATTTTGACCCCACAGCTGTTTCATAGATTTTATTTGAATTGGGCAGTGAAAATAAAAATGTAATTTTTTTTCCAATAAGACATCGATTTAGCGCAAAATGTTTAATCTTCTCAAAAAATAAAGCAGAAAAAGAAGCCCAACATTTGCTAAGCAATTTCTCCCGAGTACGGCAATACCCCATATGTGGTTATAAACTCATTTTTGGGCACACAGCAGGGCTCAGAAGGGAAGGTGCGCAATTTAGCTTTCGGAGTACAGATTTTGCTGGATTGGTTTCTGGTCGCTATGTCGCAATTGCAAAACCCCTGTGGGACCAAAACAGTGTAAACCCCCCAAAAGTGACTCCTATTTTGGAAACTACACCCCTCAAGGTATTCACCTAGGGGTGCAATGAGCATGTTAACCCTGCAGGTGTTTTGGATAACTTAGTGTGCACTCGATATTGCAGAGTAAAAATGGGATTTTTCAATAGATATGCCAATATTTGGTGCCCAACTTGTGCCACCTTAACAAGACAGCTCTCTAATTATTATGCAGTGTTTCCCGGTTTTATAATCACCCTACATGGGGCCCTAATCTTTTGCCTGGACATTTGACAGGGCTCAGGATTGAGAGAGTACCATGCGAAATTGAGGCCTAAGGTTAAGGATCTGCCAGGCACAGCTTCTGTATCCACGCCCATAGGTAATCAGTCTGCACCTGCTTCTATGTCTGTGAGACTGACTCCATCTTCCACCACTCAGGATGGCAGGCTTAGGAGTGGGAGAGCCTATCACAGCCTGGCCAGACGGAGCTAGCTCCCGCCCTCTGTCTATTTATACCTGCCTTTCCTGTTCCTCCTTGCTTGTGATTCTTCTCTGTTGGTTTCCTGGCCCTGCTGCAGCTTCTTGAACTACTTGTCCCTGCTTCGTTTTGACCCTGGCTTACTGACTACTCTTCTGCTCTGCGTTTGGTACCTCGTACACTCCTGGTTTGACTCGGCTTGTTCACTACTCTTCTGCTCTGCGTTTGACACCTCGTACTCTCCTGGTTTGACTCGGCTCGTTTACTACTCTTGTTGCTCACGGTGTTGCCTTGGATAACTGCCCCGTTTCCCTTTGTTCTGTGTTTCATTGTCTGGTTGTCTGTCGTGCACTTACTGAGTTTAGGGACCGTCGCCCAGTTGTACCCCGTCGCCTAGGGCGGGTCGTTGCAAGTAGGCAGGGACTGAGTGGCGGGTAGATTAGGGCTCACTTGTCTGTTTCCCTATCCCTGTCATTACATAATCACAAGCCCATATACCTACTCTACCCTGGTCCCTCACACCACTATGGACCCCCTTGAGACCCTGGTTCAGAAAATGCAGGGTCTCTCCCTACAGGTCCAGGCCCTGGCTCAGAGGGTCAACCAGCCTGATGCTACCATGGTAGTGCCCCTCACCTCACCTCTTGAACCCCACCTCAAGTTGCCTGACCGGTTCTCAGGGGACCGGAAGACTTTTCTCTCCTTTCGGGAGAGTTGTAGGCTCTATTTTCGTTTAAAGACCCACTCCTCGGGTTCTGAGAGCCAGCGGGTGGGTATAAATATGTCCCGGCTCCAGGAAGGGCCCCAAGAATGGGCCTTCTCCTTAGCTCCTGACGCCCCTGAACTTTCCTCCGTTGATCTTTTCTTTTCTGCTCTCGGACTCATTTATGACGAGACTGACAGGACTGCCTTTGCCGAGAGTAAGCTGGTGACCTTACGTCAGGGTAAGAGACCTGTTGAGGAGTATTGCTCTGACTTTAGGAAGTGGTGCGTAGCTTCTCGGTGGAATGACCCTGCCTTAAGGTGCCAGTTTAGGTTGGGTCTGTCGAACGCCCTGAAAGACCTGCTAGTTAGCTATCCCTCTTCTGACACCCTAGACCAGGTTATGGCTTTAGCGGTACGACTTGACCAACGTCTCAGGGAACGACAACTTGAACGTTTATGTGTTTTCTCCTCTGACTCCCCCATGATGCCTCCCGAGGTTCCGTTGCTTCGTTCTTCCACGGAAGACTCGGAGGTACCTATGCAACTCGGGGCCTCCGTGTCCCCCCAACAACGTAGAGAGTTCCGCAGGAAGAATGGTCTCTACTTCTATTGTGGGGAAGACAAGCATCAAGTAAACAACTGTCCTAGGCATAAGAATAAGCAGCCGGAAAACTTCCGCGCCTAAGTGATCATCGGGGAGGTCACTTGGGCGCACAGGTATTTCCCGTAAATATGAAACGTAATAAAATCTTGCTTCCCTTTCAGGTCTCTTTTGGTGGTAGGTCTGCTACCGGCAGTGCCTTCGTGGATTCAGGGTCGTCTGCTAATATCATGTCTGTGGAATTTGCTATGTCTCTAGCTATGCCTTTGATTGATTTGCCTAAACCTGTCCCGGTAGTGTGTATCGACTCCACTCCTCTTGGTTATTTTACACAGCATACCCCTGTTTTTGAACTCCTTGTTGGCTCCATGCATTTGGAGCAGTGCTCTGTACTGTTGATGCAGGGATTATCGTCTGATTTGGTTTTAGGCCTTCCCTGGTTGCAGTTGCATAATCCCACGTTTGACTGGAATACTGGGGATCTTACCAAATGGGGTAATGAATGCTTGACGTCATGTTTTTCTGTTAATTCTATTTCTCCCCCTGAGGTGGTGAACACGCTACCTGAATTTGTTCAGGACTTCGCTCATGTTTTCTCTAAGGAGGCCTCCGAAGTGTTACCTCCTCATAGAGAATACGATTGCGCTATCGATTTGGTACCAGGAGCAAAGCTCCCTAAGGGTAGGATATTTAATCTCTCTTGTCCCGAACGTGAAGCCATGAGAGAGTATATCCAGGAATGCCTGGCCAAGGGTTACATTCGCCCCTCTACTTCTCCGGTAGGTGCTGGCTTCTTCTTCGTAGGGAAGAAGGATGGTGGTCTTAGGCCATGCATTGACTACCGTAACTTGAATAAGGTCACTGTAAGGAACCAGTATCCCCTTCCTTTGATTCCTAATCTCTTTAATCAGGTTCAGGGGGCCAAATGGTTCTCTAAGTTTGATCTACGGTGGGCGTATAACCTTATCCGCATCAAAGAGGGGGATGAGTGGAAGACTGCGTTTAACACGCCCGAAGGTCATTTCGAATACCTCGTCATGCCCTTTGGGTTGTGTAATGCTCCAGCGGTCTTCCAGAATTTCATAAATGAGATTTTAAGAGATTACCTGGGGGTATTTCTTGTAGTGTACCTAGATGACATACTTGTGTTTTCCAAGGACTGGTCCTCCCACATTGAGCATGTCAGGAAGGTGCTCCAGGTCCTTCGGGAAAACAAACTGTTTGCGAAGACCGAAAAATGTGTGTTTGGGGTGCAGGAGATACCACTTTTGGGTCAAATCCTCACTCCTCATAAATTCCGCATGGACCCCGCCAAGGTCCGGGCTGTGGCAGAATGGGTCCAACCTGTCTCCCTGAAGGCATTACAGTGCTTCTTGGGGTTCGCTAATTATTACAGGAGATTTATTGCTAACTTCTCGGTCATCGCTAAGCCTCTTACGGACCTCACTCGCAAGGGTGCTGATCTCCTCCACTGGCCTCCTGAGGCTGTCTAGGCTTTTGAGGCCCTTAAGAAGTGCTTTATCTCGGCCCCGGTGTTGGTTCAGCCCAACCAAATGGAGCAATTTATCGTGGAGGTTGACGCGTCCGAGATGGGAGTGGGGGCTGTCTTGTCCCAGGGTACCAGGTCCCTCACCCATCTCCGTCCCTGTGCCTACTTCTCCAGGAAGTTTTTGCCCACTGAGAGTAACTATGATATTGGCAACCGCAAACTCTTAGCCATTAAATGGGCATTTGAAGAGTGGCACCACTTCCTGGAGGGGGCTAGGCACCAGGTAACGGTCCTTACCGACCACAAGAATCTGGTTTTCCTAGAATCGGCCCGGAGGCTAAACCCGAGACAAGCTCGATGGGCGTTATTTTTTACCAGATTCAATTTTTTGGTTACCTATAGGGCTGGGTCTAAAAATATTAAGGCTGATGCACTGTCGCGTAGATTCATGGCCAGCCCTCCTTCGGAGGAAGATCCTGCTTGTATTTTGCCTCCAGGTATAATTATTTCCTCTATTGATTCTGATTTAGTCTCTGAAATTGCTGCTGATCAAGGTTCAGCTCCCGGGAACCTTCCTGAGAACAAGCTGTTTGTTCCCCTTCAATTCCGGCTAAGGGTACTTAGGGAAAATCATGACTCCGCACTATCTGGTCATCCAGGCATCCTGGGTACCAAGCACCTCATTGCCAGAAACTATTGGTGGCCTGGGTTGCCTAAAGACGTTAAGGCCTACGTCGCCACTTGTGAAGTTTGTGGTAGGTCCAAGACTCCCAGGTCCCGACCAGCGGGCTTACTACGTTCTTTGCCCATTCCCCAGAGACCTTGGACCCATATCTCCATGGATTTTATCACCGATTTTCCTCCATCTCAAGGCAAGTCGGTGGTGTGGGTTGTAGTAGACCACTTCAGTAAGATGTGCCACATTGTGCCTCTCAAAAAACTACCCAATGCTAAGACGTTAGCTACCTTGTTTGTCAAACACATCCTGCGTCTCCATGGGGTCCCTGTCAATATTGTTTCTGACAGAGGGGTACAATTTGTTTCTTTGTTTTGGAGAGCCTTCTGTAAAAAGTTGGAGATTGATCTGTCCTTCTCCTCTGCCTTCCATCCTGAAACTAATGGCCAAACTGAGAGGACTAATCAGTCTCTAGAACAATATTTAAGGTGTTTTATCTCTGACTGTCAATATGATTGGGTCTCATTCATTCCCCACGCCGAATTTTCCCTTAATAACCGGGTCAGTAACTCGTCAGGGGTCTCCCCCTTTTTCTGTAATTTTGGGTTTAATCCACGGTTCTGATCCGTTTCACCTGGTAGTTCCAACAATCCCGAGGTAGAGGTCGTTCATCGGGAACTGTGCACAGTCTGGGCCCAGGTTCAGAAGAACCTAGAGGCGTCCCAGAGCATACAAAAAACTCAGGCAGATAGAAGACGTTCTGCTAACCCCTTGTTTATGGTCGGGGATCTGGTGTGGCTATCGTCAAAGAACTTGCGCCTTAAAGTCCCGTCCAAGAAGTTTGCTCCTCGGTTTATAGGGCCATACAAGGTCATTGAAGTCCTCAATCCTGTCTCCTTCCGACTGGAGTTGCCCCCATCTTTTCGAGTACACGACGTGTTTCATGCCTCCCTCCTTAAACGCTGCTCCCCGTCCTTGGCTCCCTCGAGGAAACCTCCTGTCATCGTTCTCACCCCTGAGGGGGTAGAATTCGAGGTGGCCAAGATTGTGGACGGCAAGATGGTCCAAGGCTCCCTCCAGTACCTGGTCCATTGGAGGGGATACGGGCCTGAGGAGAGGACTTGGGTACCCGCCCGGGATGTTCACGCTGGGGTATTGGTCAGGAGGTTCCACCTTCGTTTCCCCAATAAACCAGGTCCATCTAGAAAGGGTCCGGTGGCCCCTCATAAAAGGGGGGGTACTGTTAAGGATCTGCCAGGCACAGCTACTGTATCCATGCCCATAGGTAATCAGTCTGCACCTGCTTCTATGTCTGTGAGACTGACTCCGATCTGCCACCACTCAGGATGGCAGGCTTAGGAGTGGGAGAGCCTATCACAGCCTGGCCAGACGGAGCTAGCTCCCGCCCTCTGTCTATTTATACCTGCCTTTCCTGTTCTTCCTTGCTTGTGATTCTTCTCTGTTGGTTTCCTGGCCCTGCTGCAGCTTCTTGAACTACTTGTCCCTGCTTCGTATTGACCCTGGCTTACTGACTACTCTTCTGCTCTGCGTTTGGTACCTCGTACACTCCTGGTTTGACTCGGCTTGTTCACTACTCTTCTGCTCTGCGTTTGGCACCTCGTACTCTCCTGGTTTGACTCGACTCGTTTACTACTCTTGTTGCTCACGGTGTTGCCGTGGGCAACTGCCCCGTTTCCCATTGTTCTGTGTTTCCTTGTCTGGTTGTCTGTCGTGCACTTACTGAGTGTAGGGACTGTCACCCAGTTGTACCCCGTCACCTAGGGCGGGTCGTTGCAAGTAGGCAGGGACTGAGTGGCGGGTAGATTAGGGCTCACTTGTCTGTTTCCCTATCCCTGTCATTACACCTAATTTGGCGATTACACAGAATTGGTTCACAATTGCAGAGGCTCAGATGGGAAATAATAAATGAAACCCACCAGAAGTGACCCCATTTTAGAAACTACACCCCTCAAGGCATTTATTAAGGGGTGTAGTGAGCATTTTCACCCCACAGGTCTTTTCCATAAATAAATGCGCTGCGTATGGTGCAAAGTAAAAATTTACATTTTTCCCCAGAATTGCCAATTCAGTGGCAAGTATGTCGTGCCCGGCTTATGCCACTGTACACACACACCCCCCAAAAATTTTTAAAAGGGTTCTCCCGGGTATGGCGGTGCCATATATGTGGAAGTAAACTGCTGTTTGGGCACACTGTAGGGCTCAGATGGATGGGAGCGCCATTTGGATTTTGAAGCATAGATTTTGCTTGGTAGTAGTTTTGTTTGAGTTTTACTGGTGTTTCCGTTTATAATGTGGGGGTACATGTAAACTGGGCAGAGTATATCAGGGGCATAGCCAGGTGGTATAATAATGGTGTAAACAATAAAATAACCCATAGATGTGTGCTACGCTGTGACACAATCCTTTATGCACACGCCAGTGTCGCACTGATAAATTGTGTCTTTACTTATCCCTGTAATGACGGGGAAGGGAGACAGACAGGTGAGCCCTAATCTACCTGCCACTCAGTCCCTGCCTACTTGCAACGGCCCGTCCTAGGCGACGGCGTACAACTGGGCGACGGTCTCTACGCTCAATAAGTGCACGACAGACAATCAGACAAGGGTACAGAGAAGCTAAGGGAAATGGGGCAGTTTCCCATGGCAATACCGTGAGCAACAAGAGTAGTGAACGAGTCGAGTCAAACCAGGAGTGTACGAGGTACCAAACGCAGAGCAGGAGAGTAGTGAACGAGCCGAGTCAAACCAGGAGTGTACGAGGTACCAAACGCAGAGCAGGAGAGTAGTCAGTAAGCCAGGGTCAATATGAAGCAGGGACAAATAGTTCAAGCAGCAGCAGCAGAGCCAGGAAACAGGAGAATCACAGGCAAAGGAGGAGCAGGAAGTGAAGGTATAAATAGACAGAGGGTGGGAGCTAGCTCCGTCTGGCCAGGCTGTGATAGGCTCTCCCACTCCTCAGCCTCTCAGCCTGATTGGTAGAAGGAGGGGTCACTCGATCAGACTTAGGAGCAGGTGCAGACTGACTAACCACGGGCGTCGACACAGAAGCTGTGTCTGGCAGGTTCTTTATAATCCCCCTTTTGGTCTACACTCGGCACCTTTGCAGTTTGGAGAATTTTGCTGGGAAAGTTTGTCCTGGTATAATACGGGCGCCCTCGCTTCTAGCAGATATGTTTGGGCCCCCCTTTCCTGGTTCCCTAATTTTAGGGCCCCGATAAATCGCCTCTTGAAACAGACAAAATGTTCCCCTCTGATCTGCACAACTGCATGTTTTTATTTCCTGACTTATTGGAGCCGTAACTAATTTTATTTTTTTCGTAGACGTAGTGGTATGGCGGCTGGTTTGTTGTGGGACGAGCTGTAGTTATTATTGGTACCATTTTGGGGTACATGCGACTTTTTGATCACTTTTTATCCTATTTTTTGAGAGGCAAGGTGACCAAAAAACAGCAATTCTGGCATAGTTTTTTAGGGGTTTTTTTTATACAGCGTTCACCATGCGTTATAAATTACATGTTAACTTTATTCTGCGGGTCAATAAGATTCCGGCGATACCTAATTTATAGCACTTTTTTATGTTTTACAACTTTTTGCACGATAAAATTACTTTTGTAAAAAGAATGTATTTTTTCTGTCGCCATGTTGTGAGAACCATAAGTTTTTAATTTTTTTTGTCGACGGAGCTGTATGAGGGCTTGTTTTTTGCGAGACGAGCTATAGTTTTTATAGGCACCATTTTTTGATATTTATAGAAAAAAGATGTGGTTATTCAAAACCATACCTAAACATACCCAAAATTGCATTATAATATAGCACAGTGCCATTTCTGATAAAGAATATTGAAAAAGAAAAAGAAAAAAATGTTCCAGGAATATAGCTAGGCACTCTTGGGTTGGATAAAATTTAACAAAGTATTTTATTTATAAATCCAGATAGTACCGGCAGTATAATTTATACAACAATAATTTAAAATATTTTTCTCCTGGCCAGGAAAAAGAGACATATAATAGCACCTCTATGCTTCTATAATATCACCTCATGAGTATGTATATAAACATCATATATGCATGGAACAAATTTGAGAAGATAACAATTTTTAACAAAAAAACGCTGGGTTATGTTCACACTTGCGTTTTTCAACCATATATGTTGTTTTTGTCACAAAGTGGCCAGAGTTCCTATATAGAGTGGTTGGTAATGATGTTTTGAAGACATTCTTTTTATAAGAAGTATTAATCTCAAAAATAGAAAAGCAGTCCCATATGTTAAGGGGATATAATTTGCCGCATATCTTTTTCCCTCATAAGCGGATCCTTGATTTTTGTGTATATCTTATGGTGATAGAGAGACCTTTCACAGACCTGTTGAGGTCAATATGTAACATATAAGTCTTATGGAGATAGGTAGTCTTTCCACAGACCTTTAGGGTCAATGTGTAGCCCTCAATCTTAAGCTTTAGAGGTTTTTACCTTGAACAGCCAGCGAATGCTAGGAATCCTTGCATGAAAGCAGTCGATCCAAATAGATGGGAGGTCAAGATCTTCATAAAAGGCAAAATTCACCTGTATGGCCATACATTTCATCCAAGCCTCTCGATCTCCACGGGCATTCGCCACTGCACTCCGAAAGACATGGGCCCGGCAAGGCAGAATCACACGCTGGCAGCCAGGTAAGTTTAAAATTCTATTGTATGTCTCCTTCCACGTGGTGTCTCCAACACTGGACAGGAGTTCACAGGGCAAAGTGTAGACGTCACTACCCGCCCTGTCTGATTGAGACAGCTGACGCGTTTCATCCCAGTACGGGATTTCTTCAGAGCCGTTTGACAGATACTGCCAAACATGATACCTTTATAGTATCCCAAAGTTCATTCATTGGTTCCATGGTTGTACAAGTAATCTTCCATGGGGATAATCCAAGAAGCATTATAGGAGTCACATGTAGATCTTTCATAAAATACAATGATCCATTTCAATAGGAAAAAGAGGCATTTTTTTGATCAAGTAAACAGTATATTTATCCATTAGTTTATATATATGTAGAGAATGTATTTGGTGTTCTCATAGGGAGAGTAATCAATAATGCATCCCCATACAGTTTTAACAATGATATTAATTAAGTATGAATCCTCCATAAGAATATCAATATTATCTAGGTCTAATTATCAATATTAATTTATCCAAGAATATAATTAGCTAAAATCGCTATTATTTAAACCTTGTGGCGGCATTATGGAGAGATAAATTTCTTAACATAAAAATCCCTTGCTACACAGTTTATATAATTATGCTATATCATAAATTATATACCAAAAAGAATTAGCTAAATTAATCAGTATTTCAAAACTGAACAAATAATTTGTTCCATTTGCAGCTATCTTTATATATGTATATATGGAATTCATAATGTGTTTCAGGGGAAGCAGGGAGAAAGGGCCCATACCTATTAAGGCATTAGGACCTGAGTCCCCACTAAACCCAGAAAATATTCAAAAACAGTGATCCATCAATATAGTGGCAGGGTCCTATAGGGACACTTTTATCACTAGATCTCGTGATCGTTGGTTAGACATATATAGCTGTTACTAATGAGAGGAGCTGCCAAGGAACCCCAAGGGGGGCAGGGAGAGGGACCAAATGCCCAAAGGATGCCCAGAGGGCACCAGGTCCCTAGTCCCCACCACCCACAGCGGACCCATAAGCAACCCCTCCCACTGCAAAGGATTGCAAGAGGTGGGTAGTGCATTATTTTATTATATTCACCCAATTGATTGAATATTTGAGAAAATACCATTCACATTCTTTCTACAGAAAAACAGGTTCCATTATGTAAACGAAAATGGGACATCCAGACCAGAGGCACACTGTTAACATTGATGTCCAATTCCAAGGGAAAAGTTTTTCCAATGGAACCTGTTTTTCTGTAGAAAGAATGTGAATGGTATTTTCTCAAATATTCAATCAATTGGGTGAATATAATAAAATAATGCACTACCCACCTCTTGCAATCCTTTGCAGTGGGAGGGGTTGCTTATGGGTCCGCTGTGGGTGGTGGGGACTAGGGACCTGGTGCCCTCTGGGCATCCTTTGGGCATTTGGTCACTCTCCCTGCCCCCCTTGGGGTTCCTTGGCAGCTCCTCTCATTAGTAACAGCTATATATGTCTAACCAACGATCACGAGATCTAGTGATAAAAGTGTCCCTATAGGACCCTGCCACTATATTGATGGATCACTGTTTTTGAATATTTTCTGGGTTTAGTGGGGACTCAGGTCCTAATGCCTTAATAGGTATGGGCCCTTTCTCCCTGCTTCCCCTGAAACACATTATGAATTCCATATATACATATATAAAGATAGCTGCAAATGGAACAAATTATTTGTTCAGTTTTGAAATACTGATTAATTTAGCTGATTCTTTTTGGTATATAATTTATGATATAGCATAATTATATAAACTGTGTAGCAAGGGATTTTTATGTTAAGAAATTTATCTCTCCATAATGCCGCCACAAGGTTTAAATAATAGCGATTTTGGCTAATTATATTCTTGGATAAATTAATATTGATAATTAGACCTAGATAATATTGATATTCTTATGGAGGATTCATACTTAATTAATATCATTGTTAAAACTGTATGGGGATGCATTATTGATTACTCTCCCTATGAGAACACCAAATACATTCTCTACATATATATAAACTAATGGATAAATATACTGTTTACTTGATCAAAAAAATGCCTCTTTTTCCTATTGAAATGGATCATTGTATTTTATGAAAGATCTACATGTGACTCCTATAATGCTTCTTGGATTATCCCCATGGAAGATTACTTGTACAACCATGGAACCAATGAATGAACTTTGGGATACTATAAAGGTATCATGTTTGGCAGTATCTGTCAAACGGCTCTGAAGAAATCCCATACTGGGATGAAACGCGTCAGCTGTCTCAATCAGACAGGGCGGGTAGTGACGTCTACACTTTGCCCTGTGAACTCCTGTCCAGTGTTGGAGACACCACGTGGAAGGAGACATACAATAGAAGTTTAAACTTACCTGGCTGCCAGCGTGTGATTCTGCCTTGCCGGGCCCATGTCTTTCGGAGTGCAGTGGCGAATGCCCGTGGAGATCGAGAGGCTTGGATGAAATGTATGGCCATACAGGTGAATTTTGCCTTTTATGAAGATCTTGACCTCCCATCTATTTGGATCGACTGCTTTCATGCAAGGATTCCTAGCATTCGCTGGCTGTTCAAGGTAAAAACCTCTAAAGCTTAAGATTGAGGGCTACACATTGACCCTAAAGGTCTGTGGAAAGACTACCTATCTCCATAAGACTTATATGTTACATATTGACCTCAACAGGTCTGTGAAAGGTCTCTCTATCACCATAAGATATACACAAAAATCAAGGATCCGCTTATGAGGGAAAAAGATATGCGGCAAATTATATCCCCTTAACATATGGGACTGCTTTTCTATTTTTGAGATTTATACTTCTTATAAAAAGAATGTCTTCAAAACATCATTACCAACCACTCTATATAGGAACTCTGGCCACTTTGTGACAAAAACAACATATATGGTTGAAAAACGCAAGTGTGAACATAACCCAGCGTTTTTTTGTTAAAAATTGTTATCTTCTCAAATTTGTTCCATGCATATATGATGTTTATATACATACTCATGAGGTGATATTATAGAAGCATAGAGGTGCTATTATATGTCTCTTTTTCCTGGCCAGGAGAAAAATATTTTAAATTATTGTTGTATAAATTATACTGCCGGTACTATCTGGATTTATAAATAAAATACTTTGTTAAATTTTATCCAACCCAAGAGTGCCTAGCTATATTCCTGGAACATTTTTTTCTTTTTCTTTTTCACCATTTTTTGATACATGCGACTTTTTGATCACTTTTTATTTAAATTTTTGTAGGGCAAAGTGACCAAAAAACAGAAATTCTGGCATTATTTTGTAAGTTTTTTTTACACCGTTCACCGCGTGGAATAAATAACATAATATTTTTATAGTTTAGGCCCTTATGGTCGCGGCGATACCAAATATGTATGGTTTATTTATTTTTTTCAATAATAAAGGACTTGATAAGGGAAAAAGGGCGATAGTGTTTTATTTTATTACTTAAAAATGTATTATATTTTTGACATTTTTGAAGTTTTTTAAATTTTTTTTACACTTTACTTTAGTCCCACTAGGGGACTTGAAGGTCCAACTGTCTGATTTTTTTTCTAATACATTTCACTACCTACGTAGTGCAATGTATTAGATCTGTCAGTCATTCACTGACAGCAAGCCGATTAGGCTTCGCCTCCGAGCGGGGCCTAATCGGCTTCCGTAATGGCAAACAGGAGGCCATTGTTAGGTCCCCTGGTGCCATAATAGCAGTCGGCAGTCGTGCGATTGCAGGGCACAGCTGCCGATCTGCTAGCAACCACAAAGATGCAGCGATGACATCCGATCATCGCTGCATCTGAGGGGTGAATGGCAGGGATCGAAGCTAGCTCCGGTTCCTGCCGTTACAGGTGGATGTCAACTGTAACATACAGCTGATATCCACCGCTCATGACGCCGGCTCATTTCCTGAGCCGGAGCCATCTTGCCGGCGGCTACGGAAGCCTTTCAGGCCCCGCCTCCGGGCGTTGGCTGAAAGTTTTTCGTGCTAGGCACACAGGGAGGCCACTATTAGGCCTCCGGCTGCCATTGCAGACACCGACACCCCGGCGATTTCATTGCTGGGGTGTCGATGAGCTGCAAACACCTAAAATGTAGCCATCCCTTTTGATGGCTGCATTGAAGGGGTTAATGGCGGGGATCGAAGTTAACTTCGGTCCCCGCCGTTACAGCAGGATGTCAGCTGTCAGATACAGCTGACATCCGGGGATGATGGCACCGACTCAGCTTTTGAGCCGGTGCCAAACATTTGGCGTAAGTATACAACATTTTCGGGAAGCACTGGCTTTCCATGTTGTATACTTACAACAAATGTCGGTAAGGGGTTAAAGTAGTGTTACTGATATCCGATATCCCAGTTAAAAGACATCATACATTTCCCTAGTTCAGTTTCAGAATTATTGTTTCAACATTTAGGTTTATTGGAAATAAAAGGGCGGAACAGGAGACAAACAAACTGTGGATATGATAGATATGATCGTTATTAGCTGGATCCTGTCTGTCAGAGACACGCAGGTACAACTTTCAGCCGAGCCGTCAGTACTGCTGACCTGACTAAATCGGCCTTGACGGAACGATACAGCTTCTATGTATACAGGATACATAAAAGTTGTTTCTTAACCCCTTAGTGACCACCAATATGCCTTTTCACGGTGGCCCAGTCTAAGCCCTGCACGTGTGCCGTGCAGGCTGGAGCCGGGGCTTATCTGTCTGATGACAGCCTGACTCCTGCCCCAACGACAGCAATCAGAGTTTAATTAGATCGCGGCCGTTTAACCTGTTAAATGCCACGGTCAATAGCGACCGCGGCATTTAACTTGTTTACAGAGGGAGTGAGCTCCCTCTGTCACCCATCGGCGGCCCGCAAATGCAATCACGTGCCTCCGATGGGGTGTCATGGCAGCCAGGGGCCTAATAATAGCCCCCAGGTCTGCCCTGGGCATATGCCTATTAGATTGCCTGTCAGATTTAGGCTATGTTCACACTGAGTTTTTTGACGAGCTTTTTGACACGGAAACCTCGCCAAAAAGCTCGTTAAAAACGGCCCAAAAATGCCTCCTGTTGATTTCAATGGGAGGCGGCAGCGGTTTTCTCCTGCGAGCGGTAAAACCGCCTCGCGGGAGAAAGAAGCGATATGCCCTGTCTTCGGGTGTTTCCACCTCTGACCTCCCATTGACTTCAGAGAAAGCGTATTTCGCTGCGTTTTATGCCCGCGGCTCTCAATGGCCGCGGACGAAAAACGCTGCGAAAAAACGTTGCGAAAATCGGCGTGCAGGGAGAGGAAAATCTGCCTCAAACTTCCAAACGGAATTTTGAGGCAGAAATTCCGCCTGCAAAAAACTCTGTGTGAACATAGCCTTACACTGACAGGCAACTATGCTTTGGTATACCAAAGCATTATAGCAGCGATCTGAAGATCGCATAGTAAAGTCCACTAGTGGGACTAAAAAAAAGAAGTAATAAATGTGAAATAAATATTATTAATACAAATTACAGTAAAAAAATAAATAAAACCCATTTTTTACATAAAAAATAAATAAAAGTACAAATATATGATATCAGCCCGACCAACAATAAAGTTAATATGTCATTTAAACCGCAAGGTGAACACCGTAAAAAAAAACGCAAAAAAACAATGCCAAAATTGCTATTTTTTTCCATTACCCCCCAAAAACTTCATAATAAAAGTTAATCAATAAGTGCCATGTACCCCAAAACAGTACAAATCAAAACTACGTCTCGTCCCACAAAAAAGCAATCCCAAAAAATCACTACATTGACGGAAAAATAAAAAAATTACGGCTCTTGGAAAGCGACGATGCAAAAACAAATAATTTTAGTTCAAAAGGGTTTTTATTGTGCAAAAGGCGTAAAACATAAAAAAAACATACATATGTGGTATCGTCATAATCGTACCAAGCCATAGAATAAAGGTAACATGTTATTTACGCCGCACAATGAACGGCGTCAATTTAAAACGCATAGAAAAATAGTGGAATTTCAGGCGTTTTTTTCTATACCCCCCAAAAAAACAGTTAATAAAAGTTAATAGAAAAATTATATGTACCCCAAAATGGTGCCATTAAAAAGTATAACTAATCCCGCAAAAAACAAGTCCTGATACAGCTATGTCGGCGGAAAAATAAAAAAGTTATAGCTCTTTGAATGCGACTATAGAAAAATAAAAAAAATAACTTGGTCATTAGGGCCTAAAATAGACTGGTCACTAAGGGGTTAAAAAGTATAAATTTTTTGTACTAAAAGTCAATTTAAAAGTTGTTTTAAATCAGGTAAAACTCAAAAATTCACTTCGAAGGTGTACAGAGCCCTTAAAGGGTGGTTAAAGATGTCTAATGTAGAAGAAATAGGTAGATCCACAGACTTGAATCTCAGGAACTTGGCACGGTCTAGAAGAGGCCGTACTGCAGACAAAAGAACAAAATAAGGGGAGGCCTCCATGACTGAAATAGATGGGAGGGGTAACGAGTTGGTTTGGCCTATGGGGGTTGGGGATAAGCTAGTAGGAGGGCTAGTAAGAAAAGGGGTGGGGGGAAGTAAGGGGATGTACCTTTTCCTGTGCTTTCTCTCCCTCTCTTCGCCAGGACGCTGAAGCAGGAACATGTCCCCGCCCGCCCTATGGTGGATTGGAGGGTCTCATCGTGGTCGCTGGATGGTGTTTTTGATGGCTGGTGGTTTCCAGCCTGGAGAGTCAAAGTTTTATATATATATATATATATATATATATATATGGTGGGATGGACACTGGTGTGAAGAAGTTCAAGTGTTCATCCTGGTTTTGTCATTGCAGCTGCGGGGGGGAGTCCTTGAAGTAGGTCGAAAAATGTGGTGGGGGGGGAATGCATCACGGGATGCACCCCCCAATTTTGTTGGAAATCGGCTTCTTAGGGTGTTACCCTTTTTGAAGGCTGTGACATATATGGTTGAGGTCATCTGCAAAAAGGTAATCGGTGCCCCCGAGCCGGGTTACGGCTGGGGGTAAGGTATTGGTGGGCAGATGGCCTGTAAATACAAAATTATTGGTGGCTTCAAGGACTTGCCCCTGTCATTCTTTTGTTGACCCGGAGAGGGTCATATGGTTAAGTATGTTATGTTGAATTCCTCGGAGGGGAATTCAAAAAAGTTATGTTATATGGTTATTTAAAAGTTATGGTTATTTATGATAATAATAAACGGCTGCTGTGGCCATTAAATTCCAACTCTGTTTCAGTGTCTGCTTTATAAAAGGGAAATAAATAGGGGTACACGACTCGACTTATTTGAGTCAAGTTGGTGGCAGGGAAGACAAGTCAACAGTTTCAATTTGGTTCATCGGAGTGAAAAAATTATATGTTGTGGTATGTGGGGTTCGGAGTTTTTCAAAATGAAACCCTCATATTATATTTGGAAACTTTTGAGAATATGTAAAATCTTATGTAAGATAGTTCTATAAAACGCATAAATTTGTTATGGCACTCAGCAGTGGATCCTTGAATCGTAATCGGTTTGACGCTGGCTAAACTGAGGTGCAGTGTTTTAGGAATCCTCCAAGGAAACTTTGAAATCTAGAATGTGAGGAACAAATACAGTACACAAGAAAAATAGTACAGGATATTAGTGGTTGAGTTGAATGGCTATGTAAACCTTTGAAAGGCAATTATTATTATTATTTTTTTTAATAATGGTGTATTAGTGTGTTTGGTGCAACTGTCCAAATACTTTTTATAAAAAAATTGTTTTACTTTTTTAAATACAGCTACGTCCTACGTGTTATAATCTTAGATGTGATGGATAACAGGTGGATCCTGCGTGTCAGAGACACGAAGGTCCCGCCGACACTGAACCCGTCATATCCGCAGGACTGACGGATTCAGTGAATAGCGTTAGATGCATCTGCTCTGTATAGAGAATACAGAGCAGCTGTAATTTTTAATAAAAAGTATTTGTAAGCTTGCACCAAACACACTGATACACCTTTTTATTGGAAAACATTTTTTTTTACCTTTCAAAGGTTTACATAGCCTTTAAAGCTTAGGATTGTGGCTTCTTATGGTCAGTCTCTCAACTTTGTGAAAGATCCCCTTTGTTCAACTTTAGCCTATAGCCACATTGAATCTGCAGTTAGTCTCTAGATTGAGATTATGAAATAAAATCTGAATCTAATGCCAAAACTGTCATTTCAATCTCCCAGTGCTCCCAGCTTTAGTGATCAGGGTTGGCCATAATCCTGCTTCTTACAACCAGGCTCTGTGCATACACAATGCTCACTTATTATGCATGGCAAAGAGCTGGAGTCAGATATAAATGGGCTCAATTAAAGTGACATTAGTCCAAAAATGGCAACTTAAAGGGGTCGTTTAGTATTAGAAAAACATGGCTGCTTTCTTCTAAGAACAGCGCACACCTGTCAATGGTTGTGTCTGGAATTGCAGCTAAGCTCCATTGAAGTAAATAGGGCTGAGCAGCAATGCCACACACAACCTAGGGACAGCTGTGGCGCTGTTTTTTGGAAGAAAGCAGCCATGTATTTCTAATCCTGGACTAACCCTTTTTAGGGTAAGGCCACACGGTGCGTCGTTGACGCGGTTTTGTTGCGTTTGAAAACCGCATGCGGTCAACTGCATGTGTTTTTTGTCTCTGTAATGCTGCAGTTCTGTTGCGTTTTTAAAGGAAATAGTTTATGGACATAGTTTGCACCCGTGTTGAAGTTTGTTAGGTGCTTCCTGTATATAGTTCATTACAATGCATTGCAGAACTGTAAGGGTAAGGCCACACGGAGCGGCCCCGACACGGTCGCAACGTGGCCAACAACCTTGCTGGCACTATGTAGGAGCAGCTGTCAAATACCTCGTTAACGAGTATTCCAGTTACATGCGCATGTGCACTTGCGCTCCATTCATTCTCTATGGGAGCACCGGAGATAGCCGAGTGCAGTCTTCGGCTTTTTCCGGCGCTGCCATAGAGAATGAATAGGGGGTAAGTTGTTGTAATTTGCAAACTCGTGCGGCCATAAAGAGTGTATTAATTCATGGTTGCACGATTTTGCAGATAAAGGGACGGTTTACCAGAATTAATGTGCGGCCACTAAGAGGCTGTTTGACAGCCGCACCGAACATGGTGCCGGCGCGGTTGTTGGCCGTGTGAGGGCCGCTCCGTGTGGCCTTACCCTTAGCAAAAATGCAAGCAGTTCAGCAACAACTTTGGCAGTGTGGTCATTAACTGCATGTGGTCGAACATTATGAAGATGCAGTTGACTGCATAAAAAACATTGTAATATAATAGCAGCAGTCTGTCCATAACAAACATTTCACCATTGATTTCTATTGAAAAATGACTTGCTGCAGATTAAAAATACAACATAAACGCACTGTGACCGCAGCGTGTGGCCTTATCCTCAACTGTTGCTCTGATTGTGATACTAAACATTTGAAGCAATTGAGAGAACTCCATGATCTCATTGATAGCTCCTAAATGCTTACCCTTGCCTGCCTTCAATTGTGTCAACTTTGTTTTCCTACTCTAGAAGCAGAAACCACTCAGAAATGAACAAAGACAAGGATGAGGAGAAAGAAGTCTGTATTTTCTTTTAAGGACTGCTAGGGCATGGCCAGACGTGGCGTATTTCTGCAGACACTGTCTGCATCAATGCCGCACATAATCCGCATTGCGGATTCCACTGTGAATTTTGCAAAAATGCTGCGGATTTGTGTTGCGGATTTAGGTGCGGATTTCAAAGGCAACACTTTAAATAGAGGAACTGACCTCATTTGTGAGGTCATTTCCTATGACCAACTGCTGTGTTTGGGTTTGTTTGTTGAGCGCACCCTAGGATACCCACCCACACACTATATCCTTTCTGAAAGCGCTCAAAACGATAACTTTCTCAATGGTCCCCTTTATCACATTCAACATTTTGACGCCAACACGTGAAAATCCGCCAGAGGTAAAGCAGCAATATTTTCCATTCCATTCCCTTGGTTTGCACTTTCCATCAAACCGTACATCACATAGCTTTGCCGGTCGAAACTTCCGGTACAGGGGTGCACCTAGTGTCCACCTGCATGTAGTGTTGACAGGCTGGCGCAAGTTTGGCAATTGGGTTTGGCAGATAGGTGTGTGTCCCGGAGTTGCTACGCATATCTGAGCGACGTTAAGCCATATCCAGGAGATATGCCATCAAGGTCTGGGGCAAAACAACCTCTTATCTATCATGTTAAAAACGCCAAAGACACAAGGCAGAGTCAGTAATTCCAAACAAAGTTTTAATAACATTGACGTGTTACGTCACAAAATGCAAACAACACGCCCTGAGACAAATTCAGGGACAAACTGTGTGCATAAACAACAGCACAATAACATCAAAACACACCCTCACAGTCAGACAAAACAATGCCCAACAAAGGTCAAGAGCATGGACAATCCCCAAAAAAAACCTAGTGGAAAGTATGATAGCAAGGAGGGGACAATTGGGGACACGAAGAGGGGACAGAGGAGGAGGTAGTGGTAGGAGCCATGTATGAGGAAGAGGTGGGAGGATGGATCTGAAGAGGAGGAAGAGTAGAAGAGTAAGAGCTTGCGGGATAAGAAGATGAAAAAGTGGATGGTGCATTGGAGAAAGGCCGGAATGAGGAAGAAGAAGGGTGTCGACCAGACCAGGGTGAAAACAATTGCTCTGGCTGCACTGAGTGCCCAGAGAGGGCAGGTGGCGCATGTGGCACAGCAGCAGATGGGTCAGTCCTGCGCCCAGTCAATGTGCGCAAATGGAAAGTGATATCCGCCACATCGATTAGGGGCTCGGGGGCTTCAAAAATATCAGACAGTGCGAACACACAGGTCATAAAGCCAGCCTGCCTATTTTGTGGCATCCGTCTGCAGCGCCCAGCCACGGAATACCCAAAATTATGGAGATCATCCTCAGCCTCGACCCTCCGGATCATGGTCAACGCCTGGGACTCCACAGTGTTGGCAGTTTCTGGTGTCTGCGCTCTTTTTCGCTCACCCCCACGTTGCTTTTGACTGGAAGGTACTGCCGGGGGGGCTGGACAGGTGCGTTCCACACTACTAGCTGTGGCCTGAGTAGAATCTTGGGCCACATCTTCTTCAGCCATGTCCTCAGGCTGCATTTCACCCACAACTTTGTGGGACGATGGTCCCTCCGCCTGCTGCTGCACCTGTGCAAGGCCACTGAGTTGCTGAGGGCGAGGTGGTACATTGCCCTGAGATCTACATTAAAACAAAATGTCCATTGAGTTTTTCAAATTGGAATAATTTCCTTGACACTTCGTCAGTCGCAAATATCTCAAACATTGCTGGTTTACATTATACACACACAGACGATCTGACAGCAATCTTGTGTCTTGAAAATTAATACTCATTCCCTTCAAGAAGAGATTGAGTTACATAAGAAACTCAGAGTGATATGTCATAATGTGTAAGGTCAAGGGCCATTTTAGTGATGACCCAGGAAAAATCCGAACATACATATACAGTGGAATGGACAACGGAGTGAAACAGAAATCCTATTGATTCTAATCAGGTGTTTCATTCTGTCCCTTTTAACCCAGGTGTGTGTGCAAATAGAGACTTACGTTCGTAGCTCCCTGCTAGAAACCAGGAAAGCTAGCTCCTCAAAGTGAGCAGTGGTGGTGCGACGTGCCGGAGAAGAGCCACTCCGTAGTTTTTTGGTGAGCTGCTTCCGGAAACGGTTGCGGACTTTAATGTTCGAAAATGAGGACATAGGGGTTGATGTGAGGTGTATCCAGAACAATCACTTAAAATGGCCTGTCCTGAGGATAGGCCATCAATCCAAAAAACATCATTGGGCAATTACTCGACTAGACAGTGGATATGGCTTACAGTTCTAAGAAACGTGTCAACAACTTCGCGACATAGTGACATGACAGAAGTTGGTGTATCGTTTAGCTAACCATGAAAGACCAAACATTTAAAGAGACATTTAAGCATTCAAATGATGCAAATTAACGTTACCATACAGTATTTAAAACGCTGTGCATTAAAAACTATATGCAAACTTACCAATCACTCCTTGCTCTCTTTCCAGCATCCCATCCCACTCTGGGTACAGATCGCGACACACGTAGGTCCAGCCTTCATCCCGTGTGTTACGCTCGCTGTAGCCAGCAGTGGAGGTGTCCCACAATTCTGGCCTATTATGTACCTAAAAAATAAATACACAGTGCATATTGAAGTTTGCCTTGTACTTATGAATAAGGTTGTATCAGTTAGATGTTTATCTGCCTTAGAATGTTTACATACTGCAGATGCTGCTAGTCATACATCATACATACTAGTCCACTTTAAACAACATGACATAACCTATGAAGGTACTTACCAGATTAATAAGTGTGGATACTTCCATATCCATGCGGCGATATCTAGCCATTGCTGTGTCTTCCTGTGTCTTCCTGTCAGCCTGCAAGCCGAAAATGGAGCTTTTCTTTCCTCAACAGAATGATGTCATATCCTGATCCTGAATAAAATCCACACCGCAACACACCCAAAATCCGCAACACACATTACATCTGCGGATTCGAGTGCGTAATTTTGAAACTCCATTGAAGTCAATGGAGAAATTCCGCAACAAGTCTGCAACAAGTCCGCAATAGCCAGTGTATGCTGCGGACACCAAATTCCACACCGCAGCCTATGGTCCGCAGCTGAGTTTTCCGCCACGTCTGGACAAACATAACTAAAAAGGTGTGTAAACCAATGGAGAAAGTGTACGCTGTGGATTTACGCTGCGGACTGTCCGCAGCGGAATTCCAGAGCAATTCCGCCACGTCTGGCCATGCCCTTAGGGTATGTTCACACGCTTAGCAAAAAATGTCTGAAAATACAGAGCTGTTTTCAAGGGAAAACAACTCTTGATTTTCAGAAGTTTTTTTAAGCAAACTTGCGTTTTTCAGAAGTTTTTTATTGCCGTTTTTGGAGCTGTTTTTCTATAGAGTCAATGAAAATTTGCCAAAAATAAGCCGTGTGAACATACTCAATGGGAAAAACGGCGTTCTGTTCTGACGGGCCATTTTTTTTACGAGGCAATTTTGAAAAAGACGGCCCGTAAAAAGAAGTGCATGCTCCAAAAACTGCCCTAAAAAACACAGACAAAAACGAGAGTTGCTTAACCCCTTAAGGACGCAGCCTAGTTTGGGCCTTAAGGCTCAGAGCCTATTTTTCAAATATGACATATTTCATTTTATGTGGTAATAACTTCGGAATGCTTAAACCTATGCAAGCGATTCGGAGATTGTTTTCTCGTGAGACTTTGGGCTTTATGTTAGTGGTAAAATTTGGTCGATATATTCAGTGTTTATTTGTGAAAAATAGCAAAATGTAGAGAAAATTTTTAAAAAATAGCACTTTTCTGAATTTAAATGCATCTGCTTGTAAGGCAGATGGTTATACACACAAAATAGTGACTGTATGCATATAACAACATATATAACCCCTGGTAGTCTCCCTAAATACCCACAAATAAATTAACCACCAACACTTAAACTTATTCGAAATTGGGGTTGACCCAGGGGTCGGTCACAGCTTTATTAACACAATAGAAATGTAAAATAACATTTGACAAAAATATAAACTCTAAATGACCTTAAAGAGGCTCTGTCACATAAGGAGATCGGCGCTATAATGTAGGTGACAGCAGTGCTTTTTATTTTAAAAAAACGATCTATTTTCACCACGTTATTATCGATTTTAGCTTTATGCTAATGAGTTTCTTAATGGACAACTGGGCGTATTTTACTATTGACCAAGTGGGCGTTGTACAGAGGAGTGTATGACGCTGACCAATCAGCGTCATACACTTCTCTCCATTCATTTAGTCAGCGCATAGGGATCCTTTTAGATCGCTATGTGCTGTCTTATACTAACATATTAACGATACTGAACTGTTTAACGACAGTGAATAGACATTCCACGGGATGTCTATTCACAATCCCGACACTTCGTTAATGTTTCTGTGGTAGTTACAGCAGAGCAAGCGTAATCTCGCGAGATCACGCTGTAAATGACAGGTTACAGTGAGATTACGCTTGCTGTGCTGTATCTACCACAGAAACATTAACGAAGTGTCGGGATTGTGAACAGACATCCCGTGGAATGTCTATTCACTGTCTAAACACTTCAGTATCGTTAATGTGTTAATATAAGACAGCACATAATGATCTAAAAGGATCCCTATGCGCTGACTAAATGAATGGAGAGAAGTGTATGACGCTGATTGATTGGTCAGCGTCATACACTCCTTTGTACAACGCCCACTTGGTCAATAGTAAAACACGCCCAGTTGTCCATTAAGAAACTCACTAGCATAAAGCTAATATCGCTAATAACGTGGTGAAAATAGATCGTTTTTTTAAATTAAAACCACTGCTGTCACCTACATTATAGCACCCATCTCCTTATGTACGAGATAGGGCACTTATAATGTGGTGACAGAGCCTCTTTAACAAAGGTAAATGAACAACCCGTATGCCTGCCTATACCAAGGACATGTAGGTAAATCCCCTTCTACTACCGCCCGCTGTGACATGAAACAACAATAATACAAAATACACAATCAAGACACCATCGTGTCATAGAACAACACAGTATATGTTCCTTTTTTTTAAAAAAAAAAATTTAAACCCTTCCTTTCCATTACTCGTTACAGTTTCATCTTGTTTTTTTTTTATATATATATATATATATATATATATATATATATATATATATACATACAGCGCACAACCAGCAAACAAAATGATACACAAATAAGCAACATTACATAAGGGAGGGAGGGAAGGAAAATCCGGAAAAGAGGCCGACCACCAAGGTAAGTGGCCCTATATACTCTACCCCATTACCCTAAACACACCCCTTCCCCACCCTAATGCCCCTACCTAAACCTGACTTGGGGAAGGGGGGGGGGGAGACTACCCATACCATTAACCCCTTACACGCAACTGTCCCTGGCTCAGCGGTTAAACACCTGTGAGCCTCCATTACATATAATAACATTTCCCATATGTCTACTTTAGATTGGCATCGTTTTTGGAACATTCTTTTATTTTTCTTGGACATTGCAAGGCTTAGAACATAAACAGCAATTTCTCATATTTTTAAGAAAATTTCAAAAGCCTTTTTTTTAAGGTACCTGTTCAGTTCTGAAGTGGCTTTGAGGGGCCTATGTCTTAGAAACGCCCATAAAACACCCCATTTTAAAAACTAGACCCCTCAAAGTATTCAAAATGGCATTTAGAAAGTTTATTAACCATTTAGACATTTCACAGGAATTAAAGCAAAGTGGAGGTGAAATTTGCAAATTTCATTTTTCTTGCAGAAATTCAATTTTATTCCATTTATTTCTGTAACACAGAAGGTTTTACCAGAGAAACACAACTAAATATGTATTGTCCAGATTCTGCAGTTTTTAGAAATAACCCACATGTGGCTCTAGTGTGCCCGTAGACTAAACTACAAGCCGCAGAAGCAAAGAAGCACCTAGTGCATTTTGGGGCCTCTTTTTTTGTTAGAATATATTTTAGGCAGCATGCCAGGTTTGAAGAGGTGTTGTGGTGCCAAAACAGTAGGAAACCCCCAAAAGTTACCCCATTTTGGAAACGACACCCCTCAAGGAATTTATTTATGGTTGTTGTTATCATTTTGACAACACAGTTTTTTCACAGTACGTATTTGAATTGGGCTGTGAAATTAAAAAAATGACATTTGTTTCAATAAGACGTCATATTTGACCAAAATTTCACAGGGAACAAAATGCCCTATTTTGTTGCCCAATTTCTCCTGTGTGCGGAAATACCCCATTTGTGGTGATAAACTGCTGTTTGTGCCCATGGGAGACCTCAGAAGGGAAGGAGCGCTTTGTGTTCTCTCGAGATCAGATTTTGCTGGATTGGTTTTCGGGTGCCATGTCACATTTGCAGAGCCCCAGAGGTATCAGAGCAATAGAAACCCACAAGAAGTGACCCCATTTTGGAAACTACACCCCTCAAGGAATTCATTTATGGTTGTTGTTACCATTTTGACCCCATCGTGCGACACTACCCCATTTGTGGTGATAAACTGCCGTTTGGGCCCATTGGAGGACTCATAAGGGAAGGACCACCACTTAGCCTACTGGAGCTTTTCTGGTGCTAAGTCATTTATGCAGAACCCCTAAGGTACCCGTACAGTTGAAACCCCTGAGAAGTGACCTCATTTTAAGAACTACACCCCTTAAGGCATTCATCTAGAGGTGTAGTGAGCATTTTGACCCCATAGTTATAGTGTAAAAGGTAATGCACAGCAGATGGTGCAGAGTGAAAGTTGCAATTTCCTATACAGAAGGGAAAGATGAGGGGAGAAAAGCTGTGCGGAGTGCATCAGGGTAAATTAAAAATCAATGGATGTATGATAAATTTTAAAACAATCTTTTATACAGAGCCCTGGTTTTTCGGGACACGTGTCATATTGATGTGTTGTGTCCTTTCTTATCCCCCTCTTATATCAGACTCTGCACCTCTTTTGACTCTTTCCCTTCCTACCAGTTTGGGGAACTTCTCCTGGAAAGTGTTGCCCTGGTACGATGCGTGTGGCCTCGCTTCCAGAAGTACTGGGTGTCCCCCTTCCTGGTCCCTAAAAATTAGGTTCTTGATAACCACCTCTTGAACTTCCAGGAAAGTTCCCCTCTGGCCTGCACATCGACGTAGCACGTACGCATTGTACAATGCCATCTGTATGATGTGCATGGCCAGCTTCTTATACCACACCCTCGATTTCTGCATGGCACTGTAGGGCTTCAGGACTTGATCTGACAAGTCCACCCCTCCCATGTACCTATTGTAGTCCAGGATGCAGTCTGGTTTGGGGGTCTCTGTACTGTTACCTCGTCCTGGTACATTGGTACTGGAGTGGCCATGTATTGTTGTCAATACAAGGACATCTCTCTTGTCCTTGTATTTGACACACAATATGTTGCTGCTAGAATGTGCCCTGCTCACACCCCTTCTGAGTGTTTGCACAAGCAGAGTCTTAGGGAGGCCTCTCAGATTTCTTCTAGCAGTGCCGCATGCTGCAGTATTTCTGGAAGCGAGGCACTTGAAGAGTGGGACGCTGGTATAAAAATTATCCAGGTAGAGGTGGTAACCCTGGTCCAGCAGTGGGTGCACCAAATCCCACACAATTTTGGCGTTAATTCCCAGTAAGGGGGGGCATTCTGGGGGCTGAATACAGGTGTCCTTCCCGTCATATATCCTAAATTTGTAAGTATACCCTGATGCACGCTCGCACAGCTTATACATCTTCACGCCATACCTTGCCCTCTTACTCGGCAGGTACTGGCGGATTTGAAGCCTCCCTTTAAAATGTACCAGGGACTTATCAACAGAATTACACTTCTCAAGGGTGTATGCTTGGGCAAACCGGGCACAGAAATGGTCTAATAGTGGTCTCAGTTTATATAAACGGTCAAAACTGGGGTCATCTCGGGGTGGGCACTGCTCATTATCGGCATAATGTAGGAAGCGAAGTATTGCCTCATAACGCATCATGGACATGGCCATGCGGTACATTGGGGTGTGGTATAAGATGTCTGTGCTCCAGTAGGTCCTTATGGATGGCTTTTTCAGAAGCCCCATGTTCAAGAGCAGTCCACAGAGTCCGCCTGTGGGATTGGGCATAAAATGATGGAGGGTTCTTTGTTACATACTGTTGGGCATATAAATTTGTCTGGGACACCATAAGCTCTATAAACTTATCAGTGAAAAAGAACTTGAAAAAGTCCATCTCACTGAGCCCTGCCGTGTTAACGTGATCCTTGAGCTGCCCGTGTACTCAGGGATTTGGGGTTCATAATTGTCTGGTGTGGGCCTCCAAATGGGGTCACTTCGTTCGGGTGTATCACTTGTTGCGGGGTCACTTCTCTCAGGGATTTCAACTATGGTGGTGGTCCTGTGGCGTCTCCTAGGGTGTCCCTACCTCTTCAGGAGGTCGACAAATAAAACAGAGTCTCACCATCCAACGAGTCTGTGTCAGAGACCAGAAATGAATACGCCTCTTTGGCAGTAAATGTCCATTGGGACATGTTTGTTGTGTTAGCAAAATGTATATACAGCAAAAAAAAAAAAAAAACCTAACCGGGAGCAATAGGCTAGAACAACTAGCACAAAAGCGTGTTTTGTTTTTTGTTTTTAGAGAACAAGTGGACTTCCCTGACACTAAAACTAACTAGGTCGAGGGTTTCTAACACTACATCGAACTAAATTTTATGTGAACTTCCCTAACGATAAACCTAACTACGGTGACGATTCCCTGACACTAAACCTCTCTAGATTATTCCGAACTTCCCTGACACTAAACCTAACTACGTTGACGGGTGCCTGACGCTAAACCTAACTAGATTTTATGTGAACTTCCCTGACGCAAAACCTAACTACGGTGATGGATCCCTAATGCTAAACCTAACTATGGTGATGGATTACTGACGCTAAATTCCCTGACGCTATATCTAACTACGCATTTTGACGGTTCCCTGACACTAACTAACCCTAATACTAATCTAACCAGTTAAATTGTCAAAATTGGCTAAACTATTTTTATTTTTTTTTATTTTTATATATTTTTTTGTTTTCTATATTCTATATAGAAAAAAATTGAAAAACAAATCCCCAGGGACCAAGAAGTTTGGTCCTGAAGACTGAAAAGTGGTCAGTGATAGAAGATCACTGACCAAAAACGTGGGGGGAGCTCAAGGAGGAAGGGAACAGGAGTTGGTAGCGGATGGGAAGGTGGGAAGCAAAAAAAAGTGCTTTTTGTAACTTTTTTTTCACTTTTTTCACTTCTCTCTTCTGTCTCTCTGCTCACAACCGCTCTGAACGCCTCGCTAACTCCAACAGAGGCGTTCAGGGCGGTTGCAGCAGGATGTGATGTCAGGGAGAGGAAGTGAAGAGACCGATCCCCGCTATTGGTCAGTTAGTCACTGACTAGCCAATAGCGGCGATCGCCGAGGCAGGACCATAGCAACTGGTCCTGGTACATTAAGCTGTGATAGCTGCTGTCGGAAACAGCAGCTATCACAGCTCATGAACGCGCAGGGCGTGAGCGCCACTGTGCTGAATGCAGGACATACTATTAGCAATCGAAGAAAGGAACTGCAGCACTCAAGATAATCCAAAGAAGTGCATTTGATTTATTCACGAAGCATAAAATCACTTGCAACGTTTCAACCCATGAATGGGTCTTTATCAAGCATCAGGCGCTGTTTTCACTTGAAACTCTGCCTTTCAAGTTAACACAGCACCTGATTTTCAGACGTTTTTTAAGCCACTTGCATTTTTCACGGCCGTTTTTGGAGCTGTTTTTCTATAGAGTCAATTAAAAACACCTTTTTTTCCCAAAATGAGGCGTAAAAAAAGGCCCCGTCGGAACAGAATGCCGTATTTCCCATTGAAACCAATGGGCAGATGTTTATAAGCATTCTGGTTCCGTTTTCAGGCGTTTTTCGAGGCGTAAACGCCCCGAAATACACCTGAAAACACTACGTTTGCACATACCCTTATAAGGGGCAGGAAGTTCTTGTTCTGCAATAGCATAGTAGGGTGTATTGGCACATCATGTACTGGAGAAGAGGCAGAGTTCCCATATTTGTTCAGACACAGCAACATTTTAGCCTTTTCTTACAAACCATGCAGGAGGCAATGGATATATCATCCAACGAGAGAGTCATTTATGCCTAAAAGCAGGATGCAACATTTTCCATCTCACCTCTCTTCTCAGAGCTGGCCACTTTAGCAGCTGCGGTGCTCTCCTTAATAATTTGACTATTTTTAGTACGTGCCTCTTCTCTCCTCACAGCAGCTCTCCACCACTCTTTCACATTCTTCGTCCTCACCCCCAGGACCTGGTGCTCAGGTCTTATTCAGCATACCACCACTATGGATGCTTCTACTACTACTGTCACGCACAAACGCAGGTGTATGCATATTAATAATATAACGGGGCGAGCCTTAGGTTGATGGGAGCACTGTGCAGTACTTTCTATTGACACCTCACCTTATGGTTTATCATAAAGTATGGTGATCACATGATACAATCCCACACAGCTCGAATAACATTGCCATAGGATTCCCAAATAACACGGCCAGAAAGTTGCTTAACCCCTTAATGACCACCGATATGCCTTTTCACGGCGGTCATTACGGGACTTTATTCTAGGCTGCCGCCTTTTCACGGCAGCCCAATCAACAACCTGCACGGGTGTCTCGTGAAGGTTGAAGCGGGGGCTCAGCTGTCTGATGACCACCGGGCTCCTGCTCCAACGGTAGCGATCGACGTTTACTTTGATCGTGACTGTTTAACCCCTCAAACGACGCGCTCATTAGCGACTGCTGCATTTAAGTAGTTTACGGAGGGAGGGAGCTCCCGCAGTTGCGGGCATCCAATGGGGTGCCATGGTAGCCGGGGGCCTAACAAAGGCCCCCAGGCCTGCCATGGCTATATGCCTATTGGGCCGTGCCAGAGGCATGGCCTAATAGGTGCCTGTCAGTTTTATACTGGCAGGCAGTAATGCTTTGGTAAACTAAGTATACCAAAGCATTATATCTGTGATCTAAAGATCGCATAGTGAAGTCCCTAGTGGGACTGAAAAACTAATTAATGTGAAGTAAAAATTTATAAAAGGTACACATAAAAAAAACAAAAAAAAAACATTTTTTCCCATAAAAAATATATATACCCCAAAATGGTGACATTGCAAAATACAACTCATCCTGCAAAAAAAAAAAAAAAGTTCTCATACAGCCATGTCCGTGTGAAAATAAAAAAGTTATAGCTCTTTGAATGTGACGATGGAAAAACTAAAAAAATTGCTTGGTCATTAGGGCCCAGAATGCATGCAGGGAGAAGGGGTTAATAACACTTTCCAATCAATAAACAAATGCTTTTTTTGCACATAAACAAAGGCTTACTCGAATGAAGAGTGTCCCTAAGACTGAGATGCACATAGCAAGAGAGAAAGAGAATATAACTGCAGTGGCCTAATTGGTTTTTCTTTTCCAAACTGGGGTAAGTAAAACCAACAACAGAATATGACTCCCATCGCAAGGCACATGATAGAATCCGAATGAAGCAAAGGTTCTGCAAAGAACGCAGTGAGACTATACACTGGGTAACTAAACTCAACAACATGCAATGGCACATGATTAACTACAAGTGAAGGGAGCGCGGCCACGCAAAAGTTTCTCAACAGTGATGTGACAGGTTTATGACAAATTCTAGAAAGTGTAAGTGCAATTATAGCTGTTAAAGATTGTGCAACCAGTTACGAAGGTAAAGGGTTATATGGATGTTGGACAACGTTATTCCTCAAATATAGTCACTTAAAACCATGTTATGTGATTTATCAGGTCCCTTTGTCTAATATTACATTTTGTTTAAAGATACTATTCAGAAACCATTGAAGGAACCATTCAGTGTAAAATATGCTTAATAATAAAAAACATAATCACAACATTGCAAATTAAATTGGTATCTGTCTTATTGATAAATAATATTACAAATAGAATTGTACTGGCAATTCATGTCGGGAGTAAAGCCCCATGCACATGACCATGCTCGTAACCACGATCCGTGAATACGGGCACGGCCGGCCGCCAAGAGCCGTCTGCATTTGCGGGCCGTGCTCCCATATAAAGTATGGAAGCACGGTCCGTAAAAAGCAAAAAATAGGACATGTCCTATCTTTTGCGGAGCCTTTCTACGGCACGGACACCTTCCCGTAAATTTACGGAAAATATAAGGAAGTGGGGGGCCGATGTCCCTATTGGGGATTGGATGGGATTGCTGTACCTACTGTGGAAGTGGGAGGTCTATTCTGACTACTCACATGGACCAGACCCTGGATTTCACCTTAAAGGGAATGTGTTGCCAGAAAAACATGTTTTTTTTTAAAAAATTAAACATTTAGTGTGTGGGTGATTAAACATTGTTCAAATTTTTTTTATTTTTTTCACGAGTCAGGAAATAGTCAGGAAATATTATAAATTAATTCTAATTTATAATACTACCCATTTTTGGTCACTAGATGGAGCTATTCCCAAAATTGCAGCAGTGCAACATAGGGTTAAAAGCCCTCGCTCTAGTGAGCTCTCAGCATCCCCCCCTCCTTTATACTGGCTAGTGCCGGGATAAACGAGGGGTTTGAACGGTGTAACCTCCTACACTGTGTGTCGCCATTTTTTGAGCTAACACACAGTGTAGTAGGTTTACATACAGTAGTAAACACACACAAACACGAACATACATTGAAATCTCTTACCTGCTCCTGCCGCCGCGGCTCCCTCCGGCCCGTCCGCTCCGTTTGCTGCCGCTGGTCCAAGTGCACAAATCCGGAAGCCGCGACCGGAAGTAGTAATATTACTGTCCGGCCGCGACTTCCGGTCCACAGGAAAATGGCGCCGGACGGCGCCAATTTCGAATTGGACTGTGTGGGAGCGGCGCATGCGCAGTTCCCACACAGACGCCGTACACTGAAGTCAATGGGACGGGAGCCGTTCGCAGTCCCTATGGGACTGTGGCTGCCGTATTCCATGTCTGTATGTGTCGTTAATCGACACAGACAGAAATGGAACAAAAAATGGCAGCCCCCATAGGGAAGAAAAAGTGTAAAAATAAGAAAAAGTAAAACACAAACACACAAATGAATATAAACGTTTTTAATAAAGCACTAACATCTTTAACATATAAAAAAATAATTTGTGATGACACTGTTCCTTTAAAGAGGACCTGTCATCAGTCATCACGTGAGACCATGCTGGCTGAAGACTGACTCACACAATAACAGCCGTCTGTCATCGCCCGAGTCAGTCTTCAGACAGCGTGGTCTCACGCGATGACGCTAGCTGAAGACTGTCTTTAGGAAACATCCTCACGCTGATAGGTCAGCGTTAGAGGCTCAGTGGTAGGTCTGCACACAGAGTCATTTCCATATTTGTTGCTAAATATAGGAGGGGTCCATAGCTCAGCGAAGAGTACACACACAAGTACAGGACAAACACCGCTGGACTTAGAGACAGCGGCTATTAGGTGGGACTGCTAACTCATTTTGTAGGACCTAGTGACAGGTCCTCTTTAACGACTTCTTCCTGGGGAACCAGGAAGAAGCCGTTAGGGTATGTTCACACGCTGAGCCAAAAACTTCTGAAAATACGGAGCTGTTTTCAAGGGAAAACAGCACCTGATTTTCAGACGTTTTTTGAGCAACTCACGTTTTTCGCTGCGTTTTTCGGGCCGTTTTCGCGCTGTTTTTTCGGCAGTTTTTGGAGCTGTTTTCAATAGAGTCTATGAAAAAACAGCTCCAAAAACGTCCCAAGAAGTGTCCTGCACTTCTTTTGACGAGGCTGTAATTTTACGCGTCGTCTTTTGACAGCTGTCAAACGACGACGCGTAAATTACAGGTCGTCGGCACAGTACGTCGGCAAACCCATTCAAATGAATGGGCAGATGTTTGCCGACGTATTGGAGCCGTATTTTCAGGCGTAATTCGAGGCATAATACGCCTCATTTACGCCTGAAAATAGGTCGTGTGAACACAGCCTTAAGGTCAGGTCCATGTGAAGCGTGCTGCTTGCATTGTTATTAAAAAAAGCACTGTTTCTATTCATGTTTTGAGAGGTTACATTTCAGAGCGGAAGAATTTAGGGAGACTCGGTTGTTTTTTTATCTGAACGGAGCAAACACTGGAAGGAAGTTTGGCCTGAAAAACATATTTTTCTGCACTGCTAGAGTAAGATCACTTACACCTTTACTACAAGCTGGAGTTGAGGGAGGACAGTCCATAAGGTGGATTGTTTCACGGTGTATTAGTGGAGTGTGAAAGGGGAACCTCTTTTGCTTTTGTTTAGACATTTTTTGGACTTTATCTTTGGACCTCATGCTCCATTTTGCTTTTTTGTAGTATCCCGTAGTTACTAGTTACATCTTATTGTAGTATCTGTAGTCTGGCAACTGGGAAAGTAGAGGAGGTCGGGGGTACAGCTGTAACTTCCAAAGGGAACGCTATCCTAACTATTGGGGGAGATTGAAACCTCACACATTCCAGATTGCTGGACTTTTGCAGCAGTCCTCCCGTCGGGCTGCATGGACCTGGAAATACAGCGTATAGTTGCTGGCTCCTAATCTTTCTAATCTTAGAGCTGGCTAAGGACTCATGTACTCGACCGTAATAGTTTTTACTGTCCGAAAATACGGATCCCATTGCTATGGATATACATCCATAGACGTCCAAAATTATGGAAGCGCCCATAGACTTCTATGGGCGAGTCCGTGCAGCAATTGCGGACAAGAATGGGACATGTTCTATATTTTGCAGATCATTTCTACGGCCCGGACACACATACGCAAATATACGGAAAGGTGTCTGTGGCAATAAAAATGAATGGGTCCGCAATTTCATCCGTAATTACGGATGAAAATTACGGTCGTGTGCATGGGGCCTAAGATTTGTCTAGGCTTGTTATAAATAGATTACTGATATTTCACAAAATAATATTATATCTAAAAAATTACTTAAAAAAATAAAATTAAACCACATTCTTGTAGAGAGTATGTTGGGGACCCAGGCACAATGCCTTTCTCTGGGTTGTTCCATAGATATGATACATATATATTGCATATTATTAATGTTACAAGGCTCCCATAAAAACAGCCAAAATAAATTTGAGAAGCTCTGAGGTCATCTACAGCAGCAGCAGGCCCGTCTGCCCTTGTATTTACCTTTCATTAAGAGACAGAAAAGCTAGTTGCTTGGTGACCTGCTCACAATTGTTTCTTTCACATGAACTCAATGAACTTGGAGCTTACAGCATATTTCTAGAGATTTGAACAAAAACTGCTCAGGGTGTAGAATTTAATGTTAAAATTCCCATGTCCTACCTTTCCTGTCATGCAGATATGTTCCAGGCTGCCACCGATATTGATTTCTATGTAAAATGTAAGTGAACCCTTTGGAATCTCCTGGATTTCTGCATTGATTACTAATAAACTGTGGTCTGTTGTCACCAACCACCGGGCCGCGGACCAATACCAGGCTACAGATCATTTGGTACCGGGCTGCGGTATTTGGTATCCGCCCCGGTGGCCTCAGGGAATTTTGGGCGAAAAACTGCACCAAACTGTGGTGCAGTTTTTCGCCCGGAATGCCCGCTGCGGAAAACTGCTGAGCAGGCCTCCTGGGATGACGTTTCATCCTAGGAGACTGCTGGAGCCTGTGATTGGCTGCAGTGGCGGTCACATGGGATGAAACGTCATCCCAGGAGGCCGGCCCTCTAACGTCATCTAGGCCAGCCTCCTGGGATGATGTTTCATCCCATGTGACCGCCGCTGTTCCCAGTTCCAACTACATCTGCATCCTTAGGATGCAGATACAGTTGAATTGAATGCTGGAGCAAGAGTGACAGCTCCGTGCTCCAGCATTCACTCTGCCGTGAGCGGTGAGCCGCTGCAGGCAGGCGCGATGTTGTTGCGTCATCGTGCCTGTCTGCGCCAACTCACTCATAGCATAGACTGGAGAAGAAGGATCCTCCACCCATCGTGTGAACGGGGATAGGTAAGTAATTATGTTATTATTTTTTAGTAGGCACATATGGGGGCATTATACTGGGTATGGGAGAGGGGGCTGATATGGTGGCAGCTATTGGAGCATTTTACTGTATGGGGCAGCTAAGGGGGCCTTATACTGTATTGGGGGCCTTATACTGTATGGGGGGCATTACACTGTGGGGAAGCTATGGGGAGCATTATACTATGGGGGCAGCTATGGGGGCATTATACTGTGGGGGCAGCTATGGTGGGGCATTATATCGTATGGTGCAGCTATGGGGAGCATTATACTTCATGGTGGCAGCTATGTGGGGCATTATACTTTGAGGGGCAGCTATGCGGAGCATCATATTGTATTGGGTGCATTATGCTGTGTGGGGGCAGCTATGGAGATCATTATACTATGGGGGAATTATACTGTGTAGGGGAAGCTATGGGGGGCATTATACCGTGGGGGCAGCTATGGAGGGCATTATATTGTATGGGACAGCTATGGGGAGCATTATACTGTGTGGGGCAGCTCTGGGGAGCATAATACTTTATGGGGGCAACTATGGGGAGCATTATACTGTGAGAAGGGCAGCTATGGGACGCATTATATTGTATGGGACAGTTATGGGGAGCATTATACTGTGAGGGGGCAGCTATGGGAAGCATTATATTGTATGGGGCAGTTATGGGGAGCATTATACTGTGTGGGGCAGCTATGGAGAGCATTATACAATGGGGCATTATACTGTGGGGGAAGATATTGGGAGCATAATACTGTGTGGGGGCAGCTACAGGCAGCATTATACTATGGGGGCATTATACTGTGTGGGGGCAGCTATGGGTAGCATTATACTGTGAGGGGGCAGCTATGGGGATCATTATACTATGGGGGAATTATACTGTGTGTGGGAAGCTATGGGGGCATTATACCGTGGAGTCAGCTATGGGGGCATCTATGACTGTTGGGCAAGGCGGCTGAGCATAGACACAGGCAGGGGTCCAGTGGTATTGCGGAGGGGTAGGGGGGCCCATGCTGAATTCTTGCACCGGGGCCCATGAGCCTTTAGCTATGCCCCTGCTACTATTTGTTATGGATTTTACCTCCCATTGAATTAAATGGGGAAAACCCGCAACAAATAAGCAGCGTTTACGCAAATACCATTGACTTGCTGCGGAATAAATTGTGGATGAGACTTGTTTTATCTCATCCACTTTGCTGCTACTGTATTGTGCTGCGGATTTTCCACTGCATAATACAGGTATTTTAATACAGGTATTATAATACAGGTATACACCGTATTGTATCCCGAACCGGTTGTTAAAATTAGAGCCGGTTCGCAGAACCAGATGAAGCGGGAAGCCTGCACTCAATTGTATTCGCGGATACAATTGACTTCACTAGCGCTGCCCTGGCGAGGCAAATGATGCCTCGCCATTCGGCGCTTTAGTCATGATGCAGTCGGCGATGACGTCATTGCGCCACCGCATAGTTCCGCTGGAGGAGGACTGGCGTCGCTGTAGGATGGAGCGGGAACAGGACAGGTAAGAAATGTTTTTTTTTCCTTCTACCGTTGGCAGCATTGGGGGCCTTATCTATAGGGGACTATACAGGGAACAGTAGCTACAGGGGACTATATAGGGAACAGTAACTACAGGGGACTATATAGAGAACAGTAACTACAGGGGACTATATCGAGAACAGTAGCTACAGGGGACTATATGGGGAACAGTAGCTACAGGGAACTATATAGGGAACAGTAACTACAAGGGACTATAAAGAGAACAGTAACTACATGGGACTATATAGGGAACAGTAGCTACAGGGGACTATGTAGGGAATAGTAACTACAGGGGACTATATAGAGAACAGTAACTACAGGGGACTATATAGAGAACAGTAGCTACAGGGGACTATATGGGGAACAGTAGCTACAGGGGACTATATAGGGAACAGTAACTACAGGGGACTATATAGAGAACAGTAACTACAGGGCACTATATAGGGAACAGTACCTACAGGGGACTATATAGGGAACAGTAGCTACAGGGGACTATATGGGGAACAGTAGCTACAGGGGACTATATAGGGAACAGTAACTACAGGGGACTATATAGAGAACAGTAACTACAGGGCACTATATAGGGAACAGTACCTACAGGGGACTATATAGGGAACAGTAGCTACAGGGGACTATGGAGGGAACAGTAACTACAGGGGACTATATAGAGAGCAGTAACTACAGGGAACTATATAGGGAACAGTGGCTACAGGGGACTATATAGGGAACAGTAACTACAGGGACTATATAGGGAACAGTAACTACAGGGGACTACATAGAGTAGAGTAACTGCAGGAAACTATATAGGGAACAGTAACTACAGGGGACTATAGGGAACACTAACTACAGGGGACTATATAGGGAACAGTAACTACAGGGGACTATAGAGAACACTAACTACAGGGGACTATATAGGGAACAGTAACTACAGGGGACTATATAGAGAACAGAAACTACAGGGGCCTATATAGGGAACAGAAACTACAGGGGACTATATAGGTAACAGTAATTACAGGGGACTATATAAAGAACAGTAACTACAGGGTACTATATAGGGAACAGTAACTACAGGGCACTATATAGGGAACAGTACCTACAGGGGACTATATAGGGAACAGTAGCTACAGGGGACTATATGGGGAACAGTAGCTACAGGGGACTACATAGGGAACAGTAACTACAGGGGACTATATAGAGAACAGTAACTACAGGGCACTATATAGGGAACAGTACCTACAGGGGACTATATAGGGAACAGTAGCTACAGGGGACTATGGAGGGAACAGTAACTACAGGGGACTATATAGAGAGCAGTAACTACAGGGAACTATATAGGGAACAGTGGCTACAGGGGACTATATAGGGAACAGTAACTACAGGGACTATATAGGGAACAGTAACTACAGGGGACTACATAGAGAAGAGTAACTGCAGGAAACTATATAGGGAACAGTAACTACAGGGGACTACATAGAGAAGAGTAACTGCAGGAAACTATATAGGGAACAGTAACTACAGGGGACTATAGGGAACACTAACTACAGGGGACTATATAGGGAACACTAACTACAGGGGACTATATAGGGAACAGTAACTACAGGGGACTATATAGAGAACAGAAACTACAGGGGCCTATATAGGGAACAGAAACTACAGGGGACTATATAGGTAACAGTAATTACAGGGGACTATATAAAGAACAGTAACTACAGGGTACTATATAGGGAACAGTAACTACAGGGGACTATATAGGGAACAGTAACTACAGGGGACTATATAGGGAACAGTAACTACAGGGGACTATAGGGAACACTAACTAAATGGGACTATATAGGGAACAGTAACTACAGGGGACAATACATAGGTAACAATAACTACAGGGGACTATATAGGGAGCTAACTACAGGGGACTATATAGAGAACAGTAACTACAGGGCACTATATAGGGAACAGTACCTACAGGGGACTATATAGGGAACAGTAGCTACAGGGGACTATGTAAGGAACAGTAACTACAGGGGACTATATAGAGAGCAGTAACTACAGGGAACTATATAGGGAACAGTGGCTACAGGGGACTATATAGGGAACAGTAACTACAGGGACTATATAGGGAACAGTAACTACAGGGGACTACATAGAGAAGAGTAACTGCAGGAAACTATATAGGGAACAGTAACTACAGGGGACTATAGGGAACACTAACTACAGGGGACTATATGGGGAACAGTAACTACAGGGGACTAAAGAGAACACTAACTACAGGGGACTATATAGGGAACAGTAACTACAGGGGACTACATAGAGAAGAGTAACTGCAGGAAACTATATAGGGAACAGTAACTACAGGGGACTATAGGGAACACTAACTACAGGGGACTATATAGGGAACAGTAACTACAGGGGACTATAGAGAACACTAACTACAGGGGACTATATAGGGAACAGTAACTACAGGGGACTATATAGAGAACAGAAACTACAGGGGACTATATAGGTAACAGTAATTACAGGGGACTATATAAAGAACAGTAACTACAGGGTACTATATAGGGAACAGTAACTACAGGGGACTATATAGGGAACAGTAACTACAGGGGACTATAGGGAACACTAACTAAATGGGACTATATAGGGAACAGCAACTACAGGGGACAATACATAGGTAACAATAACTACAGGGGACTATATAGGGAACTAACTACAGGGGACTATATAGGGAACTCTAACTACAGGGTACTCTATAGGGAACACTAACTACAGGGGACTATATAGGGGCCCTTATCTACAGGGAATGCCTCAGGGGGCCCTATCTACAGGGAATGCCACAGGGGGCCCTATCTGCAGGGGGCACTATACAGGTAACGCTACAGTGAATGCCACAGGGGGCACTATCTACAGGGAACGCTGCAGTGGGCCCTGTCTGCAGGGAACGGTACATGGGGCACTATCTAAAGGGAAAGCTACTACCTACAGAAGGCTCTATGGGGAGCACTATCTACAGAGGGCTCTATGGGAAGAACTATCTATAGAGGGCTCTACTGGGAGCACTATATACAGAGGGCTCTATGAGGGGTACTATCTACAGGGGGCTCTATGAGGGGCACTATCTACAGGGCGCACTGTGTGTGGTGCATTACTTTACAGTGTTTGACACAATTTTATTCGTGGGCACAGTGCATGGTACTATTATAATCAGGGGTACAGTGTATGAAACTATTATAATCAGGGGTACAGTGTATGGTACTATTATATTCAGGGGCACAGTGTGTAGCACTACTATATTTGGGGACACAGTGTATGATACTATTATATTTTGTGGCATAGAGTGTGGCACCATAAGAATTTTCTCTTCGTTTATAGGTGCAAAAATGTGGAAAATTCGAGCTTCCGAAGACATCTGATTAAGCAAATTTACCCATTTCCGCAGAAATGGGTCATGGCCAGGAGGCATCATAGAGTTCTTGACCAGATGGAAAAGCAGAGAAAAAGAACGAGTCTGAGAAGTCGTCACCGGTGAGTCACTAAATGTAAATGTTTATTCTCCCTGTGACTGCTCAGTACTGTAGTCACTGTATGATCTGCAGCGAGATGATGTTTGTATTGTTCTTTTTTTGTGAAACCGCAACTCCCAGCATATCCTTACCATCGTTCTGGCTATACTGGGAGCTGTAGTTTTATTTCGTACAAACTTATATGACAGGGGTTAAACTAAATTTGCAAATTATCTCTGTACTGAGCTCTATTTGTACTGGTGCTGTATATATGTACTGAGCTTGGTTCTGGTGCTGTATATATATATATATATATATATATATATATATATACTGAGCTTGGTTCTTGAGTTATATTCATCATAACAACCAAGCTCAATACATATATACAGCACCAAAGGGAAGCTCAGAACATATATACAACTCCAGAACCAAGCTCAATATATATACAGCATCAGAACCAAGCTCAGTACATAAATACAGCACCACAACAAAGCTTAGTACATAAATACAGCCCCAGAACCAAGCTTAGTACATATATACAACATCAAAGCCAAACGCAGTACATATATACAGCAACAGAACCAAGCTCATACACATATACAACACCAGAACCAAACTCAGTACATATATACAACTCCAGAACCAAGCTCAGTACATAAATACAACACCAGAACAAGCTCAGTACATAAATACAACACCAGTACCAAGCTCAGTACATAAATACAGCACCAGAACAAAGCTCAGTACATATATATCAGAACAACCAAGCTCAAAACATATATTATTCAATTCAAAAAGTGAAACTCATATATTCTATAGATTCATTACACACAGAGGTATATATTTCCAGCATTTTTTTCTCTTAATGTTGATGATTATCGGAACAGTTAATGAAAACCCAAAATTTAGTGTCTTATATAATCCAATTTTCTAAGCCCAATTTAAAAAATGATTTTTAATACCGAAATGTGGTCCCACTGAAAAGTATGTACAGTATCTGCCCTTAATACTTGGTTGGGGCTGCGACTCTGCATCAATTACTGCATCAATGCGGAATGGCATAGAGGCAATCAGCGTGTGGCACTGCTGAGCTGTTATGGAAGCCCAGGTTGCTTCATCACTCATTAAATTTTGCATTTCATTTGAAAATCTCGGTCCCAGAGTCTGGAGGAAGAGTGGAGAGGCATCAATCCAAGTGTCTTGCGGACAAGTGTGAGGTTTCCAGTCAGTGATGGTTTGGGGGCCGTGTCATCCGCTGGTGTTGGTCCACTCTGTCAAGTCTGGAGTCAGCGCAGCATCTACCAGGACATTTCCCAGCACTTCATGCTTCCGCCTGCTGACAAGCTTTATGGAGATGCGGATTTAATTTTCCAGCAGGACTCGTCACCTGCCCACACTGCCAAAAGTACCTGGTGTAATACCCACAGTATCACTGCGCCTGATTTGCCAGCAAACTCGTCTGACCTAAACATCACAGAGAATCTATAGGATATTGTCAAGAGGAAGATGAGACACCAGAACCAACAATGCAGACGAGCTGAAGGCCGCTACCATACAACCTAGGCTTCCATAACATCTCAGCAGTGCCACAGGCGGATCGCCCCATGCCACGTCGCATTGATAACACCTCAGCAGTGCCACAGGCTGATTGTCTCCATGCCACACCATTGATACAGTAATTCATGCAGATTCGGAACACCGACCAAGTATTGAGGGCAGATACTGGAAATACTTTTTAGTAGAACAACATATCGGTATTAAAAATTATTTTTTGAAATTGGGCTTATATAATATTCAAATTTTCTGAGTGACTTAAATTTTGGGTTTTCATTAACTGTTACCATAATCATCAACATTACAAGAAAAAAATGCTGGAAATAGATCCCTCTGTGTGTAATGAATCTATATAATATATGAGAGACACTTTTTGAATTGAATTACTGAAATAAATTAACTTTTGATGATATTCTAATTCATTGAGAAGGACTAGTATATATGATGAGCTTTGTTCTGGTGCTGTATATATATGTACTGAGCTTTGTTCTGGTGCTGTATATATGTACTGAGCTTGGTTCTGGTGCTGTATATATGTACTGAGCTTTGTTCTGGTGCTGTATATAAGTTCTTTACTTGGTTCTTGTGCTGTATATAAGTTCTTTACTTGGTTCTGGTGATGTATATATGTACTGAACTTGGTTCTAGTGTTGTATTTAGGTACTAAGCTTGTTTTTGGTGTTGTGTATATTTACTGAGCTTGATTTTGGTGCTGCATGTATGTACTGAGCTTTGTTCTGGTGCTGTATTTATGTACTGAGCTTTGTTCTGGTGTTGTATATAAGTTCCTAGCATGGTTCTGAATCCCAAAATTTGAATCCCACCCCTGCTTATAACCAACAAAAAATGTTGTACTCTTCATGTCTTTTATTGACCACATTGAGTAAACATCCACAGTGTAAGGAGAAAAAGTAACGTTGAAGAGGAATTTTGGATAATTTCTCCCTGCAATTATGTTTAGTTTGTAGATATTTCAGAGATGCCTTATGTACACAGCCCTTTCGAGGTCATGCCACAGCATCTAAAAGACACTAACTTTCAAAACAACTTATGCTTATCTAATAGTAGACCTGATATATATGACCTTTGTAATTTACTTACTGTTAAAATGTAGTGGTTTTATCCATGCAAATTCTGTGTGAAGTAACTGTCACTAGGTGTCTCCCTTCCTGTATTCTGCTGTCCATCCCCCTGTTATCATGCGAAATCCGTCTCTAGTTAAAGGGCAGAGGAGACGGAATGCAGGTAGTGGGGGGGTTGCCTCTTCACAGACATGCTGCCCATAGAAGTCTATGGAAAGAGGAGGGGGAGCAAGAGGAGGGAGCAGAGACAGACACGCTGCCCATAGAAGTCTATAGAGAGGGGAGGGGGAGCAGAAACAGTGAGAGAGGAGACACTGATGTGCTTCAGCTTCTGGTAAGATTTATATGTCATCCCAGTGCTGGATTCTCAGCTACACTGCTCATTACTGCTGTGTAATCTCCTCCATACTGCTGCTTATATATAAAGGAAACAGGAAGCAGCACTCCAGGTAAACTGACTACAGTGGTTTATTCACCGATGATGCAGACAAGCTACCGATCAAGCTTGATCATGGCTCCAAGGAGAAGCTGAAACGTATCTTGTCTGCATTATTGGTGAATAAAACACTGTAGTCACTCTACCTGGAGTGCTGCTTCGTTTTTCCTTTGTATTGCTTTACAAATTTGGACATTAGTGTCAGGTCTGCTGATGCCTGCACCCAGACTGGGGCTATATCCCATGACACTGTGCTGCTCCGCCTTGAAATTATTTTATATATATATATATATATATATATATATATATATATATATATATATGTATCTAGTATATATATATATATTTATATTTATATATATATATATATATATATATATATATCAGAGATAGGAGAGCAGGATTCTCCTCATCTCTGTAGTGTATAGAAGACATGATAGCCATTAGACTCCACCCACTAGATCAGAGAATACTCAGAATTAGAGGTAGAGCCTGCAGAGGGGAGAACTGATAGATAATTCAGAATACATGTCATATAATGGCCAAAAATAGTTATTGCGAACAAGAGAAAAAAGACAGCAGCAAGAAGCCACACGTGTTCTCATCCAATATTTTGTCCTGGGATCTGTAGTTCCTCAATGGAGTGCAATATGAAGGGGGGACTTGTAGGCAGACAAGGAAATTCCATATTTTGGAAAAAGTGAAAAATATTCCTCAGCAGCACATCCACAATGTGAAATATAACAAAAAAGCATTATTTGGTCATTAGTCTAAAAGTCAATAGAGGACACAGGTAGGGCGTGTTACCGCTTACGCGTTTCGAACAAAGTGTTCTTACTCATAGAACACACACTACCTGTGGCCTCTATGGACTATTAGACTAATGACCAAATAAAGCTCTTTTTTTTTATATTTCACACTGTGGATGTGCTGAGGACTATTTTTCATTTTTTCCAAAATAAAAATAGGTATTCCTCATTTACATATATGACCACTTATTCTGAAATGTCACCTGAAAAGTTGGCCATCCAAAAGCAAAATCTTCTTAATCAACCATTGTTTAGTTAATTTACATGTGTGCTTTGGGTCATTGTCTCATTGCATCACCCAACGTCTCTTCAGTTTGAGGTCATGGAATGCTGAATCTCCATTCTCCTTGAATATGTTTTGATCGCAAGGTGTCCAGGCCCTGAGGTAACAAAGCAGCCTCATATAATGATGCTCCCTTCACCATGCTTCACAGTTGGGGTGAAGTTTTTGTGTTGGTGTTTAGTGTTCTTTTTCTTCCAAACATAGCATTATGCATTTCTGCTAAAATGTTCTACTTTTGTCTCATCTGTCCATAGAACATTTTCCCAGAGGCATTGTGGAACATCCAGGTGGTGTCGGACACACATGATATGGGCACAATGATTTTTTGGACAGCGTGGTTTCCTTCGTGGTATCCTTTCATGAACACTATTCTTGTTCAGTATTTTTTCTAAGAGTGAACACATGAACAGAGTTTTTTTGCAGTTTGTAGAGTCTTCAGTACGTCTTTTGCTGTTAAGGCCCCTTTACACTGGCCAATTATCAGGCAGACAAGCGGTCATAGAACACTCATTGCCGATAATTGCCCTGTGTAAACAGGGCAGTGATCAGCAGATGAACGAGAAGCGCCAAATAAAGCTTTTTTGTTATATTTCACATTGTGGATGTGCTGCTGAGGAATATTTTTCACTTTTTCCAAAATATGGAATTCTTTGTCTGCCTACAAGTCCTTCCTTCATATTGCACTCTATTGAGGAACTACAGATCCCAGGACGAAATATTGGATGAGCACACGTGTGGCTTCTTGCTGCTGTCTTTTTCTCTTGTTCGTAATAACTGTTTTTGGCCATTATATGACATGTATTCTGAATTATTTAGCAGGTTTTCCCTCTGCAGGCTCTACCTCTAATTCTGAGTATTCTCTGGGTGGAGTCTAATGGCTATCATGTCTTCTATACACTACACTCAGAATAGAGGAGAATCCTGCTCTCCTATCTCTAATATATATATATATATATATATATATATATATATATATATATATATACACTACCGTTCAAAAGTTTAGGGTCACTTAGAAATTTCCTTATTTTTAAAAGAGAAGCACAGTTTTTTTCAATGAAGATAACATTAAATTAATCAGAAATACACTCTATACATTGTTAATGTGCTAAATGACTATTCTAGCTGCAAACGTCTGGTTTTTAATGCAATATCTATATGAGTAGAGTGTTAAGGATCTGCCAGGCACAGCTTCTGTATCTACGCCCATAGGTAATCACCTGCTTCTATGTCTGTGAGACTGACTCCATCTTCCACCACTCAGGATGGCAGGCTTAGGGGTGGGAGAGCCTATCACAGCCTGGCCAGACGGAGCTAGCTCCCGCCCTCTGTCTATTTATACCTGCCTTTCCTGTTCCTCCTTGCTTGTGATTCTTCTCTGTTGGTTTCCTAGGCCCTTGAACTACTTGTCCCTGCTTCGTTCTGACCCTGGCTTACTGACTACTCTTCTGCTCTGCGTTTGGCACCTCGTACTCTCCTGGTTTGACTCGGCTCGTTTACTACTCTTGTTGCTCACGGTGTTGCCGTGGGCAACTGCTCCGTTTCCCTTTGTCCTGTGTTTCCTTGTCTGGTTGTCTGTCGTGCACTTACTGAGTGTAGGTACCTTCGCCCAGTTGTACCCCGTCGCCTAGTGCGGGTCGTTGCAAGTAGACAGGGACTGAGTGGCGGGTAGATTAGGGCTCACTTGTCTGTTTCCTTACCCCCATCATTACATAATCACAAGCCCATATACCTAGTCTACACAGGTCCCTCACACTACTATGGACCCCCTTGAGACCCTGGCTCAGCAAATGCACGGTCTCTCCCTACAGGTCCAGGCCCTGGCTCAGAGGGTCAACCAGCCTGATGCTACCATGGTAGTGCCCCTCACCTCACCTCTTGAACCCCACCTCAAGTTGCCTGACCGGTTCTCAGGGGACCGGAAGACTTTTCTCTCCTTTCGGGAGAGTTGTAGGCTCTATTTTTGCTTAAAGCCCCACTCCTCAGGTTCTGAGAGCCAGCGGGTGGGTATAATTATGTCCCGGCTCCAGGAAGGGCCCCAAGAATGGGCCTTCTCCTTGGCTCCTGACGCCCCTGAACTTTCCTCCGTTGATCTTTTCTTTTCTGCTCTCGGACTCATTTATAACGAGACTGACAGGACTGCCTTTGCCGAGAGTCAGCTGGTGACCTTACGTCAGGGTAAGAGACCTGTTGAGGAGTATTGCTCTGACTTTAGGAAGTGGTGCGTAGCTTCTCGGTGGAATGACCCTGCCTTAAGGTGCCAGTTTAGGTTGGGTCTGTCGAACGCCCTGATAGACCTGCTAGTTAGCTATCCCTCTTCTGACTCCCTAGACCAGGTTATGGCTTTAGCGGTACGACTTGACCGACGTCTCAGGGAACGACAACTTGAACGTTTTTGTGTTTTCTCCTCTGACTCCCCCATGATGCCTCCCGATGTTCCGTTGCTTCGTTCTTCCACGGAAGACTCGGAGGTACCTATGCAACCCAGGGCCTCCGTGTCCCCCCAACAACGTAGAGAGTTCCGCAGGAAGAATGGTCTCTGCTTCTATTGTGGGGATGACAAGCATCAAGTGAACACCTGTCCTAGGCGTAAGAATAAGCAGCCGGAAAACTTCTGTGCCTAAGTGATCATCGGGGAGGTCACTTGGGCGCACAGGTATTTCCCGTAAATATGAAACGTAATAAAATCTTGCTTCCCTTTCAGGTCTCTTTTGGTGGTAGGTCTGCTACCGGCAGTGCCTTCGTGGATTCAGGGTCGTCTGCTAATATCATGTCTGTGGAATTTGCTATGTCTCTAGCTATGCCTTTGATTGATTTGCCTAAACCTGTCCCTGTAGTGGGTATCGACTCCACTCCTCTTGCTAATGGTTATTTTACACAGCATACCCCTGTTTTTGAACTCCTTGTTGGCTCCATGCATTTGGAGCAGTGCTCTGTACTGTTGATGCAGGGATTATCATCCGATTTGGTTTTAGGCCTTCCCTGGTTGCAGTTGCATAATCCCACGTTTGACTGGAATACTGGGGATCTTACCAAATGGGGTAATGAATGCTTGACGTCATGTTTTTCTGTTAATTCTATTTCTCCCCCTGAGGAGGTGAACACGCTACCTGAGTTTGTTCAGGACTTCGCTGATGTTTTCTCTAAGGAGGCCTCCGAAGTGTTACCTCCTCATAGAGAATACGATTGCGCTATCGATTTGGTACCAGGAGCTAAGCTCCCTAAGGCCTCATTTACACGAGCATGTGTGTTTTGCACGCGCAAAAAACGCAGCGTTTTGCATGCGCAAAAGGCACTTGAGAGCTCCGTGTGTCATCCGTGTATGATGCGCGGCTGCGTGATTTTCGCGCAGCCACCATCATAGAGATGAGGCTAGTCGACGTCAGTCACTGTCCATGGGGCTGAAAGAGTTAACTGATCGGCAGTACCTCTTTCAGCACCCTCGACAGTGCATTCCGATCACCATATCGAGTAACCTGTTTAAAAAAAATGAGGTTCGTACTTACCGAGAACTTCCCGGCCGTTGCCTTGGTGACGCGTCCTTGGTGACGCGTCCTTGGTGACGCGCCTCTCTTGACATCTGGCCCCACCTCCCTGGATGACGCGGCAGTCCATGTGACCGCTGCAGCCTGTGCTTGGCTTGTGATTGGCTGCAGCTGTCACTTGGACTGAATTGTCATCCCGGGAGGTCAGACTGGAGGAAGAACCCGAGAGTTATCGGTAAGTCAGAACTTTTTTTTTTTTACACGTTCACGTATATTGGAATCGGAAGTCACTGTCCAGGGTGCTGAACCAGTTTAACTCTTTCAGCACCCTGCACAGTGACTGTCTCCTGCCGGGTTCGGTCAAAACGAGTTCGGCCGAACCCGGTAAAGTTCGGTTCGCTCATGTCTAAGACACTCCGTTCGGATGTTTGTAAACAGAAAAGCATGTGGTACTTTTCTGTTTACATTCAGTTTGACAGCTCTTGCGCGAATCACGCAGTTCGCACGGAAGTGCTTCCGTGCGACCTTCGTGGTTTTCACGCACCCATTGACTTCAATGGGTGCGTGATGCGCGAAAAACGCACAATTATAGAACATGTCATGAGTTTTACGCAACGCACTCGCGCTGCGTAAATTCACGCATCGTCTGCACTGCCCCATAGAGTAATATAGGTGCGTACGACACGCGTGAAAAGCACGCGTGTCGCACGCGCGTATATTACGCTCGTGTAAATGAGGCCTAAGGGTAGGATATTTAATCTCTCTTGTCCCGAACGTGAAGCCATGAGAGAGTATATCCAGGAATGCCTGGCCAAGGGTTACATTCGCCCCTCTACTTCTCCGGTAGGTGTTGGCTTCTTCTTCGTAGGGAAGAAGGATGGTGGTCTTAGGCCATGCATTGACTACCGTAACTTGAATAAGGTCACTGTAAGGAACAAGTATCCCCTTCCTTTGATTCCTGATCTCTTTAATCAGGTTCAGGGGGCCCAATGGTTCTCTAAGTTTGATCTACGGGGGGCGTATAACCTTATCCGCATCAAAGAGGGGGATGAGTGGAAGACTGCGTTTAACACGCCCGAAGGTCATTTCGAATACCTCGTCATGCCCTTTGGGATGTGTAATGCTCCCGCGGTCTTCCAGAATTTTATAAATGAGATTTTAAGAGATTACCTGGGGGAAATTTCTTGTAGTGTACCTTGATGACATACTTGTGTTTTCCAAGGACTGGTCCTCCCACATTGAGCATGTCAGGAAGGTGCTCCAGGTCCTTCGGGAAAACAAACTGTTTGCGATGACCGAAAAATGTGTGTTTGGGGTGCAGGAGATACCATTTTTGGGTCAAATCCTCACTCCTCATGAATTCCGCATGGACCCCGCCAAGGTCCAGGCTGTGGCGGAATGGGTCCAACCTGCCTCCCTGAAGGCGTTACAGTGCTTCTTGGGGTTCGCTAATTATTACAGGAGATTTATTGCTAACTTCTCGGTCATCGCTAAGCCTCTTACGGATCTCACTCGCAAGGGTGCTGATCTCCTCCGCTGGCCTCCTGAGGCTGTCCAGGCTTTTGAGGTCCTTAAGAAGTGCTTTATCTCGGCCCCGATGCTGGTTCAGCCCAACCAAATGGAGCCATATATCGTGGAGGTTGACGCGTCCGAGGTGGGAGTGGGGGCTGTCTTGTCCCAGGGTACCAGGTCCCTCACCCATCTCCGTCCCTGTGCCTACTTCTCCAGGAAGTTTTCACCCACTGAGAGTAACTATGATATTGGCAACCGCAAACTCTTAGCCATTAAATGGGCATTTGAAGAGTGGCGCCACTTACTGGAGGGGGCTAGGCACCAGGTAACGGTCCTTACCGACCACAAGAATCTGGTTTTCCTAGAATCTGCCCGGAGGCTAAACCCGAGACAAGCTCGATGGGCGTTATTTTTTACCAGATTCAACTTTTTGGTTACCTATAGGGCTGGGTCTACAAATATTAAGGCTGATGCACTGTCGCGTAGCTTCATGGCCAGCCCTCCTTTGGAGGAAGATCCTGCTTGTATTTTGCCTCCAGGTATAATCATTTCCTCTATTGATTCTGATTTAGTCTCTGAAATTGCTGCTGATCAAGGTTCAGCTCCCGGGAACCTTCCTGAGAACAAGCTGTTTGTTCCCCTGCAATTCCGGCTAAGGGTACTTAGGGAAAATCATGACTCCGCACTATCTGGTCATCCAGGCATCCTGGGCACCAAGCACCTCATTGCCAGAAACTATTGGTGGCCTGGGTTGCCTAAAGACGTTAAGGCCTACGTCGCCGCTTGTGAGGTTTGTGCTAGGTCCAAGACTCCCAGGTCCCGACCAGCGGGCTTACTACGTTCTTTGCCCATTCCCCAGAGACCTTGGACCCATATCTCCATGGATTTTATCACCGATTTGCCTCCATCTCAAGGCAAGTCGGTGGTGTGGGTTGTAGTAGACCGCTTCAGTAAGATGTGCCACTTTGTGCCCCTCAAGAAACGACACAATGCTAAGACGTTAGCTACCTTGTTTGTCAAACACATCCTGGATCCATGGGGTCCCTGTCAATATTGTTTCTGACAGAGGGGTACAATTTGTTTCTTTGATTTGGAGAGCCTTCTGTAAAAAGTTGGAGATTGATCTGTCCTTCACCTCTGCCTTCCATCCTGAAACTAATGGCCAAACTGAGAGGACTAATCAGTCTCTAGAACAATATTTAAGGTGTTTTATCTCTGACTGTCAATATGATTGGGTCTCATTCATTCCCCTCGCCGAATTTTCCCTTAATAACCGGGTCAGTAACTCGTCAGGGGTCTCCCCCTTTTTCTGTAATTTTGGGTTTAATCCACGGTTCTCCTCCGTTTCACCTGGTAGTTCCAAAAATCCCGAGGTAGAGGTCATTCATCGGGAACTGTGCACAGTCTGGGCCCAGGTTCAGAAGAACCTAGAGGTGTCCCAGAGCATACAAAAAACTCAGGCAGATAGAAGACGTTCTGCTAACCCCTTGTTTATGGTCGGGGATCTGGTGTGGCTAACGTCAAAGAACTTGCGCCTTAAAGTCCCGTCCAAGAAATTTGCTCCCCGGTTTATAGGGCCGTACAAAGTCATTGAAGTCCTCAATCCTGTCTCCTTCCGACTGGAGTTGCCCCCATCTTTTCGAGTACACGACGTGTTTCATGCCTCCCTCCTTAAACGCTGCTCCCCGTCCTTGGCTCCCTCGAGGAAACCTCCTGTCCCCGTTCTCACCCCTGAGGGGGTAGAATTCGAGGTGGCCAAGATTGTGGACAGCAAGATGGTCCAAGGCTCCCTCCAGTACCTGGTCCATTGGAGAGGATACGGGCCTGAGGAGAAGACTTGGGTACCCGCCCGGGATGTTCACGCTGGGAAATTGGTCAGGAGGTTCCACCTTCGTTTCCCCAATAAACCAGGTCCATCTAGAAAGGGTCCGGTGGCCCCTCATAAAAGGGGGGGTACTGTTAAGGATCTGCCAGGCACAGCTTCTGTATCTACGCCCATAGGTAATCAGTCTGCACCTGCTTCTATGTCTGTGAGACTGACTCCATCTTCCACCACTCAGGATGGCAGGCTTAGGAGTGGGAGAGCCTATCACAGCCTGGCCAGACCGAGCTAGCTCCCGCCCTCTGTCTATTTATACCTGCCTTTCCTGTTCCTCCTTGCTTGTGATTCTTATCGTTTTGTTTCCTGGCCCTCCTGCAGCTTCTTGAACTATTTGACCCTGCTTCATATTGACCCTGGCTTACTGACTACTCTCCTGCTCTGCGTTTGGTACCTCGTACACTCCTGGTTTGACTCGGCTTGTTCACTACTCTCCTGCTCTGCGTTTGGTACCTCGTACACTCCTGGTTTGACTCGGCTCGTTCACCACTCTTGTTGCTCACGGTGTTGCCGTGGGCAACTGCCCCTTTTCCCTTGCTTCTGTGTACCCTTGTCTGTTTGTCTGTCGTGCAGTTATTGAGCGTAGGGACCGTCGCCCAGTTGTACCCGTCCCCTAGGCGGGTCGTTGCAAGTAGGCAGGGACTGAGTGGTGGGTAGATTAGGGCTCACTTGTCTGTTTCCTTACCCCCATCATTACATAGAGGCTCATTTCCAGCAACCATCACTCCAGTGTTCTAATGATACATTGTGTTTGCTAACTGTGTTAGAAGGCTAATGGATGATTAGAAAACACTTGAAAACCCTTGTGCAATTATGTTAGCACCGCTGTAAACAGTTTTGCTGTTTAGAGGAGCTATAAAACGGACCTTCCTTTGAGCTAGTTGAGAATCTGGAGCATTACATTTGTGGGTTCGATTAAACTCTCAAAATGGCTAGAAAAAGAGAGCTTTCATGTGAAACTTGACAGTCTATTCTTGTTCTTAGAAATGAAGACTATTCCATGCGAGAAATTGCCAAGAAACTGAAGATTTCCTACAACGGTGTGTACTACTCCCTTCAGAGGACAGCACACACAGGCTCTAACCAGAGTAGAAAGAGAAGTGGGAGGCCCCGCTGCACAACTGAGCAACAAGACAAGTACATTAGAGTCTCTAGTTTGAGAAATAGACGCCTCACAGGTCCTCAACTGGCAGCTTCATTAAATAGTACCCGCAAAACGCCAGTGTCAACGTCTACAGTGAAGATGCGACTTCGGGATGCTGGCCTTCAGGGCAGAGTGGCAAAGAAAAAGCCATATCTGAGACTGGCTAATAAAAGGAAAAGATTAATATGGGCAAAAGCACACAGACATTGGACAGAGGAAGATTGGAAAAAAGTGTTATGGACAGACGAATCGAAGTTTGAGGTGTTTGGATCACACAGAAGAACATTTGTGAGATGCAGAACAACTGAAAAGATGCTGGAAGAATGCCTGACGCCATCTGTCAAGCATTGTGGAGGTAATGTGATGGTCTGGGGTTGCTTTGGTGCTGGTAAAGTGGGAGATTTGTACAAGGTAAAAGGCATTTTGAATAAGGAAGGCTATCACTCCATTTTGCAACGCCATGTCATACCCTGTGGACAATGCTTGGTTGGAGCCAATTTCATCCTACAACAGGACAATGACCCAAAGCACACCTCCAAATTATGCAAGAACTATTTAGGGAAGAAGCAGGCAGCAGGTATTCTATCTGTAATGGAGTGGCCAGCGCAGTCACCAGATCTCAACCCCATAGAGCTGTTGTGGGAGCAGCTTGACCGTATGGTACGCAAGAAGTGCCCATAAAGCCAATCCAACTTGTGGGAGGGCCTTCTGGAAGCATGGGGTGAAATTTCTCTCGATTACCTCAGCAAATTAACAGCTAGAATGCCAAAGGTCTGCAATGCAGTAATTGCTGCAAATGGAGCATTCTTTGACGAAAGCAAAGCTTGAAGAAGAAAATTATTATTTTAAATAAAAATCATTATTTCTAACCTTGTCAATGTCTTGACTATATTTTCTAGTCATTTTGCAACTCATTTGATAAATATAAGTGTGTGTTTTCCTGGAAAACACAAAATTGTCTGGGTGACCCCAAACTTTTGAACGGTAGTGTATATATATATATATATATATATATATATATATATATATATATATATATATTAGATACATATATATAAGAACGTGTCTCTATAACACGTTTTCTAAAAGCTGTTTGCCTTAAGGTATGGTTCACACAAACAGTCTTACTTGAGAAGAACAGATTTGCCAGTAATCAGGCTTTGTTTGTCTTTATTTAATGGTCAACGCACCTGTGAACCCCACACTTCCAATCTTATGTTCATAATCAAAACAAAATGTGAGATCCTATTTCTTGGGGGACAGCACACTAGGAGAGAAATGCAGGGTAGATTCTGTGACATTCTGATAGCGGGATCCTTTTTTAAATATTTGGGAATTCGAATCGGAGGTTCCTTAGAATATATCGCCTTAATTATCTACCACTGTTCACGAAAATTTTACAGGAACTTCAAAGATGGCTTAACCTCCCACTCTCACTCCTTGGTCGTAATAATTTGTTGGAAATTATGAGTATTTCAAAATTATTGTACCCGATGCAGACTATTCCCTTGTTGATTCACCATGCGGATGTATTGAAGCTTAATAAAGCAATATCTCACTTCCTTTGGCAAGGAAGGAGACTATGTATTCATTACTACAAACTGATGGCTTCAAGGCAGTGGCGGATTAAGTGTACCATGGGCCCTGGGCTGTTGATACAACTTGGGCCCCCCTCACACAGAGTTCACAGCAGCACAGAATCTGCACGCTCCTCTCCTGAAATACTCTGTGCTGCTGTGAACTCTGCTCTTACCATTACGTGGTGACTTGCCAATCATTTGAAGGTGTTATTGAGGACAGGAGTGGAGGAGTGGTAACAGACTGAGCTACGTAATGGTAAGAGCAGAGTTTACAGCAGCACTGAATCTGCACGCTCATCTCCTGAAATACTCTGTGCTGCCTTAAACTCTGTGGACAGGTCAGGATCCTGTTTTTTTTTAAATGCTGCACTGTAGCGCAGCCTTATATAATGGATCGAGCGGGTTCCCCAGCAGCATTTAAAAGAAACAGGATCCTGACCTGTCCACAGAGTTTAAGGCAGCACAGAGTATTTCAGGAGAGGAGCCTGTGATTGGCTGCAGAGGCCGCTGCAGCCTGTGATTGGTTGCAGAGGCCGCTGCAGCCTGTGATTGGCTGCAGAGGCCGTCACGTGGGCTGAAGCGTCATCCCTGGAGGCCGGCCTTCTGACGTCATCCTGACGTGCGTGACCGCCACTACAGCCTGTGATTGGCTGCAGCGGCGACATGGATGACACGTCACCGCTGGAGGCCGGACAGGAGGAATGTAAGTATGAACGTATTTTTTATTTTTTTTTATTACATTAAAATTGTATTTTCCGTGCGCCGAGCATGTACTGTCAAGGTTGTTGAAAGAGTTAGTGCAGCCCATTAACTCTATCAGCACCCTGGACAGTACCATGCTCGGCGCACGGAAATTACAGGTTCGGTCCGAAACAAACTTTTTCGTGAAATTCGGCGAACTAGCCGAACCGAACTTTTCAGAAGTTCGCTCATCTCTAGTCATAATGATGGCGGCTGCGCGAAAATCTCGCAGCCGCGCATCATACACTGATGACACATGGAGCCGTTAAGTGCCTTTTGCGCACGGAAAACGCCGCAGTTTTTGCGTGAGCAAAACGCACACGCTCGTGTAAATGAGGCCTAAAGGGTAAGTCAATTTTTAACAAACTTCTAACATGTCATAGTGACATGTCAGAACTTTTGATGGGTGGGGGTCCGGGTGCGGAGACTAAGCGGCAGAAGCGCTCATGTGAGCAAAGAGCCACTTCATTTCTGTTTGGCTTTTTCCGGAAAGCGAAAGTAGCGGTGTACGGGCTCATTGACTTTCTATGAGCCCGTACATAAGCTGCTCAGCTTTCCGGAAACAGAAACCAAGTGGCTCAGCGCTCACACGAGTGCTTCCGACGCTTAGTTTTAGTGATCAGAGGGAGTCGGCGAGAGACACTGCTTCCGTAACCATCATTCAGTTTTATGTGACTTACGGATGGTGGATATGTCATACATTTTTCTTATGGGAAAACTGAGGGCTGTATGGGGGGATTATATTGCAAGGGGAGGTGAGTTTGTCTGACTTCTGGGGGCTCTATAGGGAGGTCTGAGTGTCTGATTCTGACATCTCTGTGGGGGGGGGGGTAGCCCCCCCCATAGAGCCCGTCGCTCAGACCCCCCTATACAGCCCCCAGAAGTCAGACAATTTGACTTACCCTTGTAATATATTAGTAACTAGTGAGGGCTCTATGGGAAGGGGGGATTATACTGAATGGGGGAGGGGGGTTCTAACCATCTAAGTGACTCCAGAGGACTCCATGAAGGGGGGAATAACGCCCCATCCCATCCCCCATAGAGCCCTCAGTATTTCAGTATTTATTATACAGCAGGGAGATTTGAGCGTGTAACTCACTGCTGAGTGTCTATGGAGGGAAATTATTGTCCCCCCATAGAGTCCTCTGCAGTGAGTTACACCGCTCAAACCCCCCTGCTGTATAATAAATACTGAAATCCTGAGAGCTCTATGGGGGATGGGATGGGGGGTTATTCCCCCCTTCATGGAGTCCTCTGGAGTCACTTAGATGTAAATTAAGATGGAGACGAACATGAACACTAACCTCCTCGTTGCTCGACCACCGCCCTTCTCGTCTGTTCCTCACTGGCGGTACGTGAAGCGTCAGAGGGGCGTGTTCTACCACGGCTAGCAGACGCACGTCTGCTAGTCCTATCCAGCAATTGATATCCATCCCCCTCCTCCTCATCAGCACTGCGCTGCCCTCTGCTGCAGTCCGCCCGCCCCTCCCTCTCAACGGCCATTAGCGGCGCTTCTTGTGAACGGCCATTAGTGAGTCCGACCTTAAGCGATTTAAAATGATGTGCGTTTCGGGTTGCGATGGGCCCCCTAAAAGCTTGGGCCCCGGGCGGCCGCCCGAAACGCCTATATTATAATCCGCCACTGCTTCAAGTGGTATGGAAGGATTAATTTCCCAGACATCAGAAGTTATAATTTAGCATGTATTTCACGACATATTATAAACTGGATTAAGGGGTCAACTAACTTTTCTGACCCAGAGTTTCTTTCAGAGTTTTGCCACCCCTGGGCTCGTGTACATTGCTTCATACTCGTTTTGACAATCTTTCTCCTACAATTAAATACCCAGTTGTTATTAGAGATACCGTTATGACGTGGAAGGAGATCAAGCCTAAATACAATTTATCTTTCCATATATCGAAACATTTCCCATTATGGAATCATCCAGAGTTCCCCCAGGGCAGAGATAATAAACCCTTTAGCGAAAGGAAGGATAAAGGCCTCATGCAAACGACCGTATCCGCAAATACTGACCGTAAATACGGTTCCGTATTGCTTTATAGTCATCAGCAAATCATCAGCAACGTACCCGTTTCTGCTGAATGGTATCCGCAAATACGGTCCGCAGTGCATCCGTATTGCATTCGTATATACGGATCCGCAAAAAAAGAGGCCTGGTTAAGGCCCCATGCACACGACCGTGCCTGCAATCACGGCCCGCGGGCACGGCCGGCCACCGACTGCCACCCGCATTTTTGGGCCCTGCTCCCATACAAAGTATGGGAGCACGGCCCGCAAAATGCAAAAGTACGGATATGTTCCATAATTTTCAGAACATTTCTACGGCACGGACACCCACCCGTAGCACTACGGAAAGGTGTCCCTGTTTAATGAAAGTGAATGGGTCAATTTTTGTGGAAAAACGGAGGTTTTTTTCACGGTCGTGTGCATGGGGCCTCAAAGGAAATCCCCTTTGTGTCGCTTAGCAACACGTCTGTATTTGCAGACGCACCTCCGTAGCCATCCGCAATTTTGGCTTCCCCCATAGACTTCTATGGAGGAGTCCGTGCCGCAATTGCGGACCAAGAACGGACATGTTCCATAATTCCCGGCACAGTTCTGCGGCACAGACACTCATCGTAGCGATACGGAAAGGTGTCCGTGTTCAATGGAAGTGAATGGGTCAGTTTTTGCGGACCGCAATTGCAGTCCGCAAAATCGGAGGTTTTTTTACGGTTGTGTGCATGGGGCCTAAGGGTATTTAAACTGTTTTGTGAATTATGACATTAGACAGAACCACGATAGCTCACTAGGGAAGAACTTATAGCCAAACATCATTGAATCTCATCGCAAGTTTTACAATATGCTCAACTCAACAGTTTTTATATGACCAATTTGATTGATGTAACATGAGAAATAAGCACAAATTAGTTTGACTCTTTGCTACAATTAGATCTCAGAAATCAAGCTGTATCGATTCTCTACCAGAAGATTAGAAAGGCATTTGTAAGTAAGTAGCCTGACCTGTTTTTCTCCTCATGGGAGAGATATTTAGGGGATACTACGCTAAATTCCAAAATATTACAGGAATGGCGCTCATTGTGTAAGGCTGTTAGAAATTAGTCTTGGAGAGATACACAGTTCGGAATTATACATAGAGCAATTTATGCCTTTAAAGAGGCTTTGTCACCAGTTTATAACTTCCCTATCTCCTACCTAATCTAATAGGCACTTTGATGCAGATAACTACTGTGGTGTGTTTTTTTTTTGTTTTTTTTAAAACATCGTTTATTAATTACAAAGTTATGATCATTTTTAGATTTATGAATCCCTGTGGTAGGACTAGAGTTTGAATAAAATATAACTTTTACTAATATCATATAAAAAAGTGTGAGGACATAAGCACACAAAAAAAGACGTTTTACAACAAATATATTTCTCCCTATTGCCGAGAATCAATGCAATTATTCAGTCTTTCCCATATTGGTAAACTGTGCAATTAGTGGATACAATTGTGCAAGTATCATTTTTAGATTTATGCAAATTTTTTCTAAATTACCTACTGGGCGTTTTTTTTTTTTCCGTTTCTCCATGTGGGCGTTGTATAGAAAAGTCTATGATGATGACTAATCAGGTTCATACACTTCTCTGCAGTCCAGCCCAGCTTGATTCCCAGCCCAGCGTGACCTCCGCTAGAATAGCGAGATCACGCTGTGACGTCACTCACTCCCGCAGGTCCTTTACCGGAGTGACGGAAGACGGACCAGACATCGCCTCCAGCACTGCCAGGACGATTATCCTCCTCAGCAGCAGCACCACAGCTGCTACTGAGGATAATAGTCCTGGCAAGACAAGCCCAGACAACTGGAACGGAGAGATAAGAATATACCCTCCTCACAGACACATAGTGAACTTAAAGATCTTCGATTCCAGCTTTATCAAATATAACAACATAAAAATGAATATTACTATTGGAAAACTAGAGCCCAATTTTACAGACAGGGGAATAGAGTAGGACAATTAATGGCAAACAAAATTAAAGCTAAAACTCTTAGACAGAAAATTCCTTTTATATACAAAGGGAATACTAAGATCATGAACCCTAAGGAAATTGCAGATTAATTTGCTGAATTTTATTCTGCTCTTTATAATCTGAAAAATGACGTTAACACAATACAATCTTCAACAGAGGAAATAAATGTGTTTTTAGAGTCAGTTACATTCCTAAACTCACAAATGAGCAATTACAAAACATATCAGCCCCATTTCCATTTCTGAAGTAGCTAATGTTATGCAACATTAAAGCTGAATAAGTCTCCAGTACCACACGGACTCTCTAATGAGTATTTAAAAAAATTTTCATATATTTTGTCACCATGGTTAGCTAAACTCTTTTTAGAGGTAACAAGTAAAGGGGCATTTCTAGCCTAAATGCTTCAAGCCAATATAGTAACTATCCCTAAACCAGGTAAAACATCTGACAAGCACGCTAACTTTAGACCAATTTCCCTTCTAAATTCTGACCTAAAGATTGACTCCAAATTGATTGCAAATAGACTATCATACCACTGCTTATTAATAAAGATCAAGTGGGGTTTGTCAAGTCTAGACAATCTCTAGATGACACTAGGAGATTTATTAATCTTATGCATTTGGATGAGAAGAATCGTCAGCCTTCTCTGCTGTTGTCTCTAGACGCAGAGAGGGCATTCGATCAAGTCCATTGCGGGTATCTACAAGCAGTTTTGCACAGATTTGGCTTCTCCGAGCAACTGTCCTGATCCATAATGGCACTTTACACTTCACCTTCAACTAGAGTATACTCATCAGGATTTATATCCAAATCCTTCACAATTACTTATGGCACCCGCCAAGGTTGCCCCCTCTCCCCTTTACTTTTTGCCCCTTCTATAGAACCCTTGGCTAAAAAAAATAAGGACTAATCCTCACATTTCTGGAATTAAAGTAAACAACTTAGACCACAAAATAGGACTTTTTGCTGATGATATCATCATAATCTCAGGTAGTGAGTCATTTGGGTTAGTAATTGATAGGAATATCATAAACACCTACAGCAAAATCTCTTACTACAAACTAAACATGTCCAAATGTCAAACCCTTAATATGGGACTATCCAACCATGTTTACTCCCAACTTCATAGTAAATACCCTTTTCAGTGGGATAACACTTCAATCACATATCATGGGATTCAATTTACATATCCTCAATGGCAGATTATCATCAGGGCGGTTCGGGCGGCCGCCCGGGGCCCAAGACTCCTAGGGGGCCCATGGCCGGCCCAACCGCACATGATCGCATGGACCCCTTCATGCCCGGTGGCGTCGCTAGCACCGGAGGGGGCCCCGGTGCTAGCGGCAGCCACATTCATTTGTATCTGAGTCATCAGGACTTAGATACAAATGAATACTATAGGCTGCAGGTCACGTTTGGCTTGCAGCCTATAAGGCGCTGGGAAGACTCCCTGTGCAGGCCAGCGTGATGAGGTACTGCATCACGCCGGTCTGCGCATGCGTCTAGTCCGGAGGATTCACACGCGTCAAGCTGGAGCGGCCGCCACAGTGTAAGGTAAGTAAACTGTATATATTTTTTTAGGTGGGGAAAATCGTTGTGTATATATTCAATGAGGGGGGGATTGCTCCGTTACACTATATACAAGGGGGAGTGCTGGGTGGCCCTATATACAAGGGGGAAGGTAGCGCTGTGTGGGCCTGTATACAATGGGGGGAGTGCTCTGTGACACTATATACAAAGCGGGGAGCGCTGTGTGACACTATATAGAAGGGGGGGGCGCTGTGTGACACTATGCACAAAGGGGGAGGGCTGTGTAGCGCTCTTTATAGGGGGGCATTTTGGCACTATTTATAAGAGGGGGAAGACTGTGTGGCGCTCTCTACAGGGGACTGTATGGCACTATTTATAGGGGGCTGTGTGTAACGCTCTCTACAGGGGGATGTGTGATATCTACAGGGGGCTGTGTGTGGCGTTATCTATGGGGGTGTGTAATATCTACAGGGGCTGTGTGTGGCACTATGTACAGGGGCTGTGTGTATGTGGTGTTTTACAGTGTGTGGTATTATTATATTCAGGCGCGCAGTGTTTGGTGCTATTATATTTAGGGGCACAGTATGTGCTCACCATGATAACTTTATTTTCGTTTATAGGTGTGGAAATGTCAGGAGGATGTCTCCCAGCACAGTGTGATACTGTCAGTATGTAGGGGCACAGCCCTGTGACAAGGGGAATCATAACACCCATTTGTTAATGCTTGCCCAAAAAGGTAGTCTTGAAAATAGTTACAACGCAGCAGGGCGGCGGTGCGGAAGGGTGGCCCAAGTTTGGGCAACAGCCCGGGACCCATGGTCTACTTAATCCACCACTGCATATCCTGTCAAACACTTACTTCAGGTAAACTATACAAATTTATTGAATACAATTTAATCTGACCTATTACATATGTCCCAATTCGAGTTATTGTGGGTAGGTCAGATATCATCGATCAAAATGATGATAATTCCTCAAATCCCCTATCTCTTCCGAAATCTGTCCATTCACTTCCAAATGAAGTAACTTAACCCCTTAATGACCACCAAGACGACTTTTCACGGTGGTCACTAAGGGGCCTTAGGCTAGGCTGCCACCTTTTCAAGGTGGCCCAGTCTAAGTCCTGCACGGGTGTCCCGTGCAGGCTGGAGCCGGGGCTCTGCTGTCTGATGGCAGCCGGACTCCTGCTCCAACACCCGTGATCAAAGTTTACTTCAATTTACGTCAATATCGACCGCGGCATTTAACTTATTTACAGAGGGAGTGAGCTCCCTCTGTCACCCATCGGGGTGTCATGGCAGCCGGGGGCCTGATAAAAGCCCCCGGGTCTGCCCTGGACATATGCCTATTAGGACGCGCCGGAGGCACATCCTAATAGATTGCCTGTCAGATTTACACTGACAGGCAATAATGCTCTGGTATACGAAGTATACCAAAGCATTATAGCAGCGATCTGAAGATCGCATAGTAAAGTCCCCTAGTGGGACTAAAAAAATAAGTAATTAATGTGAAATAAAGATTATTAATAAAAATTACAGTAAAAAAATAAATAAAACCATTTTTTTCCATAAAAAGTGGTTTTATTTAGTAAAAGTGTAAAAAATAGATAAAAGTACACATATATGGTATCGCCGCGACCGTAATGACTCAATTAATAAAGTTAATATGTCATTTAAACCGCAAGGTGAACACCGTAAAAAAAAAACGCAAAAACAATGGCGAAATTGAAAATTGTTTCCATTGCCCCCCAAAAAAGTCATAATAAAATGAATCAATAAGTCCCATGCACCCAAAAACAGTACCAATCAAAACTACGTCTCGTCCCACAAAAAACAAGCCCAAAAAATCACTACATTGATGAAAAAATAAAAAAATTACGGCTCTTGGAAAGCGACGATGCAAAACCAAATCATTTTAGTTCAAAAGTGTTTTTATTGTGCAAAAGTTGTAAAACATAAAAAAACCTCTACATATGTGGTATCGTCGTAATCGTACCGACCCATAGAATAAAGGTAACATGTTATTTATGCCGCACAGTGTTCTTTGAATGCGACTATAGAAAAACAAATAAAATAGCTTGGTCATTAGGGCCTAAAAAGGCTGGTCACTAAGGGGTTAAACAGTCACAGCAGGTAATTCTAAGGTTTATATGGAAAAAATGCACAACATAGAATCCAAGCGAACATTATGTTCCAACCAATACAAAAGGGACGCTTGAACTGCCCTTCAGTGATTCCATACTATAATTTGTGCATCTTTGATAAAATAAGACTATTGTGGCTAGATGACTCGGCGAAACACTGGGTGACTATTGAGAAACACATCCATAATGTTAAAGTGTAGCTAAATGTTTGACAAACTGCTGTCAGAAGTTTGAATTGGTGGGGGTCCGAGCACTGAGACCCCACCAATCACTAGAACAAAGCAGCTGAAGTGCTCGTGTGAGCGCTCAGCCGCTTCGTGTCTGTTCGGCTTTTTCCGGAAATAAATGTATCAGTGTACGGACTCAATAGAAAGTCTGTGAGCCCGTACTCCGATACATCGGCTTTCCGGCAAAAGCCGAACAGACATGAAGCAGGTATGTGGTAGTAATAGGGTCCCAACCCAATCACGTAGCAAAGAAGTATTCGGCACACAAGTTAGTGATTTTAGCAAATCTTTGAATTTTATTTTATCAATAGTCGATGCCAAAGGTTTAGTGCGACGTTTCGGTCGTAATTTAGACCTTCATCAGGCACTACAGGAGCAAAATACTTTGCAAAACAGTCAATCAGCATCATGTAAATTAATACATTTCCTATTTATGGTATATAACATAAATAAAAGTTAAAGAAAAATGAAAATAAAAATTAGTGTCAAGCATAAAATAAAATAAATGGAAACGGTATCTATGGCATGTATTCAGACATTGTGCATAGACACAGTACATCATGGTAAATAACGTCATAAACATGTTAGTAGTCTAAACATTTACAAAAATGCAGCATATGTTTAATAATATAACATATATTGTATGTACATAGAGGAAGACATCCTAGCATAGGAAACAATGACAGGGAATTTCAGGTAGGATAGAATCACCTATTGTGTAACATGGGGAAGAACAGGATCCAGTTGCAGGTAACATGCAAGAAGGGTAAATGTCTACATCTGGATTTTCTGCTAAGGAACTGAACTCGTGCATATCATACATAAAGTAGGTTAGACATTATTATAGAGTATTATTATAGTGTATGGAGTCGTTTTTAAGGCATGTCACGTAGTACTTTGGGCAACCTCATCGTGTACTTAGTCAGGGGCTTGTTCACTGCGTGTGAGTGTTTATGTGTTGCTAGGGAAACCAAATTACAACCCATATGTTGTTCCTTCGCCCAGATAGTATCTAACATTATCATACTACGCTGTACAACAATGTAAAGCAGTTTAAAGCTAATTACCTTATTCCTCCCGGTGTCTGGTTTATCCAGTCGTTGGCGCTGCAAATTTTAATAGCGGCTGACCGCTGGCACAGACGAGCCTGGCTGGAGGTGACCATTTTATGTGGTGTAGGTGGGGTGGTGGGCGGCGTTATGACTGGTATCGACGTCACGTAATAGGCGTTTTTGATAGGATGCTCGTACGTAGTGATGGTTGTGGGTGTGTTAGTATGCAAAGTGGTGTGACGGCACAGAATATGTCACAATGAAGCTGACTGCAGCACCACGAATTGAAAGTTCCGTTATCAGGATAAGGTACTCAATAGTAATAGTTAAGAAATACAGGGCATGTTAATTAGTACTCGCTCGTGGATTACAGGTACCACGGCATGTTGATTAGTACTTGCTCGTGGATTACAGGTACCATGGAATGATCTATAGTATCACATTCTCATCTATGTGGTGTATATAAATGCCGTTTATTTTCCATATCACCTGTTAGTATTTTAAACTTGGTGGTATTAACCCCTTAATGACCAGCCTATTTTAAACCTTAATGACCAAGCCATTTTTTACGTTTTTCCATTGTCACATTGCAAGAGCTATAACCTTTTTATTTTTGCGTCGACATAGCTGTATAAGGTCTTGTTTTTTGCGGGACAAGTTGTACTTTTTAATAGCACCATTTTGGGGGACATATTATTTATTGATTAACTTTTATTAACTTTTTTTTGGGGGGGCATAGAAAAAAACCTGACATTTTGCCACTCTTTTTCGCTTCTTAAATCAACGCCGTTTACCGTGTGATATAAATAACACCATAACTTTATTCAGCGGGTTGTTACGATTGCAACGATACAAAATTTGTATAGTTTTTGTATGTTTTACTACTTTTACACAGTAAAAACGCTTTTTTTTGAAGAGCCGTAACGTTTTTATTTTTTCGCCGATGCGGTTGTATGAGGGCTTTTGTTTTGTGGGAAGACTTGTAGTTTTTATTGGTACCATTTTGGAGTAGATGCAACTTTTTGATCACTTTTTATCACATTTTCTTTAAGTCAGGATTCACAGAAAACAGCAATTTTTCCATAGTTTTTTATAAAAAAATTACGGCGTTCACCGTGTGGGTTAAATAATGTAATACATTTAGAGTCGGGGTCGTTACGGACGCGGCGATACCAAATATGTGTAACTTTTTTACTTTATTTTTGTTTTTTAATAGTAAAGCATTTTGTAAGGGGAAAAGCAGATGCCTGTCCGTTTTAAACGGACAGGCAGTAATACACTGCAATACAAAAGTATTGCAGTGTATTATAATAGCGATCGGAGAATCGCATATTAAAGTCCCCTAGTGGGACTAGTAAAAAAGTAAAAAAAAAGTTTAATAAAGTTAATTAAAAAAAAAATGTGAAAAAAATGAAAAACCCAGCTTTTCCCCTTACATAGTTACATAGTTACTACTATGTAACTATGTAACTATGTAAGGGGAAAAGCTGGCATGATCTAGCAGGCATTCTCTCCAGGCAGACCTGGGGGCCTTTATTAGGCCCCCGGCTGACATTGGAGACACAGACACTCGGCGATCGTATCGCCGGGTGTCGGTGGGAGAGAGAGGGAGCTCCCTCCCTCTCTCCAAAACCACTCAGATGCGGTGCACGCTATTGTGCACCGCATCTCAGGGGTTAAACGGGTGAGATTGATACTGATATCGATCTCACACGGCAGAGCAGGGACGCCCCCAGCCCTCAGCTGCCTCTGTCAGCTGAGAGCAGGGAGATTTGACGGCTCCCTGCTCTGTTTACTCATCCTGATGCAGTGTCGTAAAAAGGAATCAGAATAAAGCCCGTTAGTGGCCACCGTTAAAAGGCGTATTGGCGGTCACTAACGTGTTAATGTCTATATTGGTATGTTAATATACCACGTTGGAGTGTAAAATATCACTATTATGTACCATAGATGTATCCAGTGATTAATGTTGTGGGTTACTGTGTGATAATGTTTTTTAGCTATAGAGCTGATGTATGTTTATGAGGAAATATGATGATGTAAAAAAGGAACAAAATGTATGTCTCAAAAAGCTACACTATTTAATAAACCCACCATTGCTAACGATACCGTGGTCTGGATTCTGCTTGGATAGAAAGCAGTATGTCACCATAATGGAGGTCAGCGTGTCTGGCGAAGGATAATGAGAAAAAAACGTTAGTATGCGGTATACAGGAACATTCTTCTATAGCAATTGTAAAATTCTTTAGTATATATTCAATTGAGGACCCCTATTGTTATAAAAAGCAACCAATTTCGTATTCCCTATTCAGGCCTCGGGGTTCCAGTGTCTGCAACCTGTGGATCCAATAAGCTTCCCTACGTTTAAGATGTTTTATCCTGTCTCCACCTCTTCTCGGTACCGGTATGTATTCTAATACCTGGAACTGTAGTTGTGAGATGTTGTGTTTTTTGGAAAGGAAATGGGCTGGGATTGGCAAAAGTGTTTTATTGCAGCGTATGTTGCTTTTATGTTGTCCAATTCTGTCTCGTACCCGTTGTGTTATCTCTCCAACGTAGCTAGTCCGCATAGACATTTTATCATATATACAACATAATTGGTGTTGCAGGTGAAATATTCTTTCATGGGTATTCGTTGGCCAGTTTGTGGATGTTGTATTGTGTCCAGCCCCTAATTATATGAGAACATTGTATGCATGACTGACACGGGAAAGTAACTTTCTTAGCTGTATTAAGGAAAGTTTGTCTTGGTGGTCTCTTTGCTGAACCCACATCTGCTATTACCAGTTTGTCTTTTAGGATTTGGGGTCTTTTGGTACACGGAAGGAATGGGGCTTAGAACTCTGGGATGTTTGGGTAGGGTACCCTGAGGAGGGGCCAGTGTTTACGAATGATGTGATGGATTTTAAATTAGCAGGGATGGTATGTGTGAACGAATGGTATGCATTTTGGTTTCTCAATGGTCCTATTATTGGTCGTATTTCGTTGTGCTTCCAATAATGTTTTCATGGGGTAACCCCTATCTCTGAATTTCTGGGTCATGTTGGCGGTTCTCAGAGCCCTGTTGTCGATATCGTCTACTATCCTAGTGACTCGTTTATATTGTGACTTAGTTAGTGATTTTTTGGTCGCTGGCGGATGACAGCTACTGTAATGTAGTAGGATTCCTATCTGTCTCTTTGGAAAAGAGATCTGTGGTGAGGTGGCCCTCGTCATCCTTAATGACCATAGTGTCTAAGAAGCTGATTTTTGTCAAATCTTGATTGAGTGTGAACTGAAGTTTGGGCCAGACACTATTGAGGTACCTTGTGAACCCTAATAGTGATTCCATTGAGCCTTTCCATTTATTAAAAATTTCATCAATGTACCTCTTCCATAATAATATGTGCTCAGTGATCGGATATAAATGCTGTTCCTCGAAATAAGCCATGAAACAATTCGCACAAGGCGGTGCCACGTTGGACCCCATTGCTGTGCCCCTTTGCTGAATATAAAATGTATCCTAGAAAAGAAAATAATTCCCAGTCAAAATTACTGTTAATAGATCCATACTGAGGTCTATAACATTAGTGTCCTTGCCTACTTGAGTCAACATTTCTTTGACTGCTAGTAGTCCTTTTTGGTGTACAATCGACATGTATAGACTACAAACATCTAGGGTCACTAGTATAGTGTCTGGAGGAATTTTGACCAGTGTATGTATAATCCCCAGGAAATCAGATGTGTCTAGTATGAATGATCTAGTATTTTTTACTAGAGGAGTAAGTAATTTCTCCATGAATTTTGAGAGTGGTGTAAAAATGGAATATATTGATGCCAGTATTGGTCGGCCCCGTGGATTGTCTAGGCCCTTATGAATTTTTGGCAGTGTATAAAATACAGGTAAGACCGGAGGCCTATTGGTCATGTACGATGCCGTGTCTTGGTCTATTGTGCCTAAACTCATATTGTCAGGGATCATTACCATGTATATTGTTTGAAAAATATTATCCTTACAATATATATATATATATTCAGTATATTACACAAAGAGATTGGATTCATGGAGCACAAAGAGCCTGCATAACACGCCTATGGAAGACACCGCCCCCTGGAATGCAAGAGGAGTGTGCAGAAGAATGTACAGGAGAACGTACAGCTGAGGAGCCAATGGGGGCTTAAGCAAGTCCCACATCTCTAGGGAGGGGGCATGTGTCTTTTTCTGTGTTTCTTTGTTCTGAATAAAGTTCAGTTCTCTTCCTGTCTGATCTGGGGAAAGCTGTGTACCAACACCTCTGGCTGGTTTACTTCTTTCCAGGCATGCCTTCAGCTTTGAATTTACAGAGGTGGTTATTCGGTGTGAAATAACAGGGGGAAGGAAGCTACCCTGAAATACGGACCTGACATTTTTGGCGCCAGAACAGGGACCTCACTCGAGGAAATATCAGAATCCAGACATTGACAATCACAGGGTGAAACAGAGGACCCAAGATTGCCCACTCTGATGGGAGCTTGATCAACTCCATAATAAGCACGGTAAGCTAGTTGATTTTATGAATCTTTGACTTATCTGTGTTAGTGGACAGTCTTGTGGCGATCTGTAGAACCCTTTTGTTGATTTCCTGGATTATCTCAGGCGACAGAGGTGATATTTTCCGCTGTGAGGTCGAAAACCTGTGAGACATTAGTCGCGCCCGACTAACCATCCTCTGGGTAATTAGGGACTAGATAGAAAATACGCGGGCACAATATACATGTGTGATAAGTTGTGGATAGTATTACAACCTGTCCTATACGCGGGCATGCGGGGTGCAATGCACTGATAAGACGTGTGATAAGACGTGGGACAGGCGCACGCGGAGTGCAATGCACTGATAAGACGTGTAATAAAACAGGCGCACGCGGGCTGCAACGCACTGATAAGACGTGTAATAAATTGTAGGTAATATAGTGGCCAGACCAGAGAGTTGTAGACCGAAAATTGTTATATAAATTGCGTGTATAATATAGACTGTTGGAATGGATGGTTAATCCTGTTCATATGATTTGGTGAAGCGAATGGAAGTTAGGAATAAGAAAGGTATTGTATGTTATATGTATTAGAAAACACAGGACCAGCCGACGCCCGTTAATGGCGTCCGTACCTCATATTGAGTGTGTCCTCATGGTGGGCGGGAAACACCCCCCCCTCACAGCTGCGCAATGTGTTTCGAGGCTGCCCCCCCCCGCCCGCCCCTTATGTGGCCACGCCCGGCCCAACCAAATCAGTATGAAATAATCGCTTTGTTAATTTTGTCATTTGTAACACATGCTACAGTGTCTTTTCTATTTTTAGATTCCATTCTAGTGTGCGGGACGCTGTTCACTGATGAAACAGCATGTCATCATAATATAGAGATGGTGGCCGACAGATTGTACTGTTGCAGATTATGTGTTTGATGTTTTAAACGTAGATAATTCCTATACAATGGTGTGATGAATGATTGCAGATACGTATGCTGTTTAGTCATAGAGACTAGAAGCTGTGAGGAGTGAGTATGTGACCCCCCCTCCCCCCTGTAGTATGCCGTGTTTGGGAGGAGGAGGAGGGGCTGACTGGGTGCAGTCTGCAGACAAAGGATTTCAATATGTACTGTTTTTAGATATATATATATATATATATATATATATCAGTAATGTCTACAAACCTAAATAAATTTCTTATCTTTGCGCATGTGCTGTTGTTTATAAAAGTTACGATATTTATGTGTTATGATGTGATCAGATTTAATGTGTTTTGATGTTAATTCAGATGTATTAAACTATAGATATTGTGAGACACGGGGTTTTGAGAATGTATGTGCCCCCCACTGTTCCCTATTTTTATATACAGTTTATTGGTTTGTAGTAATTAATGTTATCAGATATAATATTTTCCGTTTTATTGAATAACTAATTACAATTGTTTTATTTTTGTTTTCACACATGAGGCACGTGCTATAGTGTGGCCTAAATTTTATTTTGGAAAATGTGAGATGTTTTACAGGTAAATGGTTGCAAGTCATTTCAAAGATAAAATGTATTTTTGTCAGGAGAAAGTCATTTTTGTTCCAGGCTATTGTGTATTACAGGGGGTTAAACTAGTGCCCCCCAGATAGAGTGCACGACTTTGTTATGTTGAGATGTAGTTTTGAACTCTGCTACATTACTTTCGCAGAGTCCACAAAGGGGGGAATGGTGAAGGGACTGATCAGGTACAATATTGGTTTGTTTTGAATTAATGAATTTGGTTTCAGGAGATCTACAAAATGTGTATGAGACCCCAATGAGTAATCCAGATTAAATGTGTATGAGAGTAACCTAAATGTTGAGGTTTTTCTGTGTAGATGGTACCAGATCTTTCCAGAACGGTGAATATGGCACTGGGTATGCTGTGCTGTAGTCTCCACCCAATATGAGGTATTGTGTAAAAGACCATCCCCCTCCAGAAAATTTACACAGGAGGCGAGGTGACGTCACTCACAGATGAGTCTTTATAGATTTAGGTGGGGGAGAAGGCAAAACAAAAAAAAATTATCTGAACATTGTTTATGTTATGCCAGATTTCAGTAATATATTTTTATTTGTTTTTGTATTAATCAAGTATTTACAGAACCTGATAAAAGTGAAGTTCTCAAAGTGTTCTGGATTATCAGATGAGTGTGGAGAAGTGTATAACATTTGGTTTTATTTTAGAGAATGAAGATGCCACCCCTTTGAGATGTTCTATCTATATGTGACATGGGTTTTTAATGTAAATTTGTAATGTAGAAATACTTGATCATATACAGTATGTACAAGACAGGATACGAGGCACCAGGTAAATTACCCAGAAACCACTCTCACCTTCTTGTTCATCTCAAGGAGCGGAGCTGGAGGTGCTCGCTGAGGCTTGTAACCTGGCAGAAGGTAAGACGGCCGACATTTACACTGACTCTAGATACGCTTTTGGCATAAGTAAAACAGCAAAGGTACCTGTGAAAAGTGCAGCCCGGCCAGATTACCCGTCCCAGCGACTGCAGAACATACAACTACACGAGGTAGACTTGTATGACAATGTGCTCGTATGTGTAGACCTGTTCTCAGGGAGGCCTGAAGCCTGGCCGGTACCTTCCCCACTGCAGACGTTGTGTGTAGTGACAGGGGAACAGTGTTATCCCAAGAATTGAACTGATGTTTGTACAATGATAAGATATCAGTAGTTCTCCAGTGTTATCCCAAAGTTAGTTTGTTTATTAACTGTATTTAAGAAGTGTTGTGGGAATATTAAATACTGAGGTTAAGTTTTATGTAAAGTTCTAGACCAGCCTCAGCATTGGACTATTGGAATTGTCAGATAAAAGGTACAGAAGCGGAATATTCCCATTCGAAAAAATTTGTATTTGTTTATTTTTATTGTTGTTGTTGTTGTGAAAGGGAAATTTTAGAGCAGAGAATTCTGTGCAGTGTATATGTGTATGTATAGATATATATAAAGAAGAAGAATCAGTTTGTAGGTATCAATTTTAGTTACTGACCAGTGTGAACGTTTAACATGAATCTGTCATTGTTAATGTTTTTCTTCAAGTTAATTATCCGATTAAGATCAATTACTGATTAGGCTATGAAAAGCTTGTTCTTCACAGGAAGAGTCCAACTGGGAGCAGAAGGCGTGAGAACCAGATTCTGACAGAATGTGGACGGATAAAGGAAGGTAAACCGGTAGCGCCCAATGCATTCTTGATAGCACTTGTATTGAAGGTGTATGACCTCACATATGCCCCAAGACTGCAAGGCTTGACGTGGTAAGATCTAATTGGTATGTCCCAGGTTTTACAGCTGTTGCTGCTAAATTCTGTTAGAGCTGTTTGATTTGCCTACAGAACAGTCCTGGCAGACCGGTGCCAACCTTATCATACCCGCCTCCCACAAAGAGAACCGACCTTGAGAGGCCTTCCCAGGTAGAACGAACCAGATTAGATTAAGAAAAATTGGTTTGAGACACTTGTTAGATAAATATGTGGAATCTGTGTATATTTCTGTGAGGTGGAGATGTTCTAGGCAATCAGCTGAGATCAAGGTACAACTCCTGCTGAAAAAGTATCACCATGTGCAAATGAAATGTACCCAGTAATCACACATCTTCTAGGTGCCCTGTCCATTGTAACAGAGAAGTTTTTTCCTTATATAAAGGTGTTTGATGTCGTTTAAGGGCCTGACATTATTGTATGTACTTAGAACAACGTTTATAATGTATGTGGATGATGTTATCACCAGATTAGTATTTATTTTAACAATTGACAAGAGTTGGGGGTCGCCAGCAAGTGCCAGTAAATATGAACTAAAAGACTTTTAACACGATGAACTCAATCACTGAGATGCGGCAGGCACAGCCTGAGCCAGTACAATGCATTTATCATGAACTGACGGCAGTGTCACAATTCTAAGCAGCCGCCCAGGCAAGTAACTTGCCAGAGGAAGAGGACAGATGCGGAGGGTCTGTGGTAGTCACAATACAACTCCACTAATCCGCCTACGTGGGATCTTACCCCAGGCTCATAGCATGAGGTGTTATGTACAGCACGATGACGTAAACTAAAGGAGACGGTGTCTGACAAATGAGAAGGACCAAACCAAGTCCTGATGACATCAGCGAAGATCAAAGTAAAGACCAAAGACCTGAGTGAATCCGTCAGCAGTATCAAGTGTTTTGATAAGTAAGTGGCTAGGAGGGGGTAATAATAACTCCCCCACTGGACACCAACGTAGTCTGACTCCACAATTGTGTGGGTTACCCTGAGGGTGACAGCCAGTGAAGAGCAGAAGACAGGAGAAGAAGGGGACGATGATGTACAGGACTGGCAATGAACTGATGGGACCCGAAACCTGAGGGTGATAGCATGAGATTGGTGATAGCATTATGTTATTAGTTGAGGCCCTATTGTTTATAATGTCTGAGGTTTATAATTATAATGTGTGCAAATATGCCACGGTGCTGCAAATTACAATCTGAGGAGTTTTTATGTGAAGGTGTGAGGTGAAGGTCACTGTGCTGCCCATGACTTGTTATATCTGCAGGGGTAAAAGTCCTATTAGGACAGTAAGTGACAGTGCGACAATTATTACCATTAATAAAAATGTAGACTGGATTAATTATATATATTACAACCAGCAGCGGCTTGTAGATTATATCCATCCTGTATACTAAGGAGAATAGGGAAAGTTAGGACCATTCCGAAACCTTGGAAGTCCAGGTACAAAGGGGGGTTACTTATAAGGAGTAGCTCGTCTCAAGCTGGTGAAGAAATCCAAAACCCCTACCCACCTGGTTCGAGTGGTCAGTGGTAGGTTGATAGGCAAGACTCAGGGATAGAGTAATAATATTTTTAGGGGGGACTGTCAGGGATCATTACCATGTATATTGTTTGAAAAATATTATCCTTACATATATATATATATATATATATATATATATATATTTAGTATATTACACAAAGAGATTGGATTCATGGAGCACAAAGAGCCTGCATAACACGCCTATGGAAGACACCGCCCCCTGGAATGCAAGAGGAGTGTGCAGAAGAATGTACAGGAGAACATACAGCTGAGGAGCCAATGGGGGCTTAAGCAAGTCCCACATCTCTAGGGAGGGGGCATGTGTCTTTTTCTGTGTTTCTTTGTTCTGAATAAAGTTCAGTTCTCTTCCTGTCTGATCTGGGGAAAGCTGTGTACCAACATCTCTGGCTGGTTTACTTCTTTCCAGGCATGCCTTCAGCTTTCAATTTACAGAGGTGGTTATTCGGTGTGAAATAACAGGGGGAAGGAAGCTACCCTGAAATACGGACCTGACAATATGCTTTTCGAGGATATTTAGAATTTTTGAAGCAATGTTACTAGTGGGGTCTTGATTAACGGGCAAATAGACAGAGGTTTCCCGTAATTGCCTGTCAATCTCATTGTAGTAGGTGGATTTATCCATTACTACAATTGCGCCCCCATTGTCCGCCGGTTTAATTACCAAATCCTTGTCCCCAGTAAGGGAAGACAAGGCCTGTCTGTCCAGAATGCTAAGATTGGTCTGGCACACGAGGGCTTCAGCTGCTTCATTCTAGCGATTGGTGGGGGTCTCAGTGCACAGACCCCCCTAATCCAAACATCTGGCATGTCACTATGACATATCAGAAGTTTGTCAAACGTTTAGCTACACTTTAAACATTTTCCAAGCTATTTTATAGCTAGGAACTTACTCAAATTACCCCCACCCAGTATTTCACCCACATTAAAAGCGGCTTTAAATGTTTGGAATTGCATGTATACTAAAAAAGGTATTTTCTCGCATCGTCTAAAAAATAATGACATACTACTCACGCAAAATTACTCATGAGAACGGGTTAACATGTGGCATTACACATTTGGGAGATGTTACTGACTCCACTGGTCTATTGACAATCGATCAATTAATGGATAGATTTACTATACCAAGATGTGATTTTCACAAATATTTACAATTACGCAACTTTATTAACACTCATAACATCCCTCATTGTGATCCACCACCATTCTTAACTTCTCTGCCATTAAATTCTTCTATCCAAAGGAAAGTCATTTCCTTATCTTACCATGCAATGGTGGAAGCACTAATTATAGACCCCTGTTCTCCCAATAGATGATGGTCAAAGAGGGGACCTCCTCTTATCAGTTATGGCATATTTTGACATACAAATTGATCTCTTTAGTGATACTTCCTCACTCAGCTCTGCTGTCTTTTTAATGCTGCTAAACTTTTTGCATCACTATGCACTTTATATCAATGTTGGCACAGACAAAAGCTGGGTGGCAAGTTCATAAAGCATTATATTCGTTTCCCATTGTAAGTATAAGTATCACTCCCCACATCAGTCCCCTCCCCTTCTCTTTCATTGTCAGATCTTCTATAAAGTTTGTATGTTTTTCAATATGTCGTTACTGCTTCCCCTGTTTCTGTAATCTAACTATTATTATTATCATTATTATTATTATGTCTGGTAATCTTAGGCCCTGTTCACATCTGCATCGTGATTTCTATTTATAATGCAAAATACGAAGCAGCGGAAACACCGTCGCCTAGCGGATCCCAGTGACTTATTATGGGGTCGGTCGGATTCCTTCGTGGTGGCTATCATTTTAATAGGAAGGTTCAAAAGTGGTGGAAAACATTCTAATCGGTTATGTTTAAGCATGGCCCAATAGGCTATACATTTAGATACCAGATGATGTTTCTAATTTTTCAGGCATAGATTGATTGCTGACAGAGAAAGGGGAGATAACCATTTGGTGACCATGTGAAAAAGGAGCCTCATAAAATCTAATATGACTGACAATGGTATCGAGCAGACAGCTACTTTTTGACCAAGAAATTGATGTCTGGAGAAGCAGAAATATCTAAGCTTCCAAGATAAAGTCTGCCCATATTGGCTGTACATGAGCATTAAAAGAAGTTTTATTTTTTCCATCAATAAACTCTACCCCTTAGCGACATATGACGTAACAGTAAGTCATGGTCGCTCAGTGGGGGTATGGAGTAGGCTCACGGGCTGAACACGCTCCATGCTAAGTAGGTGTTGACTGTATGCTACAGCCGACACTGCACTATAACGGCCGGGATCATAAATAACTCAGATCCCAGTTGATTAAACAATAGTAGCGACTGTGGCATCTAAGTTGTTAAAAAGAGGGGACCACCTCTGTCACTCTATCGCCCACTACCCCGGTGATGCGATTGCAAGATGCCGATGGTTGTCATGGTAGCGTGGGGGCGTAATGAAGGCCCCCAGGTCTGCTACCTATGTGCTTCTTTTAAGCCCTGCCAGAGGCTCTGTCACCACATTATAAGTGGCCTATATTGTACATAATGTGATCGGCGCTGTAATGTAGATTACAGCAGTGTTTTTTTATTTAGAAAAACGATAATTTTTGACGGAGTTATGACCTATATTAGCTTTATGCTAATGACTTTCTTAATGGACAACTGGGCGTGTTTTACTTTTTGACCAAGTGGGCATTGTGGAGAGAAGTGCATGACGCTGACCAATCAGCGTCATGCACTTCTCCCCATTCATTTACATGGCACATAGTGATCTAGCTAGATCACTATGTGCAGCCACATACACACACATTAACGTTACTCAAGTGTCCTGAGAGTTAACAGACATCACCTCCAGCCAGGACGTGATATCTATTCAGAATCCTGACACTTCTGTAACGTTTGTGTGAGATTTACAGCAACGCAAGCGTAATCTCGCGAGATCACGCTGTAAACTGTAATTTAAAACGAGATTACGCTTGCCTTGCTGTAAATCCCACACAAACGTTACCAAAGTGTCAGGATTCTGAATAGACATCATGTCCTGGCTGGTAGTGATGTCTATTCACTGTCAGGACACTTCAGTAACGTTAATGTGTGTGTATGTGGCTGCACATAGTAATCTAGTAAGATTATTATGTGCTGTGTAAATGAATGAGGAGAAGAGTATGACGCTGATTGGTCGCTGATTGGTCAGCGTCATACACCTCTCTCCACAACGCCCACTTGGTCAAAAAGTAAAACATGCCCAGTTGTCCAGTAAGAAAGTAATTAGCATAAAGCTAAAATAGGTCAAAACTCCGTAAAAAATGATCGTTTTTCTAAATAAAAAAACACTGCTGTAATCTACATTACAGCGCCGATCATATTATGTAAAAGATAGGCCACTTATAATGTAGTGACAGAGCCTCTTTAATAGAAGTCGGTAAAAATTACATTAAAAATTAAGAAAACAGTTAAATAACGTTTTTAGTAAAGTACAAAAAATAGAAAAATTAAAAGTAAAAAAGAAAACCTTTACATTTTGCCCTAAAGTAATGAAAAAAATAAACAATAAAAATAGAAACATTTACAACATAACATTATTTATCACGCATAGTGAACGGAAGTACAAAAAAAAAAAAATGGCAGTATTGCTGTTTTTGGTCACCTTCCCTCCTAAATAAAAAGTAATCAAAAGGTTGTATGTACACCAAAATGGTAAAAACTACAGCACGCCCTGCAAAAACAAGTTCTTGAACCACTCCATCGACAGGAAATATAAGAAAGTTATGGGTCTCAGAATGTGGTGACACAAAACATTTTTTATTAACAGATTTTTCTAACTAAAAGTAGTGCATCATTAAAAAAACAATATAACTTTGTTATCACCTTTGAATACTATTGACCCGCTGAATGAAGTTAACATGCCATTTTTACTGGACGGTAAACAAATTAAAAAAGGAACCCAAAAAACAATAGAGGAATTACAGTTTTTCCCATTCCACCCCACAGATCATTTTTTTGCAGTTTCCCATTACATTATATCCCACATAAGGCCCTCATACGGCTATGTTGACAGAAAAATAAAAAAGTTCTGGATTTTGGAAGGTAGGAAGGAAAAAAACAAAAATAAAAAAAATAGACCTGCAGTGTCAAGGGGTTCCTACATTGTTTTTGTTTTCATTTTTACAGGGTTCTTTGTGCAGTAAAAACAATATGTTAAGTTCAATACGGGTCAATACGATTACGGTGATGTCAAATTTATATATTTTTTTATGTTTTACTACTTTTACAAAGAAAAAACAATTGTTAAAAAAATTAGTTTTGTGTCGCCATATTCTGTTTTCTATTTTTCGGTTGATTAAATGGCATGAGGGCTTGTTTTGTGAGGGGAGAGCTGTCGTTTTTACTGATACGATTTTGGGATACATGCAACCTTTTGAACACTTATTATGCCATTATTTTGGGAGCTAAAGTGTCAAAAACAGCATTTCTGGTGTCATTTTTTTTTAAGGCATTCACCGTGTGGGTTAGATAACATTACATTAGAATAGTTTGGACTTTTACGGACAAGACGATGCAAGATTGGTAAAAATACAAAACATTTTTAGATTGGTTTAAGTGGAAAATGGCAAAGGGTGGTTTTTAACATTTAATGTTTTATATATATATATATATATATATATATATATATATATATATATATATATATATATGCTACTTTTAACCAGCTCCTATTATGCCCTGCTGCCGTGTCGATGCTTTCCTGTTCCTCCGCCGGTCTTTGTTTATCTGCGATGGCATGTCATCTTAAGGGACGAGTGTCGCAAAAAAATGTTTATATCAATTTGCTTTTAGTGTTTTATTTAAAAAAAAAATATTTATTTGTGTGTTTGTGTTTTACTTTTTTTTATTTTTTCACTTTTTCTTGTCTATGGGGGCTGCCATTTTTTTTCCATCTCTGTATGTGTCGATTAACGACACATACAGACATGGAATACGGCGCATACAGCCCCATAGTGAATGCGAACGGGGCCCGTTCCATCCACTATGCTGTACGCCGTCTGTGTGGGAACGGCGCATGCGCCGCTCCCACACAGTCCAAATTGAAGGTCTTCGGCCGAGTGACGTCCAGCGCCATTTTCTTGTGGACCGGAAGCCGCGGCCGGACAGTAAGATTACTACTTCCTGACGCGGCTTCTGGACTTGTGCACTTGGAGCGGAGGGAGCAGACGGAGCGGACGGACTGGAGGGAGCGGCGGCGGCAGGAGCAGGTAAGTTAGGTCTGTGTATGTACGTGTTTTACTGTGTGTTTACTACTGTATGTAAACCTACTACACTGTGTGTTAGCTCAAAAAATGGCGATACATAGTGTGGGAGGTTTGACCGTTCAATCCCCTCCTTTCTCCTGCCACTAGCCAGGATAAAGGAGGGGGGATTCTGTGAGCTCACTAGAGCAAGTGAGTTTTCTCAAATTTTGCAGCATAAAGCAATGTGGTTGCTTTACCACATGCCAATGCTGCAATTTTGGGAATTGCTCCATCTAGTGACCAGCACTGGGAAATGTTATAAATTAGAATCTAATTTATAATATTTCCTGACTCGTGAAAAAATTAAAAAAATGAAAACAATGTTTAATCACTTATACACTAACTGTTTAACTAAAAAAATTATTTCTAGCGACACACTACCTTTAACACTTGACCACTGCAGCCAGTCATTGGGGCCCCCAGCAATTCGACATTTATCACCTATCCTGTAAATAGATGATAAATACTAATCTTGGGATAACCCCTTTAAGTTTTATAAAGAGAACAATGGGCAGAAATTGGAAAAATTAAAATGTCATTGTTTCACTCTTTTTTACTTCAATGCAATAAATGTAATCCAATGTGTACATTGGCACTCTAATACCGAGGATAAAGGTCCCCATATTATAGTGTGTTTTGTGCCCTTGGCTGGTATATAGGCTTGCGTTGTGCGCAGTGTTTATACTTTTTATGACAGACAACTGGACATTTCGGCTCCTTGTAACTTTAGTAGGGTCGGGCTGACATAGTATTGGTACAAACCCATGCACACGACAGTATTTTTCATTAGTAATTACGGACAATAAATACTGACAGTAATTCCGGACCCATTCGTTTCTATTGGCCACGGACACCTTTCAGTATTTTTACTGGTGGGTGTCCGTGCTGAAAAAATTATAGAACCTGTCCTATTCTTGTCAGTAATTATGGCAAGGACTTTCTCATAGAAGTCTATGGGAGCTTCCATAAATACGGACGGCTACAGATGTGCATCCGTAAACCGTTCGTATTTATGGAAGCATTGCTAGGCAACATGTTGTTGACATCATTTGCAACCTCCCTCTTTTTGTAAGGATCCGTATATATACGGGTGTAATACGGATGCCTATTGATCCGTATTTACGGTCAGTATTTCGAGATAGATGAAAATACTGTCGTGTGCATGGGGCCTAATAGTGGATCACCATAAAGCGCGATCTGACATTAAAATTGTGAACATATATACAGTAGTTTTAGCTTGACAATTTTCCGAATAGTGTACACAATGTTTTTTTTTTAGTCACTATTAATTGTAACAAACTTGACAAATTGTGTAACTATTTCTACATCAGAATGGACACATATCTGTTATTCTGTATATAAAGTAACCTCATTACTATATGGTGATATAGTCCGCTATTTGATTTTAGCATTGGATCTTGCTAAATAAGTGTAAGGGTCCTTTTAGACCAACAATAAAATTCTTACGATCGAACGAATAGCGATTTGTTATCAATTAGTTCAGGGTCGAATAAGCTGTATTTTACCATGTATATTATCGTTTAAATATTCGTAACTGGGACAGGTGGGATGTTCACAATTTCTTGGAAACACCTCTCTGAACCACTACACGCCTACTGGTTTGTTGTGGAAAAATTAGTGATTCCTTTTTACACTTTCAAATTTATTGCCGACGAACGATATTTTTTTCAGCAAAAAAGATGCGAACGCCGATATAGGATGAAAGATCGATGATTGTTTGAGCGTTGACCACGTTTAAACCAGTCTCTGATTGTCCACTTTTGCTCCATCTACTCATTTAAAAGGGCCTTAAGACTTCCATTTAAAAAATCCTTAAAACTTTGCGTTTAGATTATATCCATGACACAACGCTATTATGTTCATGAAGACTTTTGTTTATTGGCTAATTATGTCATTATGTCAGTTCTTTATCTTACTTAATGCATGGTAGTAGTTACATGGTGTATTTTTGCAGGACTGATTCACTGTAATCCTTACTAATCAGTTATCTGTAATCTTTATCAAGCCTGGGCTATTTGCTTACAATAACTGTACACTAATAGCGTCAATGCCTTAATACAGAGATAATGCATTATGCGATTACATTTTATGTGGTCAGATAGAGTTTCACAGAACAAAACTCACTGGCAGCATAGTGCTACATTGACAACGTGTGTTATGTGTATATGTGTATATAGACTTCACGGTATTCTTTTTATTTATTTATTTCCTATTGCTTATATAGCACTAAACACCCCATTAGTCTCTCTCACAGGGGCGTAGTTATAGGGGCATCATAGGTAAAGTTGCATCTGAACTCTGGTTCCTGAGGGGGTACAACGGCACCTCTGCCACATGAGAAGACACCAGTATTATAAATAGCGCATGGTAAGTGGGGAGCCTTGTTACAGATTTTGCACTAGGGCACACATACATACTCTAGGGTAAATTCATATAAAGACAATTAAACTATCCGTATTTTTTGGAGTGTAGGAGAAAACTGGAGTACTTGGAATAAGTGCACATAAACATGGGGAGAACATACAAACCAAGGTAGGGTTCAAACCTAGGACCATGGGGCTGCTAACCACTCACCCTCCTCCCTGTCATTGACATACACTATATGGAAAATAGTATTGGGATAGACCTCTTAATTTTTGAATTCAGGTGTTGTATTCAGTGCCATTGCCGCAGGTGAATAAATTCTAGCTCTCACTCGTAGCCATGCAGTCTGCCCTTACAAACATTTCTTAAAGAATGGGTCGTTAGGATGCCACCACTGGAACAAGTCAGTTTGTGAAATTTCTTCCCTTCTACATATTTCCAGATTAAGGCTAGATTTACGCGAGCGTTGCACATCTCGGACGTGAAAAATGGCGGTTTTTCAAGTCCGAGGTGCATCCGTGCTTTTCCCTGGGGGATGCGTTATCACGCATACCCCATAGACTATGGAGGGATGCGTGAAGCACAAAAAAATAGGACATACAGTACACTATTTTTTCAGTATATGATAGTGGCAGCACTTTATAGTATTGTTAATTAGGCAACTATATGAAAGTGTTATTTGGCCAACATACAGCACTAATATTTTGGCACCATAATGAACGGCACTTAGAATTAAACACTGTAAGGTATGGTTATTTGTACACTGTACGACTTTACATCAAATGGGGAGGAAGGGGGGGGGGCAACAGAAGGTACAAAGCACCTTCCAATGTAAGACAGGCACTGTGTGTGCTTTGGTTATATATAGTCCCAACTGATCCCTACAGAGGAAAGATGTTCAGTCTCATGAATGCGTGAGCTAAATCAAGATTCTATCAATTGGAAAAAAAAAATTTTTAGTTAAAAAAAAATATCCGCTGTAAATACAAAACCACTTATATAATATTATATTTTAAACAATGTCTACTATAAGCACACAAGAATGAAAAGGTACAATATCTAGCTAGATGTGCAAATACACTAGTACCCAACTGAATTTTCAGACATGCTCTAAAAATGATACAGTAAGACGTCAAATTTTAATTATATATCCCTTAACCACCTAACCCAACCCCATAAGAGGGGGAAGAGGCGGAAAAATAGAGAGAGAGAGAGAGAGAGAGAGAGAGAAAAAAAAATATATATAGATTGGAAATGATTTGCCTTACACATTTAAAGGTCTACAACCTGTGACCCACTACAAGTCTCAATATGTCAATATCATTATGATGGCATACTGGCACAGGTTGCAAACCACTGATATAAATTAATAAAGTTGATTGTATACAGATAAATATCTAAAAAGCACGCAAATGCTGCAGAATTCAAAGCACACTCATTAATATATAGACAAGTACTGATAGCCCTTCAGTTAACTACTTATAACAAGCTAAGAATGCTGGGCAATGTAGTTCATTGATGACATCACTTAGATGGAAGTCACCACATGCAGGGGATTTAGACTTTATTGTTGGTGGATTAAGTTGAAATCAATGCGTACACAGAGGAAATGGGGCCCCATAGCAGAGGTCAAATTGTCCCCCTCCCACAGCGCTTGGTACTGTCAACCAGGACAGAAGGGTCAGTGGTTGTGTGACCTCTCTATCCCCTTTCCATGACCTCCATGACCCTTGAGTTCATTGCCCGTTCTTTAGTTTGTTGAGATTGTAGTGCCTATGGAGAAAAGATTTCTTCACAGATTCTTACCACCAAATCAAAAAGTGGATGGGATCAACCATGACTAGGCCCTCTCTTTCTTCAGGGGCCTCATAGAAGAATCATGTGCTGCCTCTATGCTACGTACCTACACAAAATAAATGTGTACCCATCATAAATGACAAATCTACGGCCTACAACATCAATTAACCACGGTTTTATTTATTTGGGGTTGAATTAATACATTCCAACAGATATAAAACAAGTGACTCGTGAAAATTCCCTCTTTTACAAGATTTTCTATATGATCAAAGGAATATCATGTCCTACAGTATTGCGGGAATATACCAAAGCTATTCACTGCAGTTAAGACACATTCTTCTTGCCTCCTGATATCTAGAGCCTTCGGGACATACTGTATATAAAAACTATTCTCATGCAAAGTTTTACAGTAACAGTCATCACACAGTGTGCAGTGTTTATCAGTAAGCTTTCCCAGTAAATTAATTTTACTTTTTTTCTGGTCATGACAAAGGGGTTGTTTATACAATACATAGCCAGAGGTCTTGAAGTTAGCAACAGGGAGCAATTTCAGTAGATTTTCGTCTTTGCTTCCTAAACAGTGGATTAAAGAGGCCGAAAGAACATGCAAGCAACATGTGTAGGGGGCTGCAGAGGTTTAACTATTACACACTTAAAAGCCTTTCCTGAGCTGAAATTCAATAAGCCATATTATTATATTCTTCTCAAAACGCCCCCCTCTAAAAGACTTTTCTCTTCATTAGGAGGCAAAATGCAAATTATAAACTGTTATAATATAAGCATTTGTGCTATTAATTCTGCCAGGTATGCAAATTAACATGTTATTGCCATACTAGAAACCTAAAGTTTAGAAAAAAACTTACTCCAACATTTTGATATTCAAAAACTTTTTGGGCTCTTGGACTGCCAGGGGCGAGCACAGAAAACAAAGGACTCCTGTGAAAGAACAACTAGTAATTTGATGACAATTGGGTGCTAATTATTGACCACCTCATTGGTATGCCACCAGTAACTCCCAGAGTAGTGAATGGCAGTTATGGAAGCAGCGTAGCATGTGAGCTACGCTGTTTCTGTAACTACTATTCAGTTCTAAGAGACTTACGGAAACAGCATAGCTCAGCGAGCTACGCTATTTGTGTAATTCATGGTCGGAAATCATAAGATTCAGCCACAACACAGAGAGGTGGAACGGGGATTAGGGGGCCCCGTTCTAGAGATAGGTGCAGGTCCAAGTGGTACCTGTAATGGAATCACTAGTTGAGCAATTCCTAGAGTGCAATTTTATGGAATTGCCCTGTAAGTGATTCCCCGAAGACAGCTGGAGACTGTCTGGATTTAGCGTGCAAATAATCCGCTACCTCAAATCCATCACTACTCTGATCAGCAGAGTCTAAGGCTACTCTATGGTCTTTGGAACAAAGTTAGAGGTCCACCACACAATATGATATGAAAAAATATAAAACTGTTTATTTGAGTCAAAATTAAAACAAGAAATTAAAAAATCCCTGGGAGAGAATGCTTACGCGTTTCGAACTTTTCAGTTCTTAACCGGTTAAGGACTAGGCTGTTTTACAGCTAAATGACCAGAGCAAATTTCCCAATTTTGCTATGCACTTCTTTAGATGACTATAAGTGTATGTTCACATGCAGTGAGCAAAAACTTCTGAAAATACGGAGCTGTTTTCAGGCGAAAACAGATCCTGATTTTCAGACGTTTTATTTAATAACTCGCGTTTTTGGAGCTGTTTTTCAATGGAGTCAATGAAAAAAACCTCCAAAAACGTCCCAAAACTTGTCCTGCACTTCTTTTGACGAGCCGTCATTTTACGTTCCGTATTTTGACAGCGATGCGTAAAATAAAGGCTCGTGGGAACAGAACACCGTAAAACCCATTGCAGGTAATGGGCAGATGTTTGTAGGCGTATTAGGGGCATTTTTTCAGGTGTAATTCGAGGCGTAAATGGCCCGAATTACGTCTGAAACCACTGCGTGTGAACATACTCTAACTCTGCAGGTGAATAAAGTTCATCTTTGAATTTTACACTCTTTTTAAAGGACAGATAGGGCTTTGTTTTAATGGCATTTGTCAGTATACATTATTTTTATTTTTTTCTCTAAAGTGGGCAAAATTGGAAAAAAATGCAACAATTTAGCAATTGCGTCAGTTTAGGCTAGTATTTTTCACACACAGTATAGACCACGGACAAAATTCATCTCCTTTCACACTCTTCCACTTCTCCCGTGCATGGGGATACCAAATATGTGTGCTTTATTCACTGTGCGGGTGTGTGCCAGGGCTTGGCATAAAAGGAGGCTTTTTGTCCTTTTCGGTCCAGGAATTCTGCACTTGATTTTATAGAAGCATACTGTTTTCTGGGGGGCCTAATGCTGCTGAAACATTAGAAACACCCCATAAATGACTTCATTCACACAAGTAGACCCCACAAGGTTTTCCTCAAGGGGTCTATCATATTTTTAGACAGTCCCGTTTTCTTCTGAAAGTTTCTTGAATAAGATGGAACAAAATAAAATTAGCATTTTTTTAGCAAATGTGTCAGTTTCTGCTAGCATTTTTCACACACAGTATAGACCACGGACAAAATTAATCTCCTTTCACATTCTGCCACTTCTCCCGTGCATGAGGATACCAAATATGTGTGCTTTATTTATCACATAGAGAAGTAGGAGGGCTTACGGTAGAAGAAGCTTATTTCACAAATCGCCTTTTTTCAAAGCTGGTTTTAAAAAACTCAACAGAGTTTCTATAACACTTCCAAAATATCTGCTCTTGAAGCAGAGATCCCAAAATATTCATCTAGGGGTATAATGGGAATTTATTTATTTGGGTTTCCTAAAATAAGAAATTGCAGGTTTATGCAAATGCAGCTATCCAGCAGATGAACTTTAGATAATATGCAAACATGACATCCACCCCCCACCCATTCCCTCCCTCACCCTTGGAGTAAAATCATTGGAAAAATAAAAATGTAATGTAGGGCAAATATATTTTCAACTAATTAACTAAAATCTAATAATTCAGAACAGTGTGGTATTTTTTAAAACATGGGTCAATGCACAGGCCTGGTTGCGAGGGACATGAGGGACAGAAATATCGGGAATCTTTGCAGTGCCTGTCTTTTCTGCAGACGCGGCACTTTTTCTGGGGGCTGCTTCTAGTTGGTGTTGGGGGAATGCGAGTGATGAAATGTCTTTCAGTCATCCTGACATCCTCAGACTGGGGGCATTCTCTGGTGTCCTGAACGTCAAAAATGAAGCCTTCAATAATTTTCTCTGCCTCTGTTTTTTTTAGAGAGCACAAATGAATTGTGGATTGCCACCTGTAACAGATAAATGTCCACTTTTTTTTAATTTTGCGTTTTACTAAATAGGGCTGTAAAACATGGTCGCTTAAATCCACCCCCCCCCCCCCCCTCCCATGTACTTGTTATATTTGGACACACTCACTGGTTTGTGCTTGTCCGGATGTTGCTCTTTCCCTCACTGCCACTGTTCCTGCGGTGTGTATTGTGCTTAGCACATACACGTCTTTGCGATCCCTGTACTTGACCGCCAGAAATTCCTCAGATGCATAAGCACAGGAGTCCCCCTTTACCAAGCACTTCCCCACTAATTGCTGCGGAAAACCAATTCAGTTTTTGCGCATGGTACCATATGCCCCAGTCCTTGCAGCACGCAAATGCCTAAACAGGGGCACACTGGAATAAAAATTATCACAGTACAGGTGGTACCCCTTGTGAAGCAGAGGCTGCATTATCTCCCACACGATCTTACTGCTGGTGGAAAGATCAGGGGGGCATCCAGGAACATTTATTGTGCGGTCCCGCCCTCAATAAATTCTGAAGGCGGTGGTATATCCTGACCCGCTTTCACACAATTTGTAAAGTTTAACATCATATCTTGCCCTTTTGGAAGGTAGATATTGGCGAAAGCTAAGTCTTCCATGGAAGTTGAGGAGGGATTCGTCCACACTTACATTCTGCTCAGGGGTGTAGAGTTGCAGAAATAAATTATTGAGGGAATTTATCAGTGGTCTTATTTTGAACAACCGATCACGGTTTGCATCGGTACGTGGGGGGGCCTGTGCGTTGGCGTTGAAGTGGAGGACTCATATTGTTTCATAACGAGACCTAGGCATTACTGCAGAATACACTGGGGTGGCTTGGGCGGGTCTTGTTGACAAGTAAGACCTAATGGAGGGCTTTTTGACAATATCCATATTTAGGGTGAGCCCCAAAAAAGGTTTTAATTCCTGCAAATTGGTGGGCGTCCAATCTCTGGCATAGGTGGATGAAGGTTTCTGCCTTATATACTGAGTGACATATAAATTAGTTTAGTGGACAATCATATTTAGGATGTCGTCCGTTATAAATAAATGGAAGTAATCCATTTGGATAAAATATGTATTGTCCACAGTTATGCCAGGAGTGGCATTAAATTAGTGGATTCTAGGCCCAAAAGATGGAGCAGGTGCCCATACAATAGCCTGAACTGGAGGGACCAGGCTGTCCCGTGCTACAGCGCTACTAGGCCCTGCGCTTCCATGTTCTGCCGTTTCAACTGCGTCAGGTACAACGTCCCCTGAAGATGAACCTGAAGTGACGCTATCATCGTCACTGCCCAAAACAGGTTCCATCTCTGACGCCATCTCTGATGCGGTCTCAGACTCTGACCACAGCATGGCGTATGCCTCCTCAGCACTAAAAAACGTCCTCGCCATAATGTGACTAACACTAACTAAACAAAAAATTATTCTTTATTTTATTTTTTTTATAAACAAACACAAACTAACTGGTATATATATATATATATATATATATATATATATATATATATATATATATATATATATATCTACACTACCGCTAACAAAAAAAATAAACCGCAATTGCTATATACACCGCGTTCCAAATTATTATGCAAATGTTATTTTTCGCTGATTTTCCTAAATAGTCGATGCAAATGACAGTCAGTATAATCTTCAAGCCATCAACCATTGGAGTATAATGCAAATATTATTGAACAAATCTCCTAATGATAACAGATTTTTTTTTAGAAGTAAAAAACTCAAAATACACTGTTTCAAATTATTATGCACAACAGAGATCAAAACATTTTAAAGGTTGTAAAGAGAACTAAAATGGTAATTTGTTGAATTTGCTTCATCAGGCGGTCATATTTACAGAAATCAAAAGCTCTTTCAATCAAATAAAACTTAGCAGGCCAAGTTACATGTTAACATAGGACCCCTTCTTTGATATCACCTTCACAATTCTTGCATCCATTGAATTTGTGAGTATTTGGACAGTTTCTGCTTGAATATCTTTGCAGGATGTCAGAATAGCCTCCCAGCGCTTCTGTTTTGATGTGAACTGCCTCCCGCGCTCATAGATATTTTGCTTGAGGATGCTCCAAAGGTTCTCAACAGGGTTGAGATGAGGGGAACATGGGGGCCACACCATGAGTTTCTCTCCTTTTATGCCCATAGCAGCCAATGACACAGAGGTATTCTTTGCAGCATGAGATGGTGCATTATACATGTATGAAGATAATTTTGCTACGGAAGGCACGGTTCTTCTTTTTGTACCACGGAAGAAAGTGGTCAGTCATAAACTCTACGTACTTTGCAGAGGTCATTTTCACACCGTCAGGGACACTAAAGGGGCCTACCAGCTCTCTCCCCATGATTCCAGCCCAAAACATGACTCCGCCACCTCCTTGATGACGTCACAGTCTTGTTGGGACATGGTGGCCATTCACCAACCATCCACTACTCCATCCATCTGGACCATCCAGGGTTGCATGGCACTCATCAAACACATGAAGAAAATTAGTATTCATGTATTTCTGAGCCCACTGCAACCGTTTCTGATTGTGAGCATTGTTTAGGGGTGGCCAAATAATAGCTTTATCCACACTTGCAAACCTCTGGAGGATCCTACACCTTGAGGTTCGCGGGACTCCAGAGGCACCAGCGGCTTCAAATACCTGTTTGCTGCTTTGCAATGGCATTTTAGCAGCTGCTCTCCTAATCCTATTCATTTGTCTGGCAGAAACCTTCCTCATTATGCCTTTATCTGAACAAACTCGTCTGTGCTCTGAATCAGCCACAATGATTTTCACAGTATGATGATCACGCTTAAGTTTTCTTGAAATATCCAATGTTTTCATACCTTGTCCAAGGTATTGCACTATTTCATGCTTTTCGGCAGCAGAGAGATCCTTTTTCTTTCCCATATTGCTTGAAACCTGTGGCCCGCTTAATAATGTGGAACGTCCTTCTTAAGTCGTTTTCCTTTGATTGGGCACACCTGGCAAACTAATTATCACAGGTGTCTGAGATTGATTACAATGATCCAAAGAGCCGTAAGACACAATACCATCCATGAGTTTAATTGAAAAACTAATAATTAAATGTTTATAACACTTAAATCCAATGTGCATAATAATTTGGAACACGGTGTATATTATACATATATGTGGATATATATAATTATATATTCTCTACCTGCCTATTCTAACATAATAAAAGATAGAAAGGTAGATAGATAGATAGATAGATAGATAGATAGATAGATAGATAGATAGATAGATAGATAGATAGATAGATAGATAGATAGATAGATAGAAAAAAAGATAGATATATAGATTGTATAGATAGATAGAAATCTATCTATACAGAGAATCTTTTACAGTGTAACACGTTTTTTTCCCACAGTATTCTTCTGGCAGCAATTCTCTCAAGTATCTTCTTCTCCTCACACTGAAACAATGTGTGAGGAGAAGAAAACAGGCAGGAGATTTGCTGCCAGAAATGTCAAAATAAAAACAAATGTGATCGCTGTGATAGGTTTTCACAGCAATCACATGTTCAGGGACCATCAGATTGGTCCCTGATACTCTGCCCAGTGCTCAGAGCTGTTAGTAACAGTGTGGGCACAGGGCTGTGTGCACGCGATTGCGTGCACACTATATTTACATAGAAATGCATGTGATCGCTGTGATTGGTTGTCACAGCGATCACATGTTCAGGGACCAAAAGATTGGCACCTGACACTCTGCCCAGTGCCCAGGGCTGTTAGCAACAGCCAGGGCACAGGGCTGTGTGAACGCAATCGCGCGTGCATACTCTCTGAAATGCCGCTTTAATTAGTCTATACGGCGGACTTCAGAGACCCTGACCGCTGGTCGTAAAAACACAGCCAGCGGTCGGGAACCTGTTAATTATCAAAATGATGAATTCATATCATATCATGTGCTGGACCTCTAACTTTGTTCTTTGGATTTCTACCTACTCCCGATGTACAGTGAAGGAAATAAGTATTTGATCCCTTGCTGATTTTGTAAGTTTGCCCACTGTCAAAGTCATGAACAGTCTAGAATTTTTAGGCTAGGTTAATTTTACCAGTGAGAGATAGATTATATTTAAAAAAAAACTGAAAATCACAGTCAAAATTATATATATTTATTTGCATTGTGCACAGAGAAATAAGTATTTGATCCCCTACCAACCATTAAGAGTTCAGCCTCCTCCAGACCAGTTACACGCTCCAAATCAACTTGGTGCCTGCATTAAAGACAGCTATCTTAAATGGTCACCTGTATAAAAGACTCCTGTCCACAGACTCAATTAATCAGTCGGACTCTAACCTCTACAACATGGGCAAGACCAAAGAGCTTTCTAAGGATATCAGGGACAAGATCATAGACCTGCACAAGGCTGGAATGGGCTACAAAACCATAAGTAAGACGCTGGGTGAGAAGGAGACAACTGTTGGTGCAATAGTAAGAAAATGGAAGACATACAAAATGACTGTCAATCGACATCGATCTGGGGCTCCATGCAAAATCTCACCTCGTGTGGTATCCTTGATCCTGAGGAAGGTGAGAGCTCAGCCGAAAACTACACGGGGGTAACTTGTTAATGATCTCAAGGCAGCTGGGACCACAGTCACCAAGAAAACCATTGGTAACACATTACGCCGTAATGGATTAAAATCCTGCAGTGCCCGCAAGGTCCCCCTGCTCAAGAAGGCACATGTACAGGCCCGTCTGAAGTTTGCAAATGAACATCTGGATGATTCTGAGAGTGATTGGGAGAAGGTGCTGTGGTCAGATGAGACTAAAATTGAGCTCTTTGGCATTAACTCAACTCGCCGTGTTTGGAGGAAGAGAAATGCTGCCTATGACCCAAAGAACACCGTCCCCACTGTCAAGCATGGAGGTGGAAACATTATGTGTTGGGGGTGTTTCTCTGCTAAGGGCACAGGACTACTTCACCGCATCAATGGGAGAATGGATGGAGCCATGTACCGTCAAATCCTGAGTGACAACCTCCTTCCCTCCACCAGGACATTAAAAATGGCTCGTGGCTGGGTCTTCCAGCATGACAATGGCCTGAAACATACAGCCAAGGCAACAAAGGAGTGGCTCAAAAAGAAGTACATTAAGGTCATGGAGTGGCCTAGCCAGTCTCCAGACCTTAATACCATCGAAAACTTATGGAGGGAGCTGAAGATCCGAGTAGCCTCGAAATCTTAATGATTTACAGATGATCTGCAAAGAGGAGTGGGCCAAAATTCCATCTAACATGTGTGTAAACCTCATCATCAACTACAAAAAACATCTGACAGCTGTGCTTGCCAACAAGGGGTTTTCCACCAAGTATTAAGTCTTATTTGGCAAAGGGAACAAATACTTATTTCTCTGTGCACAATGCAAATAAATATATATAATTTTGATTATGTGATTTTCTGTTGTTTTTTTTAAATATAATCTATCTCTCACTGGTAAAATTAACCTAGCGTAAAAATTCTAGACTGTCCATGTGTTTGACAGTGGGTAAACTTACAAAATCAGCAAGGGATCAAATACTTATTTCCTTCACTGTAGCTCTCTTGCCCGTGCACCGATCAATCATGGAATGTGGCGTCCTTACTTCAAATGAGTGGTGAGCGGACCAAATTTTCTTGTATATATTTTTACTTACTCTGTGGTCTTCACCAGAGCCCACCGCAAGGCAGGTTGGATTTGGCTGCATAGAACCCAGGTTGCATAAAAAGAATGTGGTGTTGGACAGGAGGTGGAATGCAGGAAATACCAGAACAGAAAACCAGACAAGCCAGAAAGGTAATCAGCAAGCAGAGTTCACAAGCAGTAGAGACTGTAAGTCCAAATCATAAAACAGAGGAATACCAGGAGTTTCAGAGGTCAAAACCAGCCGAGAGCAGAATGTCCAAATCAGTGAGCAAAAAGGTTCATCCAAAAATAAAGCCGAAGTCCAGTTTCAAGAATCCAAATAGTCAGGTAACACAGGGTATAATCAGGAGCTTGATCTAATGCTTGCATACACCAAGAAATTCACAAGCACAAATGAAGGAACTGACCAGTCTTAAATACTCCACCCTAGAATCTGATAGGATGCAAACAGAGAATTGAGATTGGCTCTGCAACTCAAACCAAAACTGCCCAGAAGCTAGGCTAGAGTAGTCATGACAACCTTAAAGAAACACACGTTTCTTAACAGTACCCCCTTTCTACGAGGGGCCACCGGACCCTTAAACCTCGGTTTAGTGTTTAAAGGAAACCTCAAATGAAAGGCTTTTGTCACGAAGCGGGTTAGTGGACCTACTAGGCCGTACCGCCGTAGCGAGGAGGCAGCTGGCCAAACAACAGGAAACCCCAGAAATACAATGTCCCGCACAAGGGTACCTGGATAGTCCAGACGGTGGCCGCAACTCTAGCACTGATGTAGATGGTTGCGGCAGATAACGCCAAACGTGGCGGATGACACAGGTGCCGCAGGTTGTGCCAGACGTGGCGGATTCCTCCGGACGTGGCAGATGACAAAGGACGTGGCAGCTTCCTCTGGATGTGGCAGATGACACAGGACGTGGCATGACTAGATACTAAACACATCACGGGAAACAGGAACAGGGAACAAGGCACGGGTAACAACTGGAACGGGAAACACTAAGGGATCATTTGCAAGACACACTGGGAAAACTAACAATGCTCAGGCAAGGGACACAGCAGAATGGAGCGGAAGTGAGCGCTGGCGTCTCCTAGGAAGGAGATGGGAACCAGCGCTCACGGATCCATAGCTACGGGCATCGGGAGGTGAGTAAACCCGATGGCCCGCGGCCATGTACGCTACAGCTTTAACTAAACGATTAGCATGGACTGAATAGGCAGGAACCCAAGTTCGTTCTTCTGGCCCATACCCCTTCCAGTGCACCAAGTACTGGAGAGTACCCCTGACCCTTCTGGAATCAAGAATCCTTTGAACCTCAAATTCCATGTCTTTTTCTACCTAAACAGGAGAAGGAGGTTTCTTGAGTGGATTAGATGGTGGTACAAATTTTTTAAGGGGAGATTTGTGAAAAACATCAGGAATTTTAAAAGAAGATCCAGGCGGAAAAAAAACATGGTTAATAACTTCAACAATTTCATACGGACCAATAAACCTAGGAGCAAACTTATGAGATGGTACTTTTAGTCGCAGATTCTTAGTAGAAAGCCACACCTTTTAACCCACACTAAACATAGGACCCACCGTACGTCTTTTGTCAGCATTTTCCTTTTGAATGACTTGGGAGTTCTTCGGGTTCAATTGAACCTGAGCCCAAACTGAGCCCACACAATCTATTTGATTCAACTTCCACCTCAGGGTTATTGCTAGAAGAGGCGGATAATGAACCAAAACGAGGATGAATACCATAATTACAGAAGAACTGCGAGGTATCAAGAGAAACATGGTGGCGATTATTTATGGAAAATTCCACTAATGCAAGATACGACACCCATTTATTCTGGTTATCCGCAATATAGCACGTACACCAAGTTTCTTACAGAAAGCTCTCCAGAAGTTAGCCACAAATTGTACACCTATCAGAAACAATATTTTCCGGAACACCATGCAGATGATCAACCTGATCAATAAATAATTTAGACAGAGTTTTGGAATCAGGGAGTTGAGGCAATGGAATGAAATGACACATTTTACTGAAACGGTTCACCACCACCCAAATGACAGTTTTCCATTCAGAGGGAGGAAAATCGGTGATAAAATCCATAGACAGATGACACCAAGGTTTCTGTGGAACAGACAATGGAAGTAGTTAACCCATAGGACGAATTTGAGGAGTCTTAGCGCGAGCGCAGACATCACAAGCAGAGAAATAGGAACTACCATCACGAGATACAGGCGGCCACCAGTAGAGCCGCGAGACTAATGTTTTAGTACCAGTTATCCCTCCCAGGAGGAATAGTTTGCAGAGTGAGTTGCTAAAATTTTTTAACATCAGTTGCAAGATCAGGCGATATTGCAGGAACCACTATCCCCTTAGATAAAATAGTTTCAGGATGAATGTCGGGGACCTGTGAGGAACCCAAACTTTGACATAATGCGTCGGCCAAGAAATTTTTAGACCCGGGACTGTAGGTTACAATAAAGTCAAATCTGGTAAAGAACAAGGCCCACCTAGCCTGTCTGGGATGAGACTTTTGGCTGGTTCTAAAAAAGTCAGGTTTTTATGGTCAGTCAGTACAGTAATTTGATGTCTAGCTCCATCTAGAAAGTGGCGCCACTCTTCAAATGCCCACTTAAAGAGGCTCTGTCACCAGTTTATAAGTGCCCTATCTCCTACCTAAGGTGATAGGCGCTTTAATGTAGATAACAACAGTTTTTTGTTTTTTTTTAATACACATTTCTTTTTGACGGAGTTATGACTATTTTTCGTTTATGCTAATTTCTTCTAAATGCCCAACAAGGCATTTTTTTTTACTTTAGAGCAAGTGGGCGTTGTAAAGAGAAGTGTATGACGCTGATCAATCAGCGTCATACACTTGTCTTCATTCATGTCCAGCTGTACGCACAGCACAGCGTGATCTTGCAAGATCACGCTGTGCTGTCACTTACTCCCACAGTAACTTTACCGGAGTGTCGGGAGACTGAAAATACATCGTCTCCAGCCAGGAGGTAGGAGATACGGCACTTATAAACTGGTGACAGAGCCTCTTTAATAGCAAGAAGCTCACGATTACCTATATCATAATTCTTATCAGTGGCAGAAAATTTGCAAGAAAAAAAAGAACAGGGACGCAAATTAGTCAATGCAGAAGATCCTTGAGACAACACAGCCCCCACAGCTATTTGTGAGGCATCAACCTCAACAATAAAGGTGCTAGAAAGGTCAGGTTGAACAAGTACAAGTGCTTCTATAAAACAAAGGCAAGGTCCAGTTCTAAGAATCAAAATAGTCAGGTGACACAGGGTGTAGCTAGGAGCTTGATCGGATGCTTGCATACACCAAGAAATTCACAAGCACAAATGAAGGAACTGACCAGACTTAAATACTCCACCCTAGAATCTGATAGGATACAAACAGAGAAATGAGATTGGCTCTGCAACTCAAACCAAAACCACCCAGAAGCTAGACTAGAAGGGATGACACCTTACAGAAACAGACGTTTCCTAACAGTATCCAAATCTATCTGACATTTATGACATATCCTGTGGATATCTTCAGAAAAAGCGTAGTGAGAAAGACCCTCCACTTGTCACAGGTCGAAATGTTGCCATTTTTTACTGGATGTTTGACCAATAAAAGAACTTATTGATTGAAACTTGGGAGACGTGTGCTGCTGTTCACCACGCTTTTTCTGAAGATTACATTACGTCAGACTGGGTTTGTCTGATTTTACAGCGTGACATCGCTCCTGATAACGGGATTTGTGCTGCTTCAAATATTGTATTTTTTGGATTATATCCTGTGGATATGTCATAAATGTCTCTGATGGGAAAACCCCTTTAAGTGCATCTGTCTCGTGTACTGTAAGTACCATATTTTCCTGACGACTTAGTGTTGATGGTAACCTAGTGTCCACTCCCTATATGCAACATGAGTTATCTATTACAGATGCTCTCTGGCGTTAGAAAAAAAGAAGATCCCTCCCTGGTATATAGAAAGTCCAATAGCAGTCTCAGTTTTGGAGAACTAAGCATCATGGGATTCAATTTACAGGATCCATGATGATCCTTTATCCATTTTCCCAGCTAATCCTGATGGATCCTATTGACTTTGATATTCTGCCCTTCAAAAGCAATACAAACCTGAGGATATGGAACCATGATGCCCGTGTGCGCAGACATCATGCATCCAAGTGGCACTCTAAGCATAGTACTTTTTTTTAGGGAAGAAAGGGGGAGTCCACAAATTTATAGTTTAATACAAAGGCATAGCTTGAAATTTCTGAACCCTGATGCAAAATATACCAGACCACCCCTCTAAAATATACCTAGGCCCCAAAATATTTTGCCATATGCAATGGCATTGTTGTGTAGCTATCATGATCTGCCATCACACCTCTGCACTGCCAATGTATAGTACTGCTGTCCTCTTATGTGGCAGGCCGGGGCCTGGGTGTGACGAGTCACTGCACCCCCTTTAGCTACGACACTTTATGCTATGTTTACATCAACATTATTCAGAAAATCAAACCAGCAACATGATGCTTCTTGTATCCATGGAAATCACGAAATATTATCACGCACTTATTATGTTACATTCCCTAGCAACGCATCCATCCTTATTATCACAGGGAAGAAAGAATACTTCGGTAATAAGCGATATTTACCTTGAAGCTACAGCCGATTTCTATCTCTCCCTACAGAGGCTTTCCTCTATTACCTGAATTACTCCAGCAATTGGAATATCAGTAGCATATTAGTATATTTCTGATAAAGCAATCCCCTTCTATACAAGCACTATACGTGCAAGTGTAGCCACCTCTCCATTCACTTCTGTGGAGAATGCAGCCAATGTGACTCGGGGAACATAGGAATACCCCTTTAAATATATGCTGGTTTAATAGCTATAAGTTTTTATTTGTTACGTTATCAAAAGGTTTTTTTTCCGTGACAGATCAGGCTTAATTTTGTATAGTGTCGTTTTTATTTCCACAGTTTTTATACATCACCAACATATTCCGCAGCATTGTACGGAGAATGCATTCACATAATAAAAGCTAATCTGAGTCTAGTATTATCTATTGTCAGGGCATGTTCAGACGTGGTGTATTTCTGCAGACACTGTCCGCATCAATGCCGCACATAATCTGCGTTGCAGATTCCGTTGCGCCTTTGACTAAAATGTGAAGTAAATTGCTGCGGATTAGTCGTTGCGGATTCAGGTGAAGAGTTCATCCTGCTCTCTTTTACAACATTCCATCTCAGTCTGGCTATAGACCTCGAAACACATAGGTCCAGCCAAAATTATGAAATATCCTGTTTGTGAAAGCAATCCGCAACGCAACACATATAACATCTGCGGATTTCATTGCGTAATTTTGCAACTCCATTGAAGTCAATGTAGAAATTCCACCACAAGTACGCATCAAGTCTGCAACAGCCAGTGTATGCTGTGGACACCAAATTCCGCACCGCAGCCTATGGTCCGCAGCGGAGTTGTCCGCAACGTCTGCACGAAGATAACTAAAAAGGTTTGGAAACCAATGGACAGACTGTCTGCTGCGGATTTCCAGTGCGGACTGTCCGCAGCGGAATTCCACCACGTGTGAACGTGCCCTTAGGGTATGTAAATGCAAACTCAAAAACTTCTGAAAATACAGAGCTGTTTTCAAGCGAAAACAGCTCCTGATTTTCAGACGTTTTTGTAGCAACTCGCATATTTTACGGCCGTTTTTCAATGGAGACAATGAAAAACGGCTCCAAAAACGTCCCAAGAAATGACCTGCACTTCTTTTTACGCACCGTATTTTGCAAACGACGCGTAAAATTACGCCTCGTGGGAACAGAACACCGTAAATACCATTGAAAGCAATGGGCAGATGTTTGGAGGCGTAATGGTGCCGTTTTTCAGGTGTAATTCGAGGCGTAATGGTGCCTATTTTCGGTCGTTTTTCGGGCCGTAAAAGCCGGGAAAACGGCCGAAAAATCGGAAGCAGAACGCCTCCAAACATCTGCCCATTGATTGCAATGGAAAAAACGGCGTTCTGTTCCGATGGGCAGGGAAAAAAAAGTGCAGGACACTTCTTGGGACATTTTTGGAGCTGTTTTTCATTGACTATTGAAAAAAGCTCCAAAAATCGCGAGTGGCTTAAAAAACGTCTGAAAATGAGGAGCTGTTTTCCCTTGAAAACAGCTCCGTATTTTCAGACGTTTTTGAGTTTGTGTGTGAACATACCCTTACTATTAAGGGTATGTTCACACGGCTTAGCAAAGTACGTCTGAAAATACGGAGCTGTTTTCAGGCGTAAACAGCTCCTGATTTTCAGACGTTTTTGTAACTACTAGCATTTTTTGCGGCGTATTTTACGGACGTTATTGGAGCTGTTTCTCAATGGAGGCAATGAAAAACGGCTCCAAAAACTTCCCAAGAAGTGACATGCACTTCTTTTTCGCTGGCTGTATGGCGTTATCTACAGAGGGGGCTGTATGGCGTTATCTACAGAGGGGGCTGTATGGTGTTATCTACAGGGGGGGTCTGTATGGCGTTATCTACAGGGGGGGTCTGTATGGCGTTATCTACAGGGGGTGTCTGTATGGGGTTATCTACAGAGGGGGCTGTATGGCGTTCCCTACAGTGGGGGCTGTATGGCGTTCTCTACAGTGGGGGCTGTATGGCATTATCTACAGTGGGGGCTGTATGGCGTTCTCTACAGTGGGGGCTGTATGGCGTTATCTACAGGGGGGTCTGTATGGCGTTATCTACAGGGGGTGTATGGTGTTATCTACAGAGGGGGCTGTATGGCGTTCTCTACAGGGGGGGCTGTATGGCGTTCTCTACAGGGGGGGCTTTATGGCGTTATCTACAGAGGGGGCTGTATGGCACTAACGCCATACAGCCCCCCTGTAGAGAAGGCCATACAGCCCCCCTGTAGAGAACGCCATACAGCCCCCCTGTAGAGAACGCCATACAGCCCCCCCTGTAGAGAACGCCATACAGACCCCCTGTAGAGAACGCCATACAGACCCCCTGTAGAGAACGCCATACAGCCCCCCTGTAGAGAACGCCATACAGCCCCCCCTGCAGAGAACGCCATACAGCCCCCCCTGTAGAGAACGCCATACAGCCCCCCCTGTAGAGAACGCCATACAGCCTCCCCCCCTGTAGGGAACGCCATACAGCGTCCCCCCTCCCAAAAAAATGCGACCTACAAAAGACATGTATCCCCTATCCACGGGATAGAGGATACATGTGTGATCGCTGGCAGCGATAGGGAGAACGGGGGACCGAAAGTCCCCCAAGTTCTCCATGACTAACCTCTGACTTCCGGCGTCTGCGCAGCTCAATAAAAATGAAAGGAGTGCTAGTCACGCATGCGCAAAAGCGCGACCGGCGCTCCATTCATTTCTACGGAGCTGCCGACACAGACCCCGGAAGTCCGAGGTTTGTGATGGAGAACTTCAGGGGACTTTCAGTCCCCCGTTCTACCTATCGCTGCCAGCGATCACACATGTATCCCCTGTCCTGTGGATAGGGGATACATGTCTTTTGTTTAATGGCAGAGCAGGGAGATACCTCCCTGCTCTGCCGTAGTCGTGTTCAGTGGCGTCGCGCTGTAGCAGCCATAGCGGCTGCTAGCGGAGCCTCCGGCCATGGTGGGGGCCCGTGCCGGCCCCCTCATGCCGCGGGTCCCGTAGCAGCCGCTACGGCTGCTATGGCGGTAGTTACGCCACTGTTCTAAAAAAAAATTCCGCTTATCATTTACGCAGCCCGTGGATGCGATTTGTACAAATCACATCCACTCTGCTGCTACTGTATTATGCTGCGGATTTTCCGCAGCAAAATCCGTTGTGGAAAATTTGCAGTATTTACGCAAGGTGTGAATTTAGGGGGGATTCACACGAGCGTGTATTCGGTCCGTGCGGGCCGCGTGGTTTTCACGCGGCACGCATGGACCAATACAAGTCTATGGGGCAGTACAGACAGTCCGTGCTTTTTGCGCAGCGTTTGTCTGCTGCGTAAAAAGCGCGACAGGTTCAATAACTCTGCGTATTTCGCGCATCACGCACCCATTGAAGTCAATGGGTGCGTGAAAATCACGCGCACCACACGGAAGCACTTCCGTGGGACGAGCGTGATTCGCGCAACAGCAGTGAAAAGGATGAATGAAAACCGAAAAGCACCACGTGCTTTTCTGTTTCCGAACATCCAAACGGACTGTCTTTGCGATGAGCGAAGCCGGACAAGCGTACCGAACTTCACCGGGTTCGGCCAAACTCGTTTTGGCCGATCCCGGAAAAAAAATTATCGGTACGCGACGTCGGGAGAGATTCACTGTGCATGGTGCTGAAAGAGTTAAACTGTTTCAGCACCATGGACAGTGACTTGCGATCCCAAAATACATGAACCTGTAAAAAAAACCGAAGTTCTAACTTACCGATTACTCCTGTCTCCTTCCTGCAGTCCGACCTCCCGGGATGACACTTCAGTTCAAGTGACAGCTCCAGCCAATCACAGGCCAAGCACAGGCTGCAGCCAATCACAGGCTGCAGCGGTCACTTGGACTGCCGCGTCATCCAGGGAGGTGGGGCCCGATGTCAAGAGAGGCGCGTCACCAAGGACGCGTCACCAAGGACGCGTCACCAAGGCAACGGCCGGGAAGTTCTCGGTAAGTAGGAACTTTATCTTTTTTTTTTACAGGTTTTTCGCTGTTGTGTTCGGCATTCACTGTCGAGGGTGCTGAAAGAGTTAGCTCTTTCAGCACCTTGGACAGTGACGGGCGTCGACAAGCCTCATCTCTATGATGCCGGCTGCGCGAAAATCACGCAGCCGCGCATCAGACACGCATGACACACGCAGCTGTCAAATGGTTTTTGCGCTCGCAAAACGCCGCGTTGTTTGCGCGCGCAAAAACGCAACGCTCGTGTGAATCTCCCCTTACCTTCACTTCTGGCTTTGGCTAAAAAAACTGAGCAAAAACTTGCCCCAAAAACTGCATCAAAACTGTGTGTGTGATCCTGGCATAAGTCTTTCCTCTATATTTTTTCTCCCTTTTGTATTCTTTCCCGGCTTTAGCTAAAAAAAAAACAACCCACCAAAACCTGAATCAAATCTGCACGTGTGAATCCTGCCTAAAAAGCAACATCACAATGAGCTTCCTAATCTCCTATGATTTTTGCCAATGCCACGTAGGAAATTCTGGTGACAAAGGAAACCTGGTGTGAATTATGTTACCATGTAATCATGTGTGTTTCCATTAATAAGAGATCACATTTTTGCATTTGAATAGTAATAATAATTTTTGGGTATGAATCACAGTCCTGCTTCTGTACATAAACACAAATACAATCATATGACCCATGCTTGAGTGACTGGAGATACAAAGGCTGGATTGTTCCTATCTGTCATTTTTTATATATTTAGAACTGAAGTGGTCTGAAAATAAAATGAAAACATTTGCTTAAGGCAATGAGAAAGATAAATGTAATTGAGCAATTATACATGAACAGTAGTTTTATTTCTTACATTATCTCTCATTGTTATGATCTACTCAGTGTATATACAAAATGCCATTCAATACAATGGTTGTAATGAAACAGATGATTAGGATCTCTATTTGCTGTCAAAGAAAAAACAACATTTCTGTTTACACCCAGAAGCTAGAAAGGTGGATGCGTTACATCAAGTATAGGCAGTCTGGACTTCAGGATGATCCATTTTATGAACACTGATACAATGTAACAAACTATCAGAAAATGAGAAAGATTTGTGCTGCTGCATGACCTGTGAGCAGGATTTAGGCTTTTCAGAGTAAAGATTTTTAAAGTAAATTCTATCAGGGTATGTTCACAAGCAGTTTTTTCAGGCGTATTTCTGAGCGTAAACACCTTGAACTATGACTGAAAAGATACTAGAAAAACGCTTACAAACAGCTTCCCATTGAATTCAATGGGAAATACACTGTGCTGTTCACATGAGGTGTACTTTTAGGGTATGGCCAGACGTGGCGAAATTGCTCTGGAATTCCGCTGCGGACACTCCGCAGCGGAAATCCGCAGCGAACCCGTTTCTCCATTGCCTTCCACAGCTTTTTAGTAGGGTTCGTTTGCACGTTGCAGACAATTCCGCTGCGGAGCATAGGCTGCGGTGCGGAATTTGGTGTCCGCAGCATAAAATGGTTGTTGTGGACATGTGGCGGACTGGTTGCGGACTCATTGCGGAATTTCTCCATTGACTTCAATGGAGATTCAAAATTCCGCAATGAAGTCCGCAGATGTTATGTAGATGTTATGTGTGCTGCGGAGCGTATTGGTTTTACTAACATGACATTTCTTCATTCTGGCTGGACCTATGTATTTCTAGGTCTACAGCCAGACTGAGGATGTCAATGAGACTCCCGTAATTACGGGTGACAACGTGTGTGCACCCATAATTACGGGTGACTACGTGTGTGCACCCATAATTACGGGTGACTACGTGTGTGCACCCGTAATTACGGGAGCGTTGCTAGGCGACGTCAGTAAATAGTCACTGTCCAGGGTGCTGAAAGAGTTAAGCGATCGGCAGTAACTGTTTCTGCACCCTGGACAGTGACTACCGATCACAATATACATCAACCTGTAAAAAAAATAGAAGTTCATACTTACCGAGAACTCCCTGCTTCTTCCTCCAGTCTGGCCTCCCGGGATGACGTTTCAGTACAAGTGACGGCTGCAGCAAATCACAGGCTGCAGCGGTCACATGGACTGCCGCGTCATCCAGGGAGGTCGGGCTGGATGCCGAAATAGGGACGCGTCGCAAAGACAACGGCCGGTAAGTATGAAATTCTTTTACTTTCACTAAGGAAAGGGCTGTCCCTTCTCTCTATCCTGCACTGATAGAGAGAAGGGAAGTACTTTCACCTCAATACGCAACGGCTAGTCCGCATCAATTTAATGCCCATTTTGGGCAGAGCCGCAACAGAATCTGCAACGCAGATTCTGTGCGCCATTGATGCGGACAGTTGCGGAAGAAATACGCCACGTCTGGGCATGCCCTTAGGGTCTGTCCACACAGGCTATTTCCGGCCGTTTATCGGGCCGTAAACAGCCCGAAAAACGGCTGAAAAATCGAAAGCAGAACGCCTCCAAACATCTGCCCATTGATTTCAATGTGAAATCCAGCGTTCTGTTCCGACTGGGCATTTTTTACGAAAAACAGCCATGTAAAAAAACACCTGGGAAAAAGAAGTGCATGTCACTTCTTGAGCCGATTTTGGAGCTGTTTTTCATTGACTATAGTAAAAACGGCCGCGTAAAAAACGCCCCGTGGGAATGGAACGCCGTTTTTGCCATTGAAATCAATGGGCAGATGTTTGGAGGCTTTCAGCCCCCCGCATTTTTAGCCATTTTTCAGGGCGTTTGCGGCCGTGTGAACATACCCTAAAAAAATCAAACTTTTTTTGATGCGTTTTTGGAGCTGTTTTTCTATTGACACAGTGAAAACCGGCTCCAAAAACGGCTCAAGAAGTGACATGCACTATTTTTTTACGGAGCATTTTTTCAAACGGCCGCGTAAAAAAAACACCCCCTTCTTAACGAAACACCATTTTTCCCATTGAAATCAATGGGCAGATGTTTGGAGGCGTTTAGCTTTAATTTTTTCAGGCATTTTTTGAAGTGTTTACGCCCTGAAAAACACTGCGTGTGATCATACCCTCAAATTAAAAGAAGCTTCATTGTCAGCTTCAAAAATTTCCGTTCAAAACAGCTTCGTAATTTCCAGCCACTTCTTTTTGTATGTGTGAATGTACCCTCGGACTCTGACTGCTTCCCAAATAGGGTATGTTCACATGCAGAGTTTTCAGGTGTATTACGGGTCGTAAACGCCTCGAAATACACCTGAAAAAAAGGTAGATGAATGCCTACAAACATCTGCCCATTGAAATCAATGGGAAAAATGTTCAGATGGGGCGTTTATTTTTACCCAACGTTTTAAAAAACGGCGCTTAAAAAAATGCTGTGTAAAAAGAAGGAGCATGTAACTTGTTGAGAAGTTTTTGGAGCTGTTTTTCACTTGAGACAATGAAAAAACTTTTTTCCCATTGAAATCAATGGGCAGATGTTTGGAGGTGTTCAGCCTCTGTATTTTTAGCTGTTTTTTGGGGCATTTACGGCCTGAAAAACAGCTGAAAATAACCTATGTGAACATATCCTCAATAGAAAAAAATGCTCCAAAAATGACTAGAAAAAAACACCTCTGTCATTTTCAGCCGTTTTTATTTGTGCCTGTGAGGGTATGTTCACATGGCTTGGCGAAATACGTCTGAAAATACGGAGCTGTTTTCAAACGAAAACAGCTCCTGACTTTCAGACGTTTTTGTAGCAACTCATGTTTTTTGCGGCGTATTTTACGCGCGTTTTTGGAGCTGTTTTTCAATGGAGTCAATTAAAAACGGCTCCAAAAACGTCCCAAGAAATTACCTGCACTTCTTTTTATGCGGCGTCTTTTTACGCGCCGTATTTTGAAAACTGCGCGTAAAATTACGCCTCGTGGGAACAGAACACCGTAAATCCCATTGCAAGCAGTGGGCAGATGTTTGGAGGCGTAATGGTGCCGTTTTTTCAGGCGTAATTTGAGGCGTAAACTGCCCGAATTACGTCTGAAAACAGTGCGTGTGAACATACCCATATGCGTCATAAAATGCTGCTGTGAGTACATTTTACTATATACTGCAAACCATATATACACTATCTGATCTAAAGCGGGCATCTGACCATCACGCCTATATGAGTTTGTTGGACATCCTATTCCAAATTATGGGCATTAATATGGAGTTGGGCCCCTTTTGTGGCTATTACAGCTTGCACCCTTCTGGGAAGGCTTCCCACAAGATTTCTGTGGAAATTTGATGGGAAGTATGGTTGAACTGTTGAATGATACGATACCTCAACTTAATTCTGCGCAGTACAAATGGTTAATACAGCAGATTATGGGTGCAGCCAATGGTGTATTGTTTGTAATAGAAGACACTGTGCTTTTCCCTCAACTCCTTGCCAAACTCTGGCTGAATGTAAGGCCTCATTTACACGAGCGTAATATACGCGCGTGCGACGCGTGTGCTTTTCACGCGTGTCGTACGCACCTATATTACTCTATGGGGCAGTGCAGACGATGCGTGAATTTTGCGCAGCGCGAGTGCGTTGCGTAAAACTCACGACATGTTCTATAATCGTGCATTTTTGCGCATCACGCACCCATTGAAGTCAATGGGTGCGTGAAAACCACGAAGGTCGCACGGAAGCACTTCCGTGCGAACTGCGTGATTCGCGCAAGAGCTGTCAAACTGAATGTAAACAGAAAAGCACCACGTGCTTTTCTGTTTACAAACATCCGAACGGAGTGTTTTAGACATGAGCGAACCGAACTTTACCGCTTTCGGCCAAACTCGTTTTGACCGAACCCGGCAGGAGACAGTCACTGTGCAGGGTGCTGAAAGAGTTAAACTGGTTCAGCACCCTGGACAGTGACTTCCGATTCCAATATACTTGAACGTGTAAAAAAAAAAAAGTTCTGACTTACCGATAACTCCCGGCTTCTTCCTCCAGTCTGACCTCCCGGGATGACAATTCAGTCCAAGTGACAGCTGCAGCCAATCACAAGTCAAGCACAGGCTGCAGCGGTCACATGGACTGCCGCGTCATCCAGGGAGGTGGGGCCAGATGTCAAGAGAGGCGCGTCACCAAGGACTCGTCACCAAGGACGCGTCACCAAGGCAACGGCCGGGAAGTTCTCGGTAAGTACGAACCTCTTTTTATTTAAACAGGTTACTCGATATGGTGATCGGAATGCACTGTCGAGGGTGCTGAAAGAGTTACTGCCGATCAGTTAACTCTTTCAGCACCATGGACAGTGACTGACGTCGACTAGCCTCATCTCTATGATGGCAGCTGCGCGAAAATCACGCAGCCGCGCATCATACACGGATGACACACGCAGCTGTCAAGTGCCTTTTGCGCACGCAAAACGCTGCGTTTTTTGCGCGCGCAAAACGCACACGCTCGTGTAAATGAGGCCTAAACGTAACAGTCTGGTTGGTAGGTACAATGCATTTTTTTAAAACCAGGTTTGGCTTTAATAAAAGACGTTTCATATTTATTCTGTATTTTTATGTTTATGTTTAGCTTTTCTTTGTCTTCGTCCCTTCTTGGGACTGAGACAATATGATGTATATTCCTTTTTTGTAATGAGTATATTTGCGTTTTCTTTGCTCTCTAAATAAAAATGATTGAATGAAAAAAGTATTTTCATCCGCTGACAGGAAACAGAGCTTGTGGAAATTGTCATTGAAACACAAAGGGGCACATGTATTAATAGTGTTGTAAGGCCGGGTTCCCACGTAGCGTAAAAGCAACGGAATTTCTGCAACAGAATTGTGTGTGGAAATTCCGCAGCATTTACAGTAGCAGCAAAGTGAATGAGATTCAGAAAATCTTATGCCCACGTTGCGGAACAAAAACGCAGCGTAAACGTTAATAAATTGACCTGCGGTGCGGAATTTAAATCTGCAGCATGTCAATTTATACTGCGCTTTTGTTGATTTTCCGTTGCGGGTTTTCCCATTTTAATTCAATAGGGTTGTAAAACATGCAACCGAAAACCCAGTGTTGCAACTTTTTCGGCGTATTCGCAGCGATTATCGCAACTACGGAAAAATCACAAAACTATGGAAAATTAAAAAAATCATACTTACCCAGAATGCCCTCCTCCTTCCTGCAGGCCGGCCTCCTATGATGATGTTGCCTCCCAAGTGACCGCTGCAGCCAATTACAGGCTGCAGCGGTGGTCACATGGGATGATATGTCATCACAGGAGGCCAGCCTGGATGACGTCAGAGGCCGGCCTCCTGGGATTACATTACAACCCAAGTGACCGCCGCTGCAGCCAATCACAGGCTGAAGCGGTCACATGGGCTGCAGCGTCATCCAGGGAGGCCGGACCAGACTGCGATAGAGGGACGCGTCGCCATAACTACGACCTACGTAAGTATGAGCGGTTTTTACCGCTGCTTTCCGCAGCGGAAATTCCGTCCGAAAAAATGTTGTGGTGGGGTTTTCGGACGGAATGTACTGCGAATTCTAGGTTGGATACGCTGCGTGGTTTATACGCAGCGTATCCGTCCCGTGGGAACCTGGCCTAAGAACAAGTATTGACGTTATGTAAAAGCAGTCTTATTGGACCTATATCTGCAACATAATTATTAAACAATCATATTGGTCATGATAAATATCTTGGAGCCATAAACTGCACCAAAAACTGCATCAAATCTGTGTGAGTGTGTGATCATGGCCTAAGGCTTGACTCACAAATGTAGTTTTTGTGGCAGTTTTTTGAGGCAATCACATGAGTGGATTCAAAAGAAAGCAGACATATCGTTTTTTCCATTATATTTTGCATCTCAAAAAACTGCATCAAAAAACGGAACAGTTTCGATGCAGTTTTTGCTGTAGTTTTACTCAAACACAGGAGTGGACACAAAATAAATGTGATGCATCAGTATTTTCTTTATACCTTTCCTTCCTTTTGGATCCGTTTTTGGCTTTGGCTAAATAAACAGATGCAAAAACTGCTCCAAAACTGCATATGTGATCATTAAGGCCCCAAGCTGCAATAAATCTGCATGTATGTGTATTTACATTTTGCAGTGTATTTCACTCCTGACAATACAATTGGTGCAATTTCCACACAAAATCTGCAACAGACAGGGCATGTATTGGATGTAAGACCCATTTCCAGTATATTGTCCTGTTCTGTCTAGTAAACTTTGTACTGTCTAGTGCAATGGTTCCCAAACTTTCTGAGGCCAGGACCCACTTTTGGATGAGATTTTTGTCTGGGACCCCCACTACCGTACTTAGCCCCATTTTGTCTGACCTGTGTCAACATCATTCATAGTTAGATGCCGGTACTTAGCTCCATTCGAAAAATAAATCCCTGCAACATCGAAAACGACAATTGTGCGGGCGGGGGATGGGCTGTGCTTAAGATATCCTGCTGCTGTGCGTTGCTGAGGCCCGACTATGGCTGCTGATGGAGGGTCATGTGGCGATCAGTGGCCATCAGAGGCATAGCTAGGGATTTAGCACAAGGGGGGATGAAACACATCAGAGTGGGCCCCCCACACAGTATAATGACCCCTTAGTGGCCCTCACACAGTATAATGCCCTTATAGCTGCCCCACACAAGATAATGCCCTTATAGCTGCCCCCACACAAGATAATTCCCTTATAGCTGCCACCACACAGTATAATGTCCCTATAGTGCCTCCCCAAACAGTATAATGCCCCCATAGCTGCCCCACACAATATAATGAGCCCTTTGTGCTCCCATACAGTATAATGCCACTATAACTAACCCCACACAGTATAATGCCCCTATAGCTGCCCCCACACAGTATAATGCCCCGATAGCTCCCCCAACACAGTATAATGCACCTATACCTGCCCCCACACAGTAAAATGCCCCGTAGCTGCCCTCCACACAGTATAAAGCCTACCATAGATGCCACCTCACATGCCCCTATAGCTGCCCCCACACAGTATAATGCCCCCATAACTGCCCTAACAGTATAATGCCCCTATAGCTGCCCCCACACAGTAAAATATCCCCATAGCTGCCCTCCACATAGTATAAAGCCCCCCATAGATTCCACCTTACAGTATAATGCCCATATAGCTGCCCCCACACAGTAAAATGGCCCCATAACTGCCCTCCACATAGTATAAAGTCCCGATAGATACCTCCTCACAGTATAATGACCCCTTAGTGGTCCCCACAGAGTATAATTCCCTTATAGCTGCCCCCCACACAGGATAATGCCACTATAGCTGCCTCTACACAGTATAAGGCTGGATTCACACGAGCACATTACGTCCGTAATGGACGGAACGTATTTCGGCCGCAAGTCCCGGACCGAACACCCTGCAGGGAGCCGGGCTCCTAGCAGCATAGTTATGTACGATGCTATGAGTCCCTGCCTCTCCGTGGAACTACTGTCCCGTACTGAAAACATGATTACAGTACGGGACAGTTGTCCGGCAGCAAGGCAGGGACTCCTAGCGTCGTACATAACTATGATGCTAGGAGCCCTGCTCCCTGCAGTGTGTTCGGTCCGGGACTTGCGGCCGAAATACGTTCCGTCCATTACGGACGTAATGTGCTCATGTGAATCCAGCCTAATACCGCTATAGCTACCCATACACAGGATAAGGGTCCTATAGCTGCCCCCACACAGTATAATGCTTCTATAGCTGCCCCACACACAGTAAAATGCCCCCATAGCTGCCCCCACACGGTAAAATGCCTCCATAGATGCCCTCAGCACAGTATAAAGCCCTTACAGCCGCCATCTCACAGTATAATGCCCATATAGCTGCCCCCACACAGTAAAATGGCCCCATAACTGCCCTCCACATAGTATAAAGTCACGATAGATACCTCCTCACAGTATAATGACCCCTTAGTGGTCCCCACAGAGTATAATTCCCTTATAGCTCCCCCCCACACAGGATAATGCCACTATAGCTGCCTCTACACAGTATAAGGCTGGATTCACACGAGCACATTACGTCCGTAATGGACGGAACGTATTTCGGCCGCAAGTCCCGGACCGAACTCAGTGCAGGGAGCCGGGCTCCTAGCATCATAGTTATGTACGATGCTATGAGTACCTGCCTCTACGTGGAACTACTGTCCCGTACTGAAAACATGATTACAGTACGGGACAGTTGTCCGGCAGCAAGGCAGGGACTCCTAGAGTCGTACATAACTATGATGCTAGGAGCCCGGCTCCCTGCAGTGTGTTCGGTCCGGGACTTGCGGCCGAAATACGTTCCGTCCATTACGGACGTAATGTGCTCGTGTGAATCCAGCCTAATACCGCTATAGCTACCCATACACAGGATAAGGGTCCTATAGCTGCCCCCACACAGTATAATGCTTCTATAGCTGCCCCACACACAGTAAAATGCCCCATAGCTGCCCCCACACGGTAAAATGCCTCCATAGATGCCCTCAGCACAGTATAAAGCCCTTACATCCGTCATCTCACAGTATAATGCCCCACAGCTGCCCCCACACAGCCCCAATAGTGCCTAATAAAAATAATAAAATACATACTCACCTCTGCCCGTTCTCACGACAGATGGAGCAGATCCATCTGTATAAATACAGAGTAGCTGTATCTCAAAAAGTAAAACAAATTTTTAATAAAGACTATTTATAAAGTTACACCAAACACACTGACTGACCCGTTTATGAAAAAACTAAAAAATGCCCTTCAAAGGTGTGCATAGCCTTTAAGCTAAACACAATTGGGTAGATTTTCTATGTTCTGGGTCTAAAAGACTGTCAAAAGTGGCCCAGTTTGTCACAATTTTTATGTTTGCATCATATTAGATACTTTTTACAAGTATTCCCCAAAAGGGGGCATGGATCAGAAGGAAAGGGTGTGGTTTGTTGGAAAGTGCCATGGCTTAAAATTTGTCAATATGATCCAAAAATTAAGGAGCAAAATAAGCCAAGTGAAAAGTGGTGTAAGGAAGAGAAAAGTGTCTAATAGGTCATGAAAGATGCACCAAAATTATCATGCAATGTGCACCACTGTGATAAATTTGGCGCATTTTGTGCCTGTGCCTGCCTGGTCTAAATTTACACTGTCTAACTAATAGACAGCATGTGGGCCATTGTAGTCATTTGGTGAATATTCATACTGTAGACTTGATAAAAATTTGATCAAAATGTGCGCTAAGAACCTCACTATTGTAAGTAGATTCTTACTTTAGTTTTTTTTATGTATTGCATATATGTGACTGCCTCCATTTTTTGATCTTGCACTCCTCCCATTCTGCCCTCTGTGATTTTAATTCGTTTAATGCTGGTTCCTACCATCCCCAAGAATATGTAGGTTTAGTCCCAGTTCTGGGTGTATGTGCAACGTAGGGACCCCCTTATAGAGGGCGCCTTGTCGTGGCAGGTAGGCTCACACAATTTGATCAAAATGTGCGCTAAGAACCTCCCTATTGTAAGTAGATTAAGCAGTAATGCATATTTATTTATATTTAGTGGCTTAGGTGGCATTAGTTTTCACAGCGTGCTGTCGCCATTTTCTTGTGTGCTAGATAGACAGACAGACAGACAGACAGACAGATAGATAGATAGATAGATAGATAGATAGATAGATAGATAGATAGATAGATAGATAGATAGATAGATAGATAGATAGATAGATAGATAGATAGATAGATAGATGATAGATAGGTAGGTAGGTAGATGATAGATAGATAGATAGATAGATAGATAGATAGATAGATAGATAGATAGATAGATAGATAGATAGATAGATAGATAGATAGATAGATAGATAGATAGATAGATAGATAGATAGATAGATAGATAGATAGATAGATGATAGATGATAGATAGATAGATAGATAGATAGATAGATAGATAGATAGATAGATAGATAGATAGATAGATAGATAGATAGATAGATAGATAGATAGATAGATAGATGGACATTTTACCTTTTTTTAGCTCAAATATTTATTGTTGTCTCTTTCTTGGGGTGGACCAGACTAGGATCTCTTTTTGCTACTTCTATACTACGTGGACAGTTTACAGATATGTGACTAGCAGCTTGTACAGCTACAATTGTAAATGCATAAAATGGTAAATATCGCATATGAATAACTTACGTCATTGTACGAGTGTGTTCACAATTAGGAATGCTCTGTGGACATAGAGGAGGAACTGATGTCTCCACTTTATTGGTCCCAAGGAGATGCAGCTCTGCCAGATGTAATCTTCCTCTTTTACACCCCAGAGGACGAATCTCTAGCTGTACACCCCTACTTCATTTACAGTGTAATCTCTGATCTACTTTCTACTTCTACAAGATCTCATCTACATTTCCTCTCTAAAATTGAGTGCTCTGAAACTGTAATGTTTATCAGTAAACCTCCTTAACCCCTTCAGGACTGAGCCTGTTTTGGCCTTGTGGACACAGATGATTTTTTCAAATCTGACATGTGTCACTTTATGTGGTAATAACTCGGGAATGCTTTTACCTATCCAAGCGATTCTGAGATTCTTTTCTCGTGACATATTGTACTTTATGTTAGTGAAAAAATTTGATTAATAAAGTCAATATTTATTTGTGAAAAACACCAAAATTTACAGACAATTTGTAAAAATTAGCAGTTTTTTAAATTTATCTACTTGTAAAACAGATAATAATACTACACAAAATAGTTATTAGTTAACATTTCCCATATGTCTACTTTATGTTTGCATCATTTTTTGAACGTCCTTTTATTTTTCCGGGACGTTACAAGGCTTAGAACTTTAGCATCAATTTCTCACATTTTCACGAAAATTTCAAAAGCCTATTTCTTCAGTGACCAGTTTAGTTCTGAAGCGGCTTTGAGGGCCTTATATATTAGAAAATGCCAATAAAATGCCCCATTTTGAAAACTGCACCCCTCAAAGTATTCAAAACAACATTCAGAAAGTTTATTAACCCTTTAGGCGTTTCACAGGAATTAAAGCAAAGTACAGGTGAAATTTACAAATTTTTATTTTTTTCCCGAAATTCATTTGTAATACATTTTTTAATGTAACACAGAAGGTTTTACCCAAGAAATGCAACTCAATATTTATTGCCCAGATTCTGCAGTTTTTAGAAATAGCCCACATGTGGCCCTAGAGCGCTAATGGACTGAGGCACCAGCCTCAGAATCAAAGGAGCACCTACTGGATTTCAGGGCCTCCTTTTTTTTTAGAATATATTTTAGGCACCATGTCAGGTTTGAAGAGGTCTTGTGGTGCCAAACCTGTGGAAAACCCCCAAAAGTGACCCTATTTTGGAAACTACACCCCTCAAGGAATTTTTAAAGGGGTATAGCTAGCATTTTGTCCCCACAGTTTTTTTTTTGCAGAATTTAGTGGAATTAGTCTGTGAAGATGAAAATCTACTTTTTTTTCTGAAAAAACATAGAATTTTTTCATTTTTACAAGTAATAAAGAAGAAAAAACACCCCAACATTTATAAAGCAATTTCTCCCGATTACGGCAATACCCCATATGTGGTAATAAACTGCTGTTTGGACTCACAGCAGGGCTCAGAAGCAAAAGAGCGCCTTTTGGATTTTGGAGCGCAGATTTTGCTAGAATAGTTTTTGGTGCCATGTCATGTTTGCAATGCCCTAGAGGGACCAAAACAGTGGAAACCCCCCAAAAGTGACCCCATTCTGGAAACTACACCCCTCAAGGAATTGTTCTAGCGGTATAATTAGCATTTTGTCCCCACAGTTTCTTTGCAGAATTTAGTGGAATTAGTCTGTGAAGATGAAAATGTACCCGGATTGCCAGCTTTCCTAAAAATTGAAAAGGAGTTATATAGTGCCAGCTGGACAAGGTACACTGCCAGTTTCCTGTACCAGATTTTACACTTTCTCATGGCACTATATGGTTTCAACACCTGATCATTCAGGTCAACCCCCCCCCCCCCATGAATTTATTGTATGCCTGAATGCACACAGGCTTCATCGTGGATGCAGCTGGCGTCATGTATTGATGTCAGCATACAGACCTCTTTTTTGTCTCTAAATTTGAGACACAGGATCCCATCCTGCAGCAATGCCCTGCTTTCGCCAATTTGCAGGGATTGGCTGATGAGGGTCTTGGGAAGGTGCCTCTGATTTTTTCGCACCGTCCCACATGCCACTGTTTTTTTGTCTTTTAGACATTTGAACAGGGGTACACTTGTGTACCAGTTGTCCAAGTACAAGTTGTACCCCTGATCAAGCAGTGGGTGCAGGAGGTCCCACACTATCTTCCCTGTTGTGGACAGGACGGGGGGACAATTTGTTGGCTGTATTGTCCTGTCCTTCCCCTGATAAATCCGGAAAGCGTGTTTGTATCCGGTGTCCGATTCACACAGCTTGTACATTTTTATCCCGTACCTGGCGCGCTTATTTGGCAAATATTGGCGAAACTTCAGCCTGCCCTTGAAGTGCACAAGGGATTCATCTATAGAGATTTCTTTTTGAGGGGTGTAGACTGCTGAAAAATTTTGGGATACAATATTAATGAGGGGCCTAATTTTATAAAGTCTATCGAAGTTTAGGTCATCCGCAGGGGGGCATTGGGAATTGTCACTAAAGTGAAGAAATTTATGGAGGGCCTCAAAGCGGGGTCGGGTCATTGTATTGCGGTACAGCGGACAATGATACAGAATGTCCGTGGACCAGTAGGATCTCACTTCGGGCTTTTTAGTGAGACCCATGTTGAGGACTAACCCCCAATACTTGTGCATTTCTTCCCAATTAGTCGGTTGCCACCGATTAGCCTGGGCATGAAAGGCGTTGGGGTGTTCAGAAATAAACTGCTGGGCGTAAATGTTGGTTTGATCAACCATGAGCTGGATCAAATTGTCTGTGAAGAACAATTTGAAAAATCCAATAATAGGCAGCCCTTCTGTCTGCACATGAATGCCTGCCGCAGCAGTAAATTCTGGGATTGTGGGGGGGGGGGGGGTGTAATTGGTTGACCAATCACTGCTCACTGTACCAGGGTCAGGCAGATCTGCAGTTTCAGGGTCAGGCAGAACCTGGGCACTAACCCTCCTGCGACTACGAGGAGGTTCCTCACTGTCACTGGAGGAGGAGGATGAGAGAATGAACTGTGGTTCCTCACCACTCACGGAGTCCGTATCTGACGCGATCATTGCATACGCATCTTCAGCGGTGTAAAGTCTCGCTGCCATTTTGGGTGTGTGTGCGTATATATATACATATATGTGTATATGTATATATATATATATATATATATATATATATATATACATGTATATGTAGTATTTACACACACATAGCTCACAGAACTGTAACAAAGTCTATCAAAGATTATTTTATTTTTTATGTTTTATAGCACTTAGTAAAACTTACTAACGGACACTGAGGCTGACTGACTCGGACGCTACGTATTGACACTGACAATGGATTGACGCTGACTGACACTAAGGCTGGGTTCACACGAGCACATTAACGTCCGTAATGGACGGACGTATTTCGGCCGGAAGTCCCGGACCGAACTCAGTGCAGGGAGCCGGGCTCCTAGCATCATAGTTATGTACGATGCTAGGAGTCCCTGCCTCTCCGTGGAAGTACTGTCCTGTACTGAAAACATGATTACAGTACGGGACAGTTGTCCTGCAGAGAGGCAGGGACTCCTAGCATCGTACATAACTATGATGCTAGGAGCCCGGCTCCCTGCACTGAGTTCGGTCCGGGACTTCCGGCCGAAATACGTCCGTCCATTACGGACGTTAATGTGCTCGTGTGAACCCAGCCTCACTGACAAGTGACGCGACTGACAGTAATGGATTGACGCAGACTATCTGACTCTTATTGACAAGCGATGCGACTGACAGTAATGGATTGACGCTGACAATGGATTGACGCAGACTAACTGACAGCGGACACTGACTAACTGACACTTACTGACAAGTGACGCGACTGACAGTAATCGATTGACGCTGACTAACTGACTGACACTTACTGACAAGTGATGCGACTGACCGCAATGGATTGACGCTGACAATGGATTGACGCAGACTAACTGACAACGGACACTGACTGACACTGACTAACTGACACTTACTGACAAGTGACGCGACTGACAGTAATGGATTGACGCTGACAACGGATTGACGCAGACTAACTGACAACGGACACTGACTGACACTGACTAACTGACGCGACGAATTGACGTAGACGAGCAACTACCTACGAACTAAATCAAATTATTATTTGTGATCAAAAAAGAGAAAAAATATCTCCCTTATACACTGGGAGGCGGTGGGGAACAGGGGAAGTGAAAATTAGGGGTTATTCTCTATCTTCACTGACTACACGATACAGGCTCTGATCTCTCCAACTACTAAACACCAACTAAGAGATCATTGCCTGTATCCTGTATTTTTCAACCGCCCTGCAACAAAACGCACTGTGATTGGTGGGTCTGAACAGACCCACCAATCACAGCTCTCGCCGGCAATGAACCAATAGCAGCAGTCCATTGCCGGTCACATGGGACATGGGGGAGGGACATGGGGGAGTGATGGTGGGAGTACAGGAACAGTTTTGAAAACTTTTCAAAACTTTTCCTAACTTTTATGGAGGATGGGTGTATCTGTACAGATCTGTACAGATCCACCTATCACATCAATCGCCGGCATTGGACCACTTTTACCGATCCGTTGCCGGTGACTGACATGTGTTAGCTGTCAGGTGGGGGCATTTTTAACCCCTCCCTGGCTAAAAGTGCACTGAGATTCGTGGGTCTGAACAGACCCACCAATCACAGCTCTCGCCAGCAATGGACCAATAGCAGCAGTCCATTGCCGGTCACATGGGACATGGGGGAAGGTAGGTGGAGCTTTGTAACCGTTCCCGGACTTAACTACGAGTCAAGGGAACGGTTTTAAAAACTTTTTACCGTTATAGCAATGTGATTGGTGGATCTGTACAAATCCACCGACCACATCGATCGCCGGCATCGGACCGCTAATCGGGGTCCGTTGCCGGTGACTCGGGAGTGTTAGCTGTCAGGGACAGCTTCTATCCCGGTTCCCGGCGCACACAGCCACCGGCTGTGTACACCGGGAACGATTCAGTAACTGTACGTCATCGTGCGGGAAGTAACCTCCGGCAACGACGTACAGTTACTTCTTCGTGCGGGTAGGGGTTAAAGAAAACCTTTCATCTGCCCATACATGTGCAGCTGAGTACAGCATGTAATAGGCAGTGCTTCACAAACACGGTCTCACCTGAAATTATTTTTCTAACTTCCTACGTTATTTACATATCGGTGCCGTTATATTTGGCGTCCGATACGTAAATAATCCCCTGAACTGTCAATGGGGCGTTTCTAGCTAACTAAATGACAAGGGGTCGTGATCTCTTCACTCCGACACGGTCCAATCAGCTATGGACAGTGTCAGTGCGGCTTGCGCTGTGTTGCCTCCTGCGAGAACGCACAGATTGGTGGTTCTGCAGAGAGCGTGCGTGTAGCTGATTGGACAGTGTCAGAGCGAAGAGATCATGCTCCCTTGCCATTTAGTTAGATAGAAATGCCCCATTGACAGTTCAGGGGCTTATTTACAAAAATTGTTCCATGTGAACAGGGCCTTAGGATGGAATCCGTACTTACAGAAACAAAATCAAGGCATGCTCCATGGGCATTGCTTCTGATGGTATGTTCACACGGCTTATTTTCAGCCATTTTTCGGGTCGTAAACCCCCCAGAAAAATGGCTGAAAATACGGGGGGCTGAATGCCTCCAAATATCATTCATTTAAATGGGAAAAATGGCATTACGTTCACAAGGGGCGTTTTTAACGCAGTCATTTGTAAAAAAAGGCGCATAAAAAAACGCACCGAAAAAAAGAAGTGCATGTTACTTCTTGAGCCGTTTTTGGAGCTGTTTTTCATTGTCTCAATAGAACAACAGCTCCAAAAACGGCCGTAAAAAACGCATCAAAAAACGGCTGATGCATAAAAAACAACTGAAAATCAGAAGCTGTTTTTCCTATTTTACAGCCGTTTTTCGTTTGTGGTGTGAACATACCCTAAGGGAGAATACCTCCGACCTGTGATGTTACAAGGAGCACCATACATAGCAAAGAAACTCCCTGTGCCACCATAAAGCCTCCTGCATTCAGCTCTGGCTTTTTGCTGTGAATGCTGCTCACTTCCCTCAGTTACCAAATGAATAATAGAAATCTCGATGGTTTTGCCCATGTGAACCTTGATGGTCTACCCATCACTACAAACATCACTTCCATTGTCCATTGCAGTACTAGATACGATGTTTACAGCTTTCTCAAATAGTCTTTATTATAGTCCTTGTGTGGAGTAAATTATTTAAAGAGTATTTCTCACGAAGACAACCCCTTTTTAAAATGAAGCTGCGGGTCCAGATTCTCTCACCGCCCGGATCAGCTGTTATCGCTGGGTTGAAGTGTTCATGTGTGGCGAGCTGACAGTAAAGTAGGCGCACGAGAACATATAAAACATATAGTAATGAAAAGTTATTATAATGCAAAGAATATACCTATTGTCTATGTATAAGAACAATTTCCCAGGCAATGACCTTGAGAGGTTATTGATCGATAGCTGTGAGCTTTCACTTAACACTTCTGTACTACTATAGCATTGTCACTTTCAATGTGAAGTTGTTTTGTGATCCATGAACTACTATGACATTTCTAAACATTTAATTTTTAAGGCAAATAAATCAATTGAAGGTCATGTATAAAAGTGTAAAAATAATGGATGTGACTATTCCTCTGCTATTTGATTTCCATAGCCCACTTTTAATAACTATCCTTGTAAAGTACCCGTAAGACTTCATTATTAATATTTTGTTAGCACAACTCTCAGATCATCCTGTTCATTGACCTAATCTCTTTAAATTTTCCATAAAGAGACTTACCAGGAATATTTCAAATAAACTTTACATGTGCTCACGCTTTCAACTACAGAAAATTCAATCCTCAAGAAGTAATCTCAGGAATTAGAGATATGAGGGAGAGACTTTACTATAAATGTGATGTGGTGTACCCCCAATGAAGGCAGACCATGCAGCTGTAATGGGCCTGTGCGCTGGACGGGGCTGTCAATGCCCAGCCTTGGAGCTCACAATCCTCTCTGGTAGGTTAATTGGCTTTCTATGGAATTGGGCATAGTGTGTTTGTGTCTAAGCTGGGGAATTTAGATTGTGATGCCCTTTGGGGACAGAGAAGACGCAGAAAGGGATCGGTGGAGATCTCAGAGGTTGATCAAACACTGATGGCATATCTAATCGATATGCTGTCAATGTTATTATTGTGAAAAGCTTCATTGTGATAAACAGTTACATTGGCAGTTGTTCAGTAGCGTGTGCCTTATTGCCCAGGTGAAATGCCCCTTGTTAAGGAAAAAAGCTCACACTAAACTGCAATGTCATACTGGCATTTTCACAAGTTGTCTTTCACAAGGAGTTATTCATTAATAATATTAATAATACCCGCCAGGTCCAAAATGTGACCCTTTTAGATATAAATCTCTTTCAATTCAATAGAAATTACAGCTGGAGAGGACGTTCAAACCGCCTCAAAACAGTCAGATGAATTGGCCCACTGTAGTTTTCCTAGAAAACATTATATAAATACACCCGATAACATTATGAGGTTGTACAAAAATAGTAAAACACGAACATTACCGCTACGGGACAACTGTCCTGTACTGTAATCATGTTTTCAGTACGGGACAGTAGTTCCACGGAGAGGCAGGGACTCCTAGCGTCATACATAACTATGATGCTAGGAGCCCGGCTCCCTGCAGTGTGTTCGGTCTGGGACTTGCGGCCGAAATACGTTCCGTCCTTTACGGACCGAACATGCTCGTGTGAATCCAGCCTAAGAGTGAATCTGTTTTTCCTACCAACCAATCAGATTGCAGCAGCCATTCTCATGGTGCAAGTAAGAGAATGGAAACCATAATCTGATTGGTTGTTACACATTTCTTTCAGTATTAGTTTTTTATGGAAACACTATGTCTAAAAATGTATTTTGGGCCCCCCATCTAAAAAAGTTATCCATTTTTTTCAGATGGAGGAGGGATTGGAGTTGGTAGCAGACGGGCTCTGGATGTAGTGGGAATATTTGCTTACACATAGAACAAGGCTATGGGGGGTAAACTATGACACATACTTAGATAAAAGTGCATCCAAAAGACTTGGATGAAAGTACTTTAGCAATTGCACTTCTTGCACTCCAGTTAATTATTTAGCAATAAATACTGTACATTATACACACAAATGCAATGTAGCACTGTTCTTGTCCCCAGTAAAGAGGTCAGCACTGTGCGTCAATACACAAAAGGTTAATCAGAGTTGAAGGCATTCTCCACCCGCAGAACAATCTTGTGACTGAGAGGTCATCTCCTGTAGTTAAACTATATAATATGTAAACTGAAATAAAATATAAACTGCAAGTTTAAGGACCAGCAAACAAAAAAACAACAGTGAAAAATATTCGGTAAGGAGAAATTTTCACCAATATTTGGGTCACCGCTTGTTTATTTAGGCTGCTGTCTAAAGGGGTTGTCTGTTTTGACTAATTCCTTTTTATTAGAAGGGTCTCCTGATGATAAGATGATCGCAGGATGTCACATGGATTGCGTGAGGAAAAGGATCATTGCATGTTCCAACACACGCAATATTATGGAGGTACTACATAGCAGCACATGAAGTACCTATGGGTCCATAATACAGACCCATCGGGACTTTGTGTGCCACTGCACATAGACCATGCACAAAGCCCGGCTATTCCGTTTGCATGGATCCTACAGGTGTCTGATGGAGTTGACTTCAGGAAGAGCAGGAAAATGATCAATAAATTCATGTTGTCTACACATTTCTTATCACTTCATAAGCAGACACAGGTTGTTTTACATAACATTTCCCCTTTATTGCCATGCTAAATTATCCTATGATTCCCACTCATGTAGATCCCTAATAATAAGTGAATCTGGATAGGTGTCACATTAAAGGACATACTGCTGATCGGCTGATCGCTGCAGGTTGGCAGCTAAAAAGCTGTAACCCCTGGAAAACAGCTGTTATTGCTGGGAAAAGCTGCAGGGTACCACACATTTCTCCTGCAGCAACATCTGCTGGAGAAATGTGGTAATACATGACCCCCATTCAAATGGATGCGGGCCATGTAATATATAGTTGTTCTGAGTCCTCCAGATATGTAGCGGCTCTGGTTTTGCTAAAAGCGGAATCTTCCGTTTCTCTATGATGTCCATATACGCTAATAGGGCATGGACAGGGGTTTTTCTAATGGTACAATTACTTTAAGGTTCAAATGAAAAGACTCATAGGTTTCCATAATGAAAATGGTTATAAAGACACATCAGATCCTCAAATATATACACATTGGCGATTACATACATATATAGTTTACTTTATATTGATTATTGATAGGTTTGAATAATTTTTTCTAATCACTCAAACATTTATAAATGAATCCAATTTTCACTAGACAATAGTAAACATAAATCATTGATATTTCCGATTCTTACTGTACACTGCATCCTATTACACGTGGACATATGGCTGGGAAAGTGACTCACTGAGCTTCTGCTATATATTCATGCGGCTACTGATTGTACAGTCTCATTGATTTGGTGTAATACAGGCAGCTAAATAAACATGCGCTGGAGCTTAATGTGATGGAAACATCCAGCCTGTTAATATGCATTATTTCCTCTGCCTTTAAATATATACGTTTAATCATATAGAACATACAGGATAACAGGTTTAAGGTCATTCCAGATAATGTTAGCAATGTTTGATTCAAATTTTTGCAACAGATTGCATTTGTGCTTTATTTCTTTGTCCAAAAATGCAGCATGCTGCGTTTTGAAAAGACTGGATTCATTAACATTATGCCTAATGAAGAATGGCTTTAACAATTACTACACAAAATGCATCCATGATTAGAAATTGACCCACAAGAGATTTTGGGCATGCCCCCACGTGGCGGAATTCCTCCGCAACTGTCCGCATCAATGCCGCACCTAATCCGGGTTGCGGATTACGGCTGCGGATCTGCCCAAAATGTGCAGTAAATTGATGCGGACTAGCTGCTGCGGACTGCGGGAAAAGTGCTTCCCTTCTCTCTATCAGTGCAGGATAGAGAGAAGGGACAGCACTTTCCCTAGTGAAAGTAAAAGAATTTCATACTTACCGGCCGTTGTCTTGGTGACACGTCCCTCTTTCGGCATCCAGCCCGACCTCCCTGGATGACGCGGCAGTCCATGTGACCGCTGCAGCCTGTGATTGGCTGCAGCCGTCACTAAGACTGAAACGTCATCCTGGGAAGCCGGACTGGAGACAGAAGCAGGGAGTTCTCGGTAAGTATGAACTTCTATTTTGTTACAGGTTGCTGTATATTGGGATCGGTAGTCACTGTCCAGGGTGCAGAAACAGTTACTGCCGATCGCTTAACTCTTTCAGCACCCTGGACAGTGACTATTTACTGACGTCTCCTAGCAACGCTCCCGTAATTACGGGAGCCCCATTGACTTCCTCAGTCTGGCTGTAGACCTAGAAATACATAGGTCCAGCCAGAATGAAGAAATGTCATGTTAAAAAAGCAAGACGCATCCACAGCACACATAACATGTGCATGACAGCTGCGGACTTCATTGCGGAATTTAGAATCTCCATTGAAGTCAATGGAGAAATTCCGCCATGAGTCCGCAACCAGTCCGCCACTGGTCCGCAACAGACAGAGCATGCTGCGGACACCAAATTCCGCTCCGCAGCCTATGCTCCGCAGCGGAATTTTACTCAACGTCTAAACGAACACTGCTAAATAAAAGTGGAAGTCAATGGAGAAACGGCTCCGCTGCGGATTAACGCTGCGGAGTGTCCGCAGCGGAATTCAAGTGAAATTCCGCCACGTGTGAACCCAGCCTTTGACAGGACCTGTCAGATCTCCTCTTACATGTCTGTTTCAGTAAATACTTGTATTCCTCATGATATAATGGAGCATCTTTTCATAGAACTATTTGATGTTCCTCTGTTACTCCTCCTGGAAATATTATAATTCCCTTGTCAATAGAACATCTCCTTGCAAAGTCTGACACTCAGCACTGATTGTTCAGTGTAACACTGTGCATGGACATGCATCATGGACAATATGACACTGTGTAGGAACACATTGACAAAGGGAATGGTAACACCCAGATGTCAATTTATTCATACATTTTCAAGAGAAATACTAGAGGAATGGCACAACACAGAATTCTAAGAAAAGATGCTTACAAATACTTTAAAAAAACAACAAAAAAATGTCAAAGAAGTTGACAAAGTCTTTTTAACAACCAATTCTTAGACTGAAGCCCCCTCTTGATAAAGCAATTTCCATTTGTCTGGCTTCTCAAATCCCCTGGCGCTCAGCTGTAATCACCAGGGCAGCTGTGGTTGACCACTCATTTCCCCTGTAGCGCCCACTTCAGGGAAAATGTAGTACTGCATGACATCCTTTCAAATCAATAGGCGCCAATTGAATAATTTCTGGCATCAAGTCCTCCAGAGCAGGATGAGCCCTTTACAGTAGCTCATCTGTTCTGGCTCATAAAGCAGGGGGGGGGGGGGTCCAAAGTTTGGCACTCACATTTATGACCTCCATTGCCCAATTATTTTGTATTTATTTATTTTTATAATTAATGGAAAGACAAATGCAAACTGTCATTCTTTCTATTAGCTGTCCATCCATTCACATACACCCCTACAAGTCACCCTTTAAAAAAAAAGTTACAAAATAATAATAAAAAAAAAGTTTGGTAGTGAGTCCAGTAAAATGTATTATTTTTTATTTTCCAATGTAATTACAATGGTTCTGTTCCAGACAATAGCAATTCTACATGTATTGATTTTTCCATGTTACTGTTCTGTTTTCATTGTTCCCTGTGTATTTAGATACAGTTAATTAGCTCTTCTCTCTGATCGTATTATGGACTAATAGAGGGAACGACGTCCTTCATGACTGATTGATTTCACCATCTATCTATATTTTAGTTGATAGTTTGTAGATCTGATTGTTAGCATTATTATTATTTTATTTGTTATAGTAATGTTATTGCTAAGTCTCACTTTATGCTATTATATTCCAATGTATTATATTACATTTCTAGCCAACTGTTATGTTAGACAATTGCAAGAGCATCAGTATATACCTAATATAATGTTATCAGAGTCATTCCTATTTTTAATAGGATCAATTATAAAAGCACAGCACGGCAACAACCGGAAATTAAACTCCTCCAATGCTTTCCCGCAGGAGAATTTATCAGCCTATATGCAGTGTATATTCTCTCACACCATGTATCCTGCTCAATTATTGGAATCGCTCCACCTCATAAAGGTGCCATCCTTTAGTAAAGTCATTTCTTTTCAGTTTTCGCTGTTAGTAGCCACCTATTTAATGTCCAAACAGAGATTGTCCTCTAGAAATTCAGTATGCTTTTTTTTCACACAGTTCAGTTTTTCATACATTTTACAAGTATTTTGTTTATAATTTTTCTCTGTTTAGAATCAACGGCTAATTTGGCAAAAGATGCACCGAACTGTGCTGTGTAAACAACGCCTAACACTTCTGTTAGAACTTTTCCATCTGGTTTATATTGTTTTTTTGCAGGCTAAAATAGCATTCTGCTGTGTTCTATCCAGTAAAAACAAGAGGAAATCAGAAAGACCCATTATAAGTCAATAGTGGGAAATAGATTATCATGGATCATATTTGTCATCGATCCTGTAAAAATGGAAGCCGTTATGCCAGTTTGAACCCAATTTTACAATGCTCAGAAAAAAATGACTGTAAATGTTTACTCTAACAGTTCGCAATATACATTAGTTTGGTTTTGGTGGATCCCATTATATAAAAAGGTCAACTGCCTAATGACCATGTATATGTTCTCTTCAGTGAAAATGATATTTCTGATTCTCTTGTTCTTCTCTGAGTAAGGGCTCATACACACGGCGTACCTTTGGTCTTTACAAGCTCAGAGTTGTACAGAGTCATAATATGTCACCCATAGAAGGGGCCACCCATTGAAACCTTTGCATACTCTGATTTCAATGGTGGCATGCTCCACCGGTTGTCGTATTATGGAGACATTCTCAACCATAAATATTGCTTCTAGGGGAGAATATCTCTGTAATACAGTACCATATGGAGGCACAATATAGCAGCACACCCTAACTTCCATTAAACAGAATGGAGAGAGCACTCCCTCCACTAGTACCTGCCCGTAATCTATGACCAGCAGTGACCCCCAGTTCTCGATATTGGTGCGGGTCCCAGAGCTAGGACTCACATCTATCAGACATTTGTGGCATTTACTGTGGATATGCCATAAATGTCTAGGTTGAGAATACCCCTTTAATGCTCACCCTTCCATATGGATAAGCATGCACATACCACTAAACCGTGCAAGTTAATGGGAAGGTTGGGGGTCTTAATTGTCAGCTGACATATATTGGGTATGGCATATTAATGCTCAACCAATCACTAAGGCAAACATGCTCATGGGAAAATGTCTTCAACTCAGACAAAAAATTGGAATGCTGCATGAGAATGGGTCCATAAAAGTAACAAAAGACACATGTTCTTCCTTCCAACAGTCACATCATCACCTCATGGGGATAAACTAGTCTAGCTGCACGTCCCTTTTTGTTCTGAGAATATCACTTACACAATATATTATACTTTGTTTCCTCAGATAAAGAATAATTGGGTAACAGCAAGGGATTTCAGCCAAGTACATCTACTTCCTAATATTAAGTTGAAAGATTAAAGAAATCTTGGAAACTTTTTGCCATGCAAATCTATCTCACGAATGAAGAGCAGAATATATGTAAACTTCGATAAGACCATTTGAGAAAGGATTTAAACAAGAAACTCACCCTCAAGGTTAAGAATATCATGGAATTTCACATCACAACCATGCTCGTTCTTTGATCAGCCAGTGATATAAATAGTATTATCCATCTTCATGTTGGACCCTTTCTTACAGTGAGGTTAGACATAGACAGAAATGTTTAGCCCTATATGACTGATAATGATGAGTTTGGAATAATCGTTATGTTTATGGTACCAGAACAATGGTGTGGGCAGAAGGTGGTACAAGATACTAATGTTTGGGCACACTTTCTGTGGGCATAACAACACAACCACACTTGTCAATATTGTCATAAGATTTATTGTATTGCGATTTTCCTCGTTGGACAACCGTTTTCTATATGTGCTATGTCATATGGCCGTAAAAGACCGGATTCCCCATGCAGGACCCTTCTGTATGAACCCCAGCAGAGTGGATATGAACAGCTCTCTTAACCTGTGATTGTATTGGCTGTCATGCTAGACTGGTGTATTACCTGTGCGGTTGCACAAGGCGCATCAGACATCCATGCTAAAGAAGGGGGCACCAATGATGACTTGGCACCTGAAGATTTGTAACCACCACAAATCTTAGTATTAATTGCATAGCATTATTAGTTAAATACTGTATAGCCCTTTTCGTATGGAGCTCTTATTGGGTCACTTTATACTGTTATTATTTAAGCACAGTGTGGTGGCAATAAATGAGGAATTTTGTGACAATGCCACTCTAGCACTGTACAGTATATTCTTTTTATGTTGTATGGTAATGGTGGCACTGTACAACATTTTTATATATGCAATTGTATAGCAGTATTAAATGGCCGACATTTGGCACTCTTATTTGAGCACCATTCTGTATGAAGCTGATATATATTGTCTCTGTAGGCACTACATGGTGTAGATATTTGAACACTGCATGACTATACCCCATATGGGAGAAGGGTCTGCGCAGAGCACCATCCAACATAAGGCTGGCCCTGTCATGTCATGCTTCATTTGCCTCGCAGTGCCACTATTGTGGAGATGGTTAGTTGTCGTATGGTTCCACTGGCCATAACAGTTGCTTGTAGTTGTAGGGTCTGCATGATTAAATGTGCTCCTGGGTACTTGCTCACACAAAAGAAATCTGTCCACTCTGGGCAACCCCATATATTAATCTTATGTTTGCCCCTTACTCTCATGCCTGTAATCGCTCCTCTGATACCGCAGAATACATTTTTAATACTGAGTCAATTTTAACAGTGTAACCTCATCTAAAGCAATGTGTTTCCAGACTTAGCATACAACAATCATCTTCATTCTATTATCTGCTCTCCCTGGGGTCTACTTCCTAAGCCACAAAGTATTGGAAAGCCAGTGATGTAATTAATAACAAATCAGCAATACACGGTCTGCAACAATGTTACAGCAGTCTCATGTATCAGTTATGGCCTTATCTCTGGGCTGAATCATTGCTGTAATAGCCATGGATTCCTGTCTCTTTATCCATATCAGTAATAAGCGACAGAAAATGCCTCTGCCAAACAATGGAATCATCAAAAATATGGTGTGATAGATTTCCGATGGGGAGCATAGAGCTGTGACTGTATATTTCTATCTATCTATCTATCTATCTATCTATCTATCTATCTATCTATCTATCTATCTATCTATCTATCTATCTATCTATCTATCTATCGGCAGTGGTGGGTTTCTGTGAAGGCTGCAGGTCAATTCCTAATAGTAGGGGTATGTCATTCCTTATAATACACACTTTTGCTATAGAGGACGTAGGCGCTTTGAGGCAATCCCTGATTGAATAACTAAGGTTAGTATATAACTATGAGATTCTGCAGCAGCTTGGGCTCAGTACTTTATACTACAAACCCTAGCTGTTGCAGTAAATCTTTATAAAGAAAAAGAGAAGCTTCATGTCAGTCAACCAATGATTGACATGATGCACACCTTTTTATTTAACAAGAGATTCTGCAGCAGATGGGCACTAAATAGTACAGTACTGTGCCCTACCTGATGCAGAACTTCTTTGTAAAGAGGAACAGAATCTTCATGTCAGTCAACCAGTGAAGTATAACTTTCTGTAGTTACTGGGGTTTGTATTATACAGTACTGTGTCCCAGCTGCTGGAGTATGATGCGAAATGGTGCCAGCAAGAATACCCCCGTACAGTGGTAGGTACAGTTTCGCCAAAATAGTTTACTACAATGATTCTTTTTAAGGAGCAATACAATGCCATTTCTAAATAATTGAGCAACCTTGTATTGGTAGGTAACGTATTTAGCTCAGAAGTTCTGCTGCAGCAATGGATTGGAAAATCTATTGATTTCAACTGCCCTTTATCTCGCATGCACAATGTAACACTGAAATCAATGGCTTTTCTTATCCAGCACATTTGGAGACCATGAATTATGGAATTCTCAGAATAGCAGTATAGGGGGTGTACGCTCATTATGGAATGCTGGGGCTCGGCATCAGTGGTGGCTCCAAGAACAAATGTGGTGGTGTGGCCCATAGTAAGCTATCAGATCACTTATTTCATATCACACCGTGTTAGGTTTTTACGTTCGGTGGTCACGGTCCCGTCCAACATATTGAAAGACGAATGCAACTTTATGCCATACAGTGCCATTACAAAAACATATAGGAAGCATACTATCTGCTCTTGTTTATATATGCACACCCTAATAAATTGGAAAGACAATATAAATTAAAATTGGAGCGGACAAATTACCCATAGCAACCGATAAAGGGCAATGAAAAATGATAGCGGAAATCTGGCGGTTCTAATTTGCATCGGTTTTTATAGTTCTCTTAACCTAAGACTATTAATACTTATAACAGGCCATAAAACAATATCATCCAGATCCTGCTGCAGTAATAGAAGCTGTAAAGATCCGCTAAGACTGTGATAACATCATCTGGCCCCATTCATTCAGTTATGGTGGAGCTGCTCTGGCCTGAGATCATTACACCAAGACAGTACCCAAGAATTAGTCCTAATGCATCTTATAGCCCTCATTACATACGGTGCGTCTGACAACACAAACATGAAATGTGATCTCCCGGTATCACACACAACCTCAGGGACCGCTCTGCTCTCTAAGGCTACAATTATATCACAACAGAGTGGCTGTTAGATGGTAATAACCTGCAAATGCTCTACATATACCCAGTCGCCATTCTAACTCATTACCCATTATCTCTGGAAAATGAACTGATTTGTTTTATTCTTACAGTAATAGTCCATTAATCTGGCAATTTATAGTCCGGAAATCCTGATAATGCAGCATGCCACAAACAGTCCAATACAAGATTAACAGGAATTTACCACAATAGTCTGGCACTTGGCAGATCTTCAGTGGCTCCTGAAAATCACAATGGAGTCCCTGACTTCATTGTGATCTTACGGACCTGCCCGGGAACTAATATATGTCTACATGTATGTGTATAAGAATCGCATGCTTTGGAATATCCGATGTTCCGGTACTTCACCAAATCCAAGGATAACGGATTATCAGACTTTTACTGTATTACTATTCATTATTTATTGACCAATCCTCCTAAAATACAACATTTCCGGACATGTAAACCTGGGAGATGTCCTCTATTTTCTTCAGAGGCTTCTGCATTTTCTTGGTCTAAGCGATGCTGAATTTCCAAAGGTGACCATCATAAATGGTAGATTTTACAAGAAGGCATATGCATTGCTATGGAGCAAAGCTCTGAAAAAGGCTCATGCCCAAGGCTACGTTATGGATCCATGCTGTATGGATCTGTAATACAGAAATCCATGTGCCGTCCTTTATCTCTGTGTGCCTGCAATTTCATAGGGAGGCATGCAGAGGCTTTTTTCATGGATTTATGTGGAAACTGTAAAAAAAACATTGCGGCATGTTCCAACGCTTACCTATGGGCACTATAAAGGCTGCCGTCAGTGGCTGTCACCTTTGGAAATCCAGCCCAAGAAAATTGAGAAGTCTCTCTGATATATTCAAATATCCTGAAAATGTCTTACATACAGTATATTGAATGTCATTTTTTTCTTTGATTCAAACAGTTATCTGTCAATAAACACAATTATAATACAATTTTGTAGACGCCCAATTGCCTTCCGCAAAGTCCATGGCTTTAGGCTATGTTCCCACACACAGGATACGCTGCAGACTTTCTGCGACAGAAAATACACAACGGAATCTCAAAAAAACATAGGTAATTCAGTCACAGAAATCCTGCAGAAAATAGTGCATTTTTGCTTCACATATCTGCGGAAACGCTGCGGTTTTACCTGCGGATGTAGCATTGATTATAGAAAACTTTACGTACATCTGCAGATTTCCAGCAGTTTGTACTGCATATCACTCCATAAACTCTGCACAAACCACAACAAAACTCATCTGTTGTGGAATTTATGCTCCACATTATGCTATAAGCCAAACACGCAGGATCTCCGCACAGAACCCGCAGCATAAATTGACATGCGGAATTCGGAATTCGAATCGCAGAACACTTTCTACAAAACTTCTGCGTTTTTTTTTCTGCATCGTGTGGCTGAGATTTTTTAAAATCTCATTCACTTTGCTGCTACAGTAAATACTGAAGAATTTCCGCACAGAATTCCGCAGCGTTTATGCTACGTGGGAACCCAGGCTTATAGTCAATGTGCTTCATAGTACAGAATTGTTCACTAATCGCCAAATATGTTTTATCTTCAGTAAACATTTTAAAACACGTCTGATACATGTTCCTCACATTTGAAAGTATTTTAGCTGATTGTATCCAATTGTTTGAGTAGCACAGACGGAATCATTGATATTACAAGGGTTTATTATTAACTCCACGGCAAACTAGTCATACTTGTCTACTATCGTGGAATGTCTCGGAGGCAAATATCACTGCTGTTATACACTGCTCGTACCAAATAACGTTCTTCCTTTGCTGATGTCTGCTAACATTATGGGGGCACTGTTGCTGCCTTTTTTGTGGGGACACCATTGCTTTCATTATGAAGGCTATGGCTGTATTTATAGGCGCCCTGCGGGTGCCTTTATGAAGGCACATTGGATAGCATTATGGGTGCAGTGTGGCTTTGTTATGGTGGGATATCTCTTTAATTGTTTCAATAGTACGAGTTAACTTTTCAAGAACATCTACGAGACTCATGAAAGAATGTCAGAAGTTATACAAAGCTCACCTGTGTGCATTCCCTCTGTGGGGTCTTTCTCGTCCTACTTTGCGGGCAACGTAAGTAAAGCTGGCCATAGACATTAAATGCTTTGTAAACCTTTGAACTCTTTTTGAACACGTGTTTTAAGCAACTTTTTAATTGTTTTTTATTTTAAAAAATGTACTTTATGAAATACAGTTTCTGTGAATCCTGGATACATAGAAGCTGTATCTTGCACTCAAACCCGAATCCGCGTTTTTTTTCGCAGTATGTGGCTGAGATTTGTTGAAATCATATCCACTTTGCTGCTACTGTAAATGCTACAGAATTTCCGCACAGAATTCCATTGAGGAAATTCTGCAGTGTATCCTGCCTGTGGGAACATACCCTAAGACCGGGTTCTAACTGGTCGGATACGCTGCATAACAATCATGCAGCGTGTCCGACCTGGAACCCGCAGTACATTCCGTCCGAAAAATCGCACCACATTGTGGTGCGGTTTTTCGAACGGAATTTCCTCTGTCGAAGAAAGCACTCATATTTACCCCCTCCGACTTCTCCAAATGTAGTCTGGCCTCCTATGATGACCTTGCAGGTGCTGCGATTATGCCACAAACGTTGCCACACTTTCTGTTGAGGGTTTTGCATTCCCATTGAATTCAATGGGGAAAACTCGCAATAGAAAATAAATAAAAACGCAGCATAAATTGGCATCCTGCAAATGAAATTCAGCACCGAAGGTCAATTTATTAACGCTTACACTGGTTTTTTTTCTGCAGCGTGGGCATGAGATTTTCTAATTTCCGTTGCGGAAATTCTGCAGCGTTTAGGCTACGTGGGAAACGGGCCTAAAGGTAACTAGTACACACTATAGCATACACAAATAAAGAGTTTTCATTAGCAAACGAGCAGATCACAACGCTCTCAGTTTTCTAAGATTGGAATATGAGAGAAGGGATCTACTTGCTGCACTTTGTGTCTGTACTCGGTTAGTACATATGGTCCAGTAACACTATACACATAGGGCGACACTCACCTTCACACTGGTGTGGCTGGTCTGTGTCTCGGCTTCTATGCAGCTGTGCGGCCCAATATCTTTGCGCTCCTTTCGGGAGCCAGTGCGGGCTGCTGGTGGGTAGCGACTCTGGTAGGTGAGCACAGAAGGGATGGTATCAGCAGCGTCGGTTTTGATGAAGAGCCCGTGTAAGGTGGCGGCTGTTCCCTGGGAGATGGTGGTGGTCTGGTGTGGGGAATTGGACTCATCCGAGTCCCTGCAGTAAATCACCCCGCTCTGTGATACGTGGATACTGGGAGCACAGCCCATACCTGTGCCAGGGTTCAGTGGTTGGCACAGAGGCACCCTCTATCGGGGTACCCTTCACAGTCTACAGAATGCCACAAGGAAAAGCCATAATGTCAATGTACTCAGTGCTGCCCACAGATGATTTCAATCATTTATCTATAAATCCAGAATGTCAGACCTATCATGTACTCAGTGCTGCTACACATTCATTCCTTCAGAATATCATGCATAGCACACAGGTAAGCCAATGACAACAAATCTACAAAGAGCTTATAATAGAAATTCACAGGAACAAAAACGGTAAGAGGACTGAGAAATGATGCCAACCATAATCATTATAACCTCTGCTACTTAAAAAGACCTCATGATAACCAGAGAACTGGCAGGACTTCCTAGAATGCATGAGGGATCTGTGCCAAAAGACTAAAGATCACAGTGCCATCTGTGTGATCTCGCTGCTATACTTTTGAATGCCAGACCCAGACATGTGCCAACGCTGCTGCACTCAGGATCATTATGGCCTATTACCAAGACAGGTGTCTCATCAGTTTGCACCAGCGCCAGCCTTCCACCGGTTGTACAATTAGAAAAAAGAATGAATGGAGAGGGGATTCCCTGAGATGGTGATACCCTGTGTGCCAGCCTAATATAGACAAAATGCTTCCTTCTGCTTAGCAAGCAACAGTTCTTCCCAGCATGTTCCTACCTCTGCAATGCTTTGACATGACAGGAGCCTGTGTCTTACGTACACTGCCTTACACATTCATACTCCTCCATTGTAAGCATCAGATCCCAGCACCAGCACTGAATCCATGCGACACAATATATCAACAACTGCCTTTACCATCTCACCAGTGGTGCCAGTGCCCATCCAGTACTGCAGTGATATACATCCCCTACTGTGCACAGCTGATCCCTCTGGTCAGAGCATAGAATAGATCCCTGGGTAGTGATGACAGTGGAGATTCCCTTCCTGGTGACTGCAGATCCTCTTCATGCACAGCCTTAGATCTGCCTTCTCCTGAGCCCTCCCAGCCCTGCCACTACTGCTGCTGAGGCTTCCTCCTCCTCTTGCTGGAAAGCAACAAGGCGTTGTCCCATTTACACATCATTTCACCCCTTTTATCTCAGTGGTGGGTGGCAGGAGCCCACTTCTCTGCCTCCTGCAGTCAGGCTATGACGGAGCTTGTGTTAGGAAGACTGCAACTGATGGTGGGTGAGCTCCTCTTCTCTCATCTACTGGAATGTACAAGAATTTCTAATGAGCGGTCCAGAACTACCGGCCACAACCAACGGAATATACTGTACACTCGCCATCACAATCTGATGTCCCTATTATTTATCATAGGATGATAGTCCATGCTACCTGTATGTATTCAGAGATATTTTGCTATGATGGGAAATTTTTTTACAGGATAAATCATTTCTCTCATCGTAAAATATCCTGGAAACTAACCCTGGAGGTAATGACGATAGTCAAAGAAGCAATTTTTTGGACTAATGTAACAAATTACCATCAGAAGGAATAAGGATCTATAATATAATGCTATGACAATGGAAGCTGTCATGTATGTTACACCAGTTATATGCTCCAAGGTGACAGATAAATTACAGCAAAGTAGATTTAGGATAGGGCTACACGGGTCGCGCGCTGCCTCCATCCTAAGTAATTAAATTGAATGGGGTTGCTTTGCAACCGGAAGTTGCTGCGACACGGAAGACCCAAGAAATTGAGGCCTGCTGCATTTCTTGCAACTGTTGTGTTGCAGCAACTTGCAGGTCACAATGCATTTACTTTCCTTACTTACAATGTTGGCACCGCGACACAATGATCTTTGACTGTGTGACCTGTGTCGCGGCCAAAGTCAATGTGTAGCCCAAGCCTTAAGCTGGCCATACATTAGTGAGTTCAGACCGCCATTTACTGAATGACTTGTCATTCATAGTTGGACTGTGAAGGTTGTAATCTTGGAAGTTAAAATGACAATCTCTGCCTTGATCTGTGGTCTGGTCTGGGTAGATCTGTCATTTGGCATGAATGACTTTCCAAGTACTGCACCCGACAACGACCGAGAAGATCCAATACAGCAGATCAACTTTTCCACAGATATCTGCCTTTGGTCAGCGTCTGTCACTCTCGTTCATGTTCCGAAAAGTCACCGACAGTCAGGAGAGATTGTTCTAGATTAGCCTTTTGGACGTCCAAAATCTGTAGTGTATGGCCAGCTGTGCAGGACAGGCTTCTCTCCAGATCAAGTGACATTTATAAGGAAATAGACAGACAATCATTGGACAGTGTGGGATATGCTGGGAGTAGTAGTGTGCCTACAACATTGGTGATGTGCGCAATTGAAATTGATAGCTTTCTTTTCTGCAGTGCGGGGCGTTATGGGAAATCCGTTCCCTACATCTGAAGGAGGTTTGTAACAATTCAGTGTACATGCTGCAGAAATAACCCCATTTAAATGTATGGAAAATATTTCAGGCGTAGAATTGTCTGCTGGTTACACCGTATACAGCTCATTGGAGCGATGTGCAGTATAATGCCGTAGAGCTTCTCTTATACATGAAATGTTACATACAGGTCATGACAATAAACAGGATCATATTACTGTCAATCTGAGCACTTTGTTCCCTAAAGCTGGAGCTGCGTGAGGTGTTGCCATGGAAACCCTGTGACAACTTCCTCCATAGGAGTGTGGCAGGTGTTCCTGCAAAGTGGAATTAAGCCGCCATTTTTTTTATCAGTACTGGCGTGACACGTGGTTCATTAGGAGCATTTATTGCACATGATTAATGTAATGATGTATTGTATGCATTGTAATAATACCATTGGTTTGTGGGGAATTTCTCTTTCTAAATGTCACCTAAGCATACATTCACATATCGCGGTTTCATCAAAAATGTTGGGTTTTTTTGCAAAAAATTGGTGGCAAAAAAAATAATAAAACAATAGTCACATGAACACACATGTTTTGTAACATATTTGACCTTTAAAAAATGCGGAGTCAATTCTGCATGGAAATAAAAAGATAATTCACTGTAAAGACGGTAAGGTTTTTTTACCACGCCATGCAGCATACTACTGGTACATCTGAATATACCCTTAGGGCTCATTCACACTTACGTATATTGGATCAGTATTAATTCTGTGGGGTTTTTTTCATTGAAAATACGGTACTAATACCTTTTTATGGTTTACTCACATTTCCGTTTTTTCTATGCGCATTTTTCTATGCGTGTGCCTTTTCTTCAATACACAGCATGTTCTAAAGGATCCGTATTGGTACCGGTTTTAGGATTATAGAAGTCAATGGGTTGATTTTGAAAACCGCATGTTCTGTTTTTGCATAGTTCACATATTTGCATATTTGTTTTCCGTTTTTTACATCCGTATTTAGCAGCATTACAAAAACGGCATTAAAAAAAGGTAATCCTTTAACAAAAACTGAACGAAAAGGAATGAAAATCGGATATCTCTTAACAAAATACAGAACAAAAATGGATGCAATACAGAAAAAAAATGGAACGATTTGTAAAAAAAACAATCCATATTGCGTATCCGTATTTGATCTGTATTTTCATACCTAGAAAAGCTAATGCATCAGTTATTTCCACAGATGTTCTTTCTATGGGAAATCCTTAGGGTGTGTTCACACAGAGATTTTGTCATGGTTTTGCATACTAGCTGCATTTTCTTGCGCAAATTGCGACAAAAAAATCCACAGAAAAATGGCTTACGTAAGCACACCCTCAGACATGGCAGAATTTTTCCACTGCAAATGTTGCTGCAAATTCGCGGTAATTACGCAATGAATATGCAGCAACATTTGCATATTTGGCAGGTAAGGCTGGATTCACACGAACGTTGCGTTTTTGCGCGCGTGAAAAACGCGCCGTTTCGGTTGCGTTGGAGTTGCGTGTGGCATCCGTTTGGGCAGCGTGATAGCGTATTTAACGCGCGTATGGCATGCGTTTTTTTACGAGCGTCAAAACAACGGAGGGTAGAGTAATGGAGAGGGCAGCCTACAAAAAGACACCTTCTCCAACACCTGCTTGCTGTGAGCACATGTTCGCATCAAGATTTCACGTTACCTCACACTTTGGCCCGTGTTTGTTGTTTTTGGGTGGTTTTACAGGTTAAAAAACTACTATTGCTGCAGATGTCAGCTTAAACTGTGCGCATGTGCTCAGAAAGTGAAAAGCCACTTCCTGGTTTGTAGTTGTTTTGTCTAGTCTGCTCAACTCATTTACATAGACGTAACAAGTGTTGCGTGAAAAACGCTGTGCGTACGGAGGTGCTTCCGTGTGCCGTGCGTTGTTTTCACGCACCCATTGACTTCACTGGGTGCGTGATGCGTTGAAAACGCAGAATCAACGGACATGTCGTGCCTTTTTGGCAACGGAGCAACGCTGCGCAAAAACCACGCACATGTCTGCACGGCCCCATAGACTAATATAGGTCCGGGCAACGCGCGTGAAAATCACGCGCGTTGCACGCACGTATTTTACGTTCGTCTGAATAAAGCCTAATTCAGACGTTGCAGATATCACAGCGGATTTGCCACAGATTTCAGCCTTTGCATTTCAAAGGCTGATATCTGCAGTGAAATTCCGCTGCATCTCTGAAAATGAATGTGCCTGCTGCGGAGTATAAATTCTGGACCGCAACCTAAATTCTGCACTGTCTGAACTAAGTTTCCTAAACAGGTATAGAAACCAATAAAAAAAATGGCTGCTGCAGATTTCCACTGCGGACTGTCCACAGCGGAATTCCACAGCAATTCCACCACGTCTGAATGTGCCCTAAAAAATGGAACGTGTTGAGGGTACTTGAGAACACTGATTTCGAAATCCAATTCAGATACCCAGACCGATACCTCCGCAGAACTTGCAATCCATTCTCCCTACTACATACATACATACATACATACATACATACATACATCATAAGAATACACAGGAATGCCAGCAGATATGTCATGTCAAGGCCTTGTCCACACGTAGCGGAATTGCTGTATATTTTGCCAACAGAAAATACGCCGCAGAATGCAGTGGCAGCAAAGTGGGTGAGATTTAACAAATATCATCCACACAATGCGTACAAATTCCGACCAGAAATTGACCTGCGGTGCGTATTTGTCGCACCGCAGCGTGTCAATTCCTGCTGCGGAAATGTCACCAAATTTTCAGCAGCAATTCCGTTACGTGTGGATAAGCCCTAACTATGTCACATAGATGGCACCCAACTGAAGATGACCCCCTCCCCCCAAACCCCCATTGCACAGCAGATATAGCAGCATCACCCATTATTATTTCTTCAATTTCTGCTGCAATATACAAGAGCCACATTTGCACAATGTTCATGTAGAAAGAAAAGGAACATTTCCTAACACAGTCCTCAGTATTAATGTACTTGAAGATTTCATGATGCTTGTGATTCATATTGATGACACTAGGTGATCTCCTTTAGTCCATTCCCTGTGTGACAAATTTCGTTTCTGCCACATGACAGAACAGAACAGTGAGAACAGTCTGTACAGGGAGTTGTGTGTACAGAGTCCTAAGTTCTGTCATTATTACACAAAACAAATGTACCCAATACAAAGATGGAACAATGGATGAAATCCTGGAGCTTCCAGCCGAGCTGCTTATATAGTTCTTGTTCATTTGTTCTCTATGTATTATGACCGCATCCTTACAGAATATTAGATACTGTAGATGTATAGCAAAATTCCTTTAATGCGGCATTACTGGGACATGATAGGTGATGGATTATCATAGAAAAGTATTTCAAATTCACTTGTAAGGGAAGAAAACCTCCAGGAAGACAGTCCAAAATGCAATGTTAAGGCTGGGTTCACATGACCTATTTTCAGGTGTAAACGAGGCGTATTATGGTTCGTTTTACGTCTGAAAATAGGGCTACAATACGTCGGCAAACATCTGCCCATTCATCTGAATGGGTTTGCCGACGTACTGTGCAGACGACCTGTCATTTACGCGTCGTCGTTTGACAGCTGTCAAACGACGACGCGTAAAAATACAGCCTCGTCAAAGAAATGCAGGACACTTCTTTCAGACGTAATTTGAGCCGTTCTTCATTGAACTCAATGAAGAGCAGCTCAAGATTTACGGCTGTCAGAGAAGCCTCGCAAAATGCGAGGGGGAGCATTTACGACTGAAACGAGGCAGCTGTTTTCTCCTGAAAACAGTCTGTCATTTCAGCCGTAAAAGCCAGCTAGCGTGTGCACATACCCTAAGGCTTCTTTCACACTAGCGTTAATATACGTTTACCTCTTTTCTGTCAGAGGAAGAGAGGATCGAAAGTTCGCTAGGTTTCCGGTTTTTTTCACGGAAGCAAAAGTTCTGCAGACTGCACTTTTGCTTCCGTCAAAAAAAAAACGGAGACCCGGCGGCTCTGCATAAATGGTTTCCATCTGTGCCTGACAGTTGTTGGCGTTGTGGTGCTGTGGGAGGCTCCATGTCACATGTCTGGTGGAGTTGCCCCTTGTTGAGGAGTTTTTGGGATGCAGTACTTAAATTAATACTAGAGGTTACCGGAGTTTCTGTTCCCGATTCCCCAGAAGCTGCTCTTTTATTTATGTTCCCGATGCCAATACACGTTTATAAAAGTTCCCTAACTAGACATCTCCTTCAGGCGGCAAAGTCAGTGATCCCGCGCAGGTGGAAAACTGCAATGCCTCCAACATTAGATGAATGGTTTCGGGAGGTTGCCGTGATACAGCACATGGAACACCTGGTAGCTCACTCCCCGGCAGCTGTGGTAAAATATACGTCTACATGGTCGCCATGGATAGTGTTCCTTTCTTCTTCTTCATACCTCACGGCCGTAACCTGAGTTGGCCTATGCCCCTGTGAAGTATACGGTGGTGCTTATTTTCTGTTGGCTGCATTCATAATACCCCGGAACAGGAGTCCAGGATCCTCATGCCCTCCCCCTTCCCTCCTTTCCCTCCCTCTCTTGGGGCCTTTTCTATTTGTTCTTTTCCCCTGTCTAGGGTAATGTGCCTCTCCTTCTCCGCTTCAGTTAAGTGGCCTCAATGTATGCTCTGCTGCTTTGCTCATGAACTCATTCATGCTACTGACGTATACTGAATAATGTCCTTGAATGGGGATGTGATGCACATTTCTGATTTTGTTTTAGTGGGTTTTTGCTTTGGTCTTGACCTGGTTTGTTTGTTAATTTACTGTGTGGAGGCCTTCCCTCCACTATGTCTTGTAACTCTGTGTACTGAAACTTAATAAAACTTTGAATAAGAAAAAAAAAACGGAGACCTAGTGAACAGAGACAAATGGAAAGCAACTGAAACATTAGAACTACCATTGAAATCAATGGTAATTCTAACGGAACTGTTGCTTTCCGTGTGATCTTTCGATTATCTCTTCCTCTGACGGAAGAGCGGTAAACGTATACTAACGGTAGAGTGAATTTAGCCTAACACAAAATACTCTCCTAAAAGTTCATTTTTTTATTATTATTATTATTCTTTTTTTAATATAATTCGAATATTCTAGTTGCATATGTCTGCTCCGTCTTCTGCTTCTGGTCATGTGAAACTCCACATTATGTTGCAGTTCTATTCTGGATTTCCAGACTTTCTGGATTATCGGATGCTGATAATGGAAGAAATGTTACTTTATATAAATATATGAACATATAGTTACCATGTTTATAAAGAAATGTCTTCTCTTTCGATTTTTCCTGTTTTATTGTATAAATATATATAATAAACACTACTCTTTAACCCCTTCAGGACGTAGCCACTTTTGGACCAAATGACAGAGCCTCATTTTTTAAATCTGACATGTGTTACTTTATGTGGTAATAACTCGGGAATGCTTTTACCTATCCAAGCGATTGTGAGATTGTTTTCTCGTGACATATTGTACTTTATGTTAGTGAAAAAATTTGGTCGATATATTCAATATTTTTGTGGGAAAAACACCAAAATTTTGAGAAAATGTGCAAAAAATTAGCATTTTCTAAATTCAAATGTATCTGCTTGTAAGACAGATAGTTATACCACACAAAATAGTTACTAGCTAACTTTTCCAATATGTCTACTTTAGATTGGCATCATTTTTTGAACATGCTTTTATTTTTCTAGGACGTTACAAGGCTTATAAGTTTAGCAGCAATTTCTCACATTTTCAAGAAAATTTCAAAAACCCATTTTTTTAGGGAACAGTTCAGTTGTGAAGTGGCTTTGAGGGCCTTATATATTAGAAACCCCCACAAATGACCCCACTTTAAAAACTGCACCCCTCAAAGTATTCAAAACAGCATTCAGAAAGTTTTTTTTAAACCTTTAGGCGTTTCACAGGAATTAAAGCAAAGTAGCGGGGAAATTTACAAATTTCATTTTTTTTGCAGAAATTCCATTTTAATCCATTTTTCCTGCAATACTGAAGGTTTTTACCGTAGAAGCACAACTGAATATTTATTGCCCTGATTCTGCAGTTTTTAGAAATATCCCACATGTGGCCCTAGTGCGCTACTGGACTGAAATACCGGCCTCAGAAGCAAAGGAGCACATAGAGGATTTTAGGGCCTTCCTTTTCTTAGATTATATTTCAGGCACCATGTCAGGTTAGAAGAGGTCTTGTGGTGCCGAAACAGAAGAAACAGCCCCGAAAAATACCCCATTTTGGAAACTACACCCCTTGAGGAATTCATCTAGGGGTGTAGTGAGCATTTTGACCCCACAGGTGTTTCATAGATTTCATTAGAATTGGGCAGTGAAAATGAAAAATTACATTATTTTCCAATACCATGTAGCTTTACCTCAAAATTATTATTTTTTTCAACAAATAAATGAGGAAAATCACCCCAACATTTGTAAAGCAACTTCTCCAGAGTATGGAAATACCAAACATGTGGTCATAAACTGCTGTTTAGGCAAGCGGCAGGACTCGGAAGGGAAGGCACGCCATTTAGCTTTTGGAGCGCTGATTTTGCTGGATTCATTTCTCTGCACCATGTCGCATTTGTAAAGCTCCTTAGGTACCAGTACAGTGGAAACCCCCCAAAAGTGACTCCATTTAGGAAACTACACCCCTTGAGGAATTAATCTAGGGGTGTAATGAGCCTTTTGACCCCACAGGTGTTTCATAGATTTCATTAGCATTGGGCAGTGAAAATGAAAAATTACATTATTTTCCAATAAGATGTAGCTTTACCTCAACATTTTTATTTTTTTCAACAAATAAATGATGAAAAGCACCGCAACATTTGTAAAGCAACTTCTCCAGAGTATGGAAATACCAAACATGTGGTCATAAACGGCTGTTTGGGGAAGCGGCAGGACTCAGAAGGGAAGGCACGCCATTTAGCTTTTGAAGTACAGATTTTGCTGGTTTGATTTCTCGGCACCATGTCGCATTTGTAAAGATCCTAAGGTACCAGTACAGTGGAAACCCCTCAAAAGTGACTCCATATGGGAAACTACACCCCTAGAGGAATTAATCTAGGGGTGTAGTGAGCATTTTGACCCCCCAGGTGTTTCATAGATTTCATTAGAATTGGGCAGTAAACATGAAAAATTTCATTTTTTTCCACTAAGACGTAGCTTTAGGTAAAAATGTTTAATTTTCTCATCAAATAAAGGAAGACAAATCACCGTAACATTTGTAAAGCAACTTCTCCAGAGTACGGAAATACCCCATATCTGGTAATAAAGTACTGTATGAATACACATCAGGGCTCAGAAGGGAAGGAGCGCCATTTGGCTTTTGGAGAGCAGATTTTGCTGGATTGCTTTTTCTGCGCCATGTCGCTTTTGCAAAGCCCCTTAGGTAGCAGTACAGTGGAAACTACCCAAAACTGACTCCATTTGGCAAACTACACCCATTGAGGAATTCATCTAGGGGTGTAGTGAGCATTTTGACCCCACAGGTGTCTCATATATTTTATTAGAAATGGGCAGTGAAAATGAAAAATTACATTATTTTCCAATAAGACGCAGCATTAGTTAAAAAAAATTCATTTTCTCAACAAATAAAGGAGAAAAAGCACCATAACATTTGTAAAGCAACTTCTTCAGAGTAGGGAAATACCCCACACGTGGTCATAAACTGCTATTTGGACACACGGCAAGGCTCTAAAGGGAAGGAGCGCCATTTAGTTTTTGGAGTGGAGATTTTTGACACCATGTTGCATTGAGCTATAGTATCAGTACAGTGGCACTCCCGAAAAATTACCCCATTTTGGAAACTAGATCCCTCAAAGAATTGATCTAGGGGTGTAGTGAGCATTTTGACCGCACAAGTGTTTTGCAAAAATGAGTAAACAATAAATGTTGCAGATTGAGAATTGCTGTTTTCCACAAATATGCCATTTCAGTGCCCAATGTGTTGTGCCCAGCTTGTACCACCGTAGACACACATCCCATAAATTGTTAAGCGGGTTCTCCAGAATACCCCATATATGGTCATAAATTGCCGTTTGGGTACACTGCCAGGCTCAGTTGGACCACCATTTGGCTATTGAAGTGCAGATTTTGCTTGGTATATTAGTGGTATTTCAGCTTATAATGTGGGGGCCTATGTGAGCTGGGCGGAGTACATCAGGGTATATGTAATCTGTGGAGTACATCAGGGTATATGTAAACTGTGGAGTACATCAGGGTATATGTAATATGTGCGGGTACATCAGGCTATATGTAAGCTGTGAGGAGTACATCCGGGTATATGTAAGCTGTGCGAAGTACATCAGGGTATATGTAAGCTGGGCGGAGTACATCAGGGCATATGTAAATTGGGCGGAGCACATCAGGGTATATGTAAGCTGGGCGGAGTAAATCAGGGTATATGGAAGCTGGGCGGAGTGCAACAGGGCATAATAGGATGATGTAATAATGGGGAGAATGAATAATCCATGGATTGGTGTGGTACGCTTTGAACCAATCCTTTATACACATGCCGGGTTTATTGGGTATTATACAAAATATCTGCGCTCCAGTATTGCCTAATCTTTGACTTCTTCACTAGCCCTATAAGCCGCACAAGGCCCTAAAGTTTCCTCGTCACCGCTGCATCTACAGGGTCCACCTGTGGGGTCCAGAAAATGATGATGTGGATATTTAGTGAAATTCTACTGGACCTAAAAATGAGTCTGGGTCGACATTTAGAATCATTTTGCATCATTGCGTTTTGAGAGTCATAACGTGTTATTTTTCCGTTGACGGAGCTGTGTGAGGGCGCGTTTTTTGTGGAACGAGCTGTAATTTTTATTGGTTCCATTTTGGGGTACATGCGATTTTTTTCTCACTATTTATTCCATTTTTTGGGAGATGAGGAAACCAAAAAACAGCCATTCCAGCACATTTCTTTTTTTTTTTTTTTTACAGTGTTCACTGTGCAGTATAAACAACATGTTAACTTTATTCTGCGGGCCGATACGATTACAGCGACACCAAATTTATATTGTTTTTTTACGTTTCACTACGTTCCCACAATAAAAATACTCTTCTAAAAAAATCATGTTTTAGTGTCGCCATATTCTGACAGCCATAACTTTTTTATTTTTTCGTTGATATTTTTATAGATCAGGCCGTTCCGAACGCGGCGATACCTATTATGTATAGTTTTTTTTCATATTTTCATTTTTTTCTAATAATAAAGGAGTTGATCAGGGAAACAGGACAAGTGGTGTTTTTATTATTTATTTATTATTTATTAACTTTTATTTATTTATTTTTCTTTCACATTTTTTTTTTTATTTTTTACTTTTTCTTTTACACTGACCTGGGGACTTGAAGATCTGGCCTTCTGATCCCCGGTACGATGCACTGCACTACTTATGTAGTGCAGTGTATCGTAACTGTCATTCTTCATTTGACAGTTAGCGTATTAGGTCCTGCCTTGGGCAGGACCTAATAGGCTACCTTACCTTGGCAACCAGGAAGCCTAGTAACGGCTTCCTGGTTGCCATAGCAACAATCACCACCCGCGATCCATCGCGGGGGGGCCCGGGGGTTACAGAGGGAGCTCCCTCCCTCTGTCAACCACTTCAATGTGGCGGACGTCATTGACAGTCGCATTGAAGGGGTTAAATGGCTGCGATCGGCGGTAACAGCCATCGCAGCGGCATGTCAGCTGTGTATAACAGCTGACAGCCGCTGAAGATAAAGCGTGCACAGCTCCGGTGCTCGCTTTATCTGCAGGATGTAACTGTACGCCCGTCTGCGGGAACTCACTTGGTTTTCGGAGCTTGGTTAAAGAGGAGCTGTCATCTCACCAGACATGTCTGTTTTAGTAATTAACTGCATCCCCATGAAATAACTAGTCTGGAGCATCTAGAAGTCTACTATGTGCCATTCCTCTGTTGTTCCTTCTAGAAATGTTTAAATAAATTGACAAATGGATGTTACAAGTTGGGGATGTGTCCCTCCACAGTCTGACACTGTCCAATCAGTGCTGACAGAGTGAGACTGTGTAGGTACACACAGGGGAATGCCCACACCCAGTTATAATATTATGCATACATTTCTAGGAGAAAGAACAGAGGAATGGTACATCGAGTTCTAAGAAAATATGTTCCAGAATTGTTATTTACTGTGGGATATAACTATTTACTATGATAGACATGCTAGGCGAAGGATCTGGTCCTTTTTAATGTCAAAATGCAAACAAACGATCGGCAGTAACTGTTTCAGCACCCTGGACAGTGACTTCCGCTCACAATATAGATCAACCTGTAAAAAAAAAAGAAGTTCATACTTACAGAGAACTCCCTGCTTCTTTCTCCAGTCCGGCATCCCGGGATGATGTTTCAGCCCATGTGACCGCTGCAGCCAATCACAGGCCAATCACTGGCTGCAGCGGTCACATGGACTGCCGCATCATCCAGGGAGGTCGGACTGGATGTCAAGAGAGGGACCCGTCACCAAGACAACGGCCGGGTAAGTATGAATTACCGACACTACACTACTTTAGATTGGCATAGTTTCCTTGAGCATTCTTTTATTATTCTAGGACTTTACAAGGCTTAGAACTTTAGCAGCAATTTCTCAAATTTTCAAGAGAATTTCAAAAGGCTATTTTTTCAGGGATCAGTTCAGTTGTGAAGTGGCTTTGAGGGCCTTATATATTAGAAACCTCCAATAAGTCACCCCATTTTAACAACTGAACCCCTCAAAGTATTCAAAACAGCATTTAGAAAGTTTCTTAGCCCTTTAGACATTTGGCAGGAATTAAAGCAAGTAGAGGTGAAATTTACAAAGTTAATTTTTTTTTTTTGCAAAAATTAATTTTGAATCCATTTATTTTGTAACACAGAAGGTTTTACCAGAGAAACGCAACTCAACATTTATTGCCCAGATTCTGCAGTTTTAGGAAATATCCCACATGTGGCCCTAGTGCGCTACTGATCTGAAGCACAGACCTCCCAAGCAAAGGAGCACCTAGTGGATTTTGGAGCCTCCTTTCTATTAGAATATATTTTAGGCACCATGTCTGGTTTGAAGAGGAATTGTGGTACCAAAACAGTGGAAACCCCCCAAAAGTGACCCCATTTGGGAAATTACACCACTCGAGGAATTTATTTAGGGGTATAGTAAGCATTTTGACCTGACAGCTTTTTTGCAGAAATTTTTGGAAGTAGGCCATGAAAATGAAAATCTAATATTTTTTCAAATAAAATGTAGGTTTAGCTAATTTTTTTTCATTTCCAAAAGGACTGAAGGAGAAAATGGAAATTACCAAAAAACAAGCAATTCTGGAATAGCGTTTTGTTGGGGGTTTTTTTTCGGCATCCACAGTACGCCATAAATAACATGTTAACTTTATTCTGTCCTTACGATTACGGCGATACCAAATTTATATAGTTTTTTATGTATTGCAGCTTTTGCACAATAAAATCAGTTTTTTTATGAAATCATTTGTTTTCTGTGTCGCCATATTCTAAGACCCATAACTTTTTTATTTTTGCGTGGTCAAAGCTGTGTCAGGGATTGTCGGTTTTATTGGTACTATTTTGGAGTAAATGTGACTTTTTGATCACTTTTTATAGCATTTTTTGTGGGGGCACCGATGGGGTGACAGAGGGAGCTCCCTCCCTCTGTCAAACACATTAGATGCTGCTGTCGCTATTGATAATGGCATCTAATGGGTTAAACTGCAGGAATCGGAGAGCGATTTGAATTCGGCAGTTGGGGCAGGAGCCAGGCTGTGTATAACAGCTGTGCTCTTGCCGCTGATCGCGTGGGTACCGTCGTAAAGGGGTTAAAGGGTTTTTCCCTTGAAGGATATTTATCACCGATACACAGGATAGGTGATTAGACAAGAAGTCTCACAGGACAAATACGTGTCAAGGTGGGAGACAAAACTCAACCACCCATATAAATAATTAGAGATAAGGACTCTAACAATATATGATAAACAAGAGAAAAAAAGAGTCCATACATATCAACATATGAAAGAATTAAACATCTTTATTGATAACATAAAATACACTAAATGACAAAGACAGAGAATCTAAAATAAATCCTTGTACGGATCACAAATGTATACATTGATAGCAGTATATATATATATATATATATATAATACACTAATGGTATGCACAGTTAATGTAGCTCAATGTAGCTCCAACACAGGGTGCATCAAATAGGAGTAAATTGAGATGTAAGCAGTGCAAAGATGGACAAAATGCCTAACTCAAAAGGCCTGTAATAACTCAAAAGTGATTGGTGCCTTGGAAAAACGGCATAAAGCCAAATTAAGTCCGATAGATGCACTTACCCATATATGGGAGATTGAGTGTGACCCAGAGGTATAGAAGAGCGCCCCGACGCGCGTTTCGCCTGTGGCTTTCTCAAGGGGTGCGGATGTTATGTTATGTTTAGGATAGGTGATAAATGACTAATCGTTGGGGCCCCCACTGCTGGGATCACCACAAGCACTGTGTTCGGCTGTTTCTGTCAGCCCCATAGACATTGTATGGAGTGGCAGGTCGTATGCATAAGCACTACTCCATATGAATTCTTCCTCACAGTGGACCCTCGTTCTAGTGATTGGTGGGGGACTGAGCGGTGGGGCCCCAGCGATCAGACATTTTTATCACCTATCCTGTGTATAGGTAATAAATGTCCTTTGTAGACCCCTGTAAAGGGTTGTCTCCCCACAGACAACCTCTCACCATGGTTCCAGCTTCTGAGCACCCGGGAAACAGCCAGTTTTGCCTGGGGAAGATGCAGCCCGCTGCTCATTTAGTATTCCATAGTGGCCATTCAGATGAATGGCCATCCATGGATTACATGGATGGCCCAAATCCACTAGAGAAAGGGCCGCTGCTTCTTAGAGGATTTTCACTCTGGCTCAATAGGGGTCCCCTCTATGGCATATATGAAACACCTAAGGATATGTTCACACGGCCTATTTATGGACGCAATCCGGGCGTTTTAACCCCCGAATTACGTCCGAAATTACGGCTTGAAAGCGTTGCCAAACATCTGCCCATTGAAAGCAATGGGCTGACGTTTGTCTGTTCACACGAGGCAACGTGACTCATCGGAGAAGGCAGTCTCATACGCAGTAGGGTTCGCTGCACTGCTGTTTTAGACCCATGTCTGGTATCTCCCTGGTTGATTTTCACAGTGAGCTGTTCCACTGTAGCGTGTCGTTCGGCCCTCGCGCACCTTCGTAGCCGACGTTCACCTCTCATATCAATGGCAAGTTCCCATGTCGGTTATTCCCAATGGTGCCCTTTGGCCCCTCACGATGCACTTTCACCACAGCAGCAAGCGAACAATTCACAAACTGCTCTTCTTGAGAAATACTGCCACCCTTGGCCCAAAAGCCAATAATCATTTATTTTTGAAACTCTGATAAATCGCCCCTTTTACCCATGGCAACAACGAGTGATATGTGTTCAGACAGCTTATCCCACACCTTGTATACCACCAAGCCATCCAACAACACATCACTTCCTCGATGGACTACACGCTGTCGACGACGAAAGTAGGAGGTGGTCATAATAATGCGACTATGTAGTAATACTAGACATAGCTATATTACTATATAGATTAATACTTCACTTTTATTAGATAGATAGATAGATAGATAGATAGATAGATAGATAGATAGATAGATAGATAGATAGATAGATAGATAGATAGATAGATAGATAGATAGATAGATAGATAGATAGATGATAGAAATATCCAAATTATTATTCCAGATAGATAGATAGCTTGAGAAAGGCTCTAGTGGACAGAGCTGAAACGTTGCACAGGGCAATGAAGTACCCTTTTTTTCCACTTGAATCTATGGAGTTGCTGCTCATTTTTTGATCTCTGTATATTTGGGACACTGGTCAGTTCCTCAGGGCTTGCACCCACACGCTGCCTGTGCTCTAGACTTTTATATAGATGGATGGATGGATGGATGGATAGACAGACAGAGAGAGAGAGAGAGAGAGAGAGAGAGAGAGAGATAAACAAACTGCTGTTTAGCTGCAAAATTGTGTGGCCATCAACTGTCAATTTAAAAATTTGGAACCTCTATATTGTGAATTCTCCCAATTATGTACCTCTACCCTCTCCCTATACCTTTCTCCTTGGCAGGGCTGGCCTTAGGGGTGTACGACATGGCGCTGCAGCCTCCCAGCATGTTGGATGCGCCACTGGGCAGGTCATTTGAGCTCTATGTCCTTTGCTCCTCGTTACACATGGAGGAAACAAGAGCAGCAAGAGCAGAGGAGGAAGCTCCACCCACAGCCTGTCCTGCAAGAAGCATGTGAGCCTGTCATCAAGAGATGGTAAGTGCCTATGTGTGTGTGCATGTGTGTGTGTGTGTGTGTGTGTGTGTGTGTGTGTATATGTTCCAGTATGTGTGTGTTATGTGTGCGTATGTGTCTATATATGTTTGCATGTGTATATTTATCTGTTTGTGTGCCTGTGTGTGTATAGTTAACAGAGTAGGATATCTGTGATGTTACATAGGACTGCAAGCAATACCTACTACATTATCTGTACTCAGAGAGTTATCACTGGGTATTATCTGTGGTGTTACATAGGACTGCAGGTAACAGCTACTACATTATCTGTAATCAGAGCGTTATCACTGTGTGTTATCTGTGGTGTTACATAGGACTGCAGGTAACATCTACTACATTATCTGTAATCAGAGAGTTATCACTGTGTTATCTGTGGTGTTACATAGGACTTCAGGTAACATCTACTACGTTATCTGTACCATGTATATGTGTGCCTGTGTGGGTATATATGGGCCTGTGTGTGTATGTTTATATATGTGCCTTTATGTATTTGTATATGTTCCAGTATGTGTGTATACATACCTCCCAACTTTCAAGTAAAGAGGGACAGCCGTGGCAAGTTTTTTCTTTTAAGCCACGCCTCTAATCCCATCAAATTCCTGCCCATACACACCCAGTTCAGCCCACACAGTATCATGCTCCCATAGTGCCTCCCACACAGTATAATTACAAATAGCTGCCCCATACAGTATAATGCCCCCTTAGCTGCTCCATACAGTATAATGCCCCATAGCTGTCCCCATACAGTATAATGCCCCCTTAGCTGCCCCTAGTGCCAGTGCCCACATTTAAAGTACCAATCCCCACCTAGATAGTGCCACAGTGCACATGTAGATAGTACCACACCCCCTTAAAGATAGTGCCACACCCCCTGTAGATACCGCAACCCCCCCTTCCCTGTAGCCATTGGGACTCCCTCCAGTTGCAGAAACCCCAGCCAGAGCATCGGCGACGCTGTGGCTGGGGTGTCATGCCCATGGCCACGGGCCGTCAGGCTCACTCACCTCCTGACGCCCGCAGCCATGGAACTGTGAGCGCTGGTCCCCATCTCCTCCTCAGGAGATGCCAGTGCTCACTTCCGCTTCTCCCGGCCGGTCCCATAGGGCGCACCTGAAATTAAGTACAGAATTAGCCCATGTGCCCTGGACTATAAGAGGGGTCCAGCCCCTTCCTGCCTTGCCTGAGCCTTGTTGTCATTACCCTAGTCTGTCTAAACAAATGGTCTCCTAAGTGTTTTCCAGTTCCCAGTGTTTCCCGTTCCTGCTACCTGTAACCTGTATCCCGTGCTATCCTGGTCAAGTACCGTGTTGAGCTGAAGTCGTGCTATGCTGTATACCACGCCTGTCCTTCTACACCATACCTAGCGCCTGCCGCCTAGTCCCAGCCGAGCCTGTCTTGCTACTGTCTGAGCTACCACAGGTACACTATACGAACTATAGACTGTGACCTTTGTCCTGTTGGCCAGCTGCCATACCGTCAAGGCGATACGGTCCAGTGGGTCCATGTACCCAACGTGACACGGGGATTCCGCTCCAGGAGGAGCTACAGACATCACTGTCGATATATGGACAGTGACGTCACAGGCTTCCCGTGGGCTAAGCGCTTAAAGTAGCCCTGTGCCCAGGGAGTTCTCTGTACTAATACAGAAGCAGGGACCTGACAGTTCCCTACTTCAGCATTGGATTCAACTGTATCAGCATCCTGAGGACCAAGATATAGTTGACACCGGGTGTTCGGGACATACCACCGGCCGCCTAGGACAGATGGACATCGCCCGAAATCTGGGACTGTCCCGCTGGATCTGGGACGGTTGGGAGGTATGGTGTATATATGTGCCTGTGTGTCTATATATTTACCTATGTGTATGTGTTTATATATATTTGCCTGTATGTCTAAATATGTGCCTTTATGTATGTACAGTGTATATGTTTCAGTATGTGCGTGTCTATATATGTGGTTAATTTTTTGGTTTGTGGAGGGCAGCAATAGAGAATCCCGCACAGGGCGCCATCCAACCTAAGGCTGGCCCTGCTCCATGGTTACCTATGTTCGTAACCCCCTTGTTTCATTTCTCTTGTTTATTTATGTAATATTGTCAAGCTGTTAGGTTAATTTATGATACGTTGCTTGTAATGTCATGCTACAAATGTACAATGTTTTCATGTTATACCCTCAAAAGACATTATTTTAGTTTTTCATTTTCATTTTTCCATCGTCACATTCCAAGAGCCAATCTTATTTTATTTTTCCGATAAAGTACCCGCATGAGGGCCTTTTAGGGCTTTTTTCTTGAGAGACGAGTTTTGTTTTTTATTGGTACTATTTAATGTACCATATAATGTACTGGGAAACTGAGAAAAAAAATATTTATGGGGTGGAATGGGAAAAAAAACAGGACACTTCCTCCATTGTTTTTTTGGGTTTCATTTTCATGGAGTTTAACCTCTAATGAAAACTACATGTTGACTTCATTCTGCGGGTCAGTACGATTTCGGTGATACCAAATTTATATAGTGTTTTTTATGTTTTACTACTTTTACAAAGAAAAAACTATTTGATAAAAAAATATTTTTTTTTTCACCATATTCTGAGAGCCATAACTTTTTTCTTCTTTCGTCAATGTGTAAGGGCTTGTTTTTGTGAGGCGAGCTGTAGTTTTTATAGGTACCATTTTCGGGTGCATACAAATTTTTGATCACTTTTTGTGGGGAGGCAATTTGACCAAAAAGCAGCAACGCTTGCATGGTCATTTTTTTTCCTATGTTTTTTTTTTAACCCTTTCCTGCCGCAGCCATTTTTCGGATTTTCACTTTCATTTTTTCCTCCCCAACTTCCAAAGTCATAACTTTTTTATTTTTACATCAATATTGCCGTACGAGTGCTTTTTTTTTGCGGGATGAGTTGTAGATTTTCACGGCACCATTTATTTTACCATATAAGGTAGTGGTAAACTGGAAAAAAAAATATTTGTGTGGTGGAATAGGAAAAAAACATTCCTCAAGGTTTTGGGGGTTTTTGTTTTTACAGCATTTACCGTGTGGTAAAAACGGCATGTTAACTTTATTCTGCGGGTCAATACAATTACGATGATGCCAAATTTCTATCGTTTTTTTTTTAAGTTTTACTACTTTTACAAGGAAAAAACAGATTGTTAAGAAAAAAATTTGAGTTTTGTCGCCATATTCTGAGAGGCATAACTTTTTTATTTTTCCGTCGACTGAGCGGTATGAAGGCTTATTTTTTGCGGGGTGAGTTGTAGTTTCTATTGATACATGGGGTACCTGAGACTCTTTGCTAACTTTTTATTTCATTTTTTGTGGGAGATGAAATGACCAAAAAACAGCGATTCTGGCATTTTTTATTTTTTACGGCGTTCACCATACAGACTAAATATTGGTATATTGTAATAGTTCAGGAGTACAAAGATGGCAGACCTGGGAGCCTTCATCAGGACTCCAGGCTGCCATGCCAACCAACGGCATGCGTCACAGTTGGGCTGTTGGAACATTACAGGGGGCCGCCCCACTGTTTTTAGTCACTTAAATGCCGCGGTTGCTATCGACCACAGCATTTAACAGGTTAAAACGAGCTGGATCCGGCTCGTTACCCTGAAGTGTCAGCTGTAACACACAGCCGACACGTTTGTTCTATGGAGCGGGCTCAGCCCATGAGCCAGCTCCATATTCCTCCACCCGACATGCACCATATATATACGGCGGATCTTGGGAATGGGTTAAATAGTTTGGACTTTTACGAATGTGACAATACCAATTATGTTTACTTTTTTACTGCATAATATGTATTGCAGTGTATTGCCTTTATCTGTGGTCTACTATTAAGCCTTTAGCCGATCAGCACCTTGCAATTTTGTCACGGGAGTGAGGTTAATCAAGCAACAGCGGGAGACCCCTCCCTCTGTCTAACTGCTCAGAGGCCACAGTCGGTATTGGCCATGGCATTTGAAGGGTTAAACGGTATTTAGGGGGTTAAACTCAGATCCCAACTGTTGCAGGCGGGTGAGAGCTGTTTGAGACAGCTGGCACACGTCGCACAGCTTCATAGCCTGCGCCAAGGGGTTAAAACAATGTTTGCAATGTTTTTAGTTAATAATTCTGAATGATCGGGACTGTTTGGTTTGATAAATCTCCACACATAATTTATACGCACGTGCTTGTAATCTGTATATACTTAGGAATCTGAAATTAATAGCTGCTACATAGTTTTTTTGGGACTAGACCTTCAAACGTGACTCTTGGACTAAAATTCTGGAATTCTTTATGATTCTCAAAGGAAAAGAAGTTTAGTGACTTTGCTGTACAAAACAACCGCTGATATCCGGTCATAAACATCTCCTAAATTATCAATCTTATATTCTTTTAATTAATTTCTAAGAAGCGATTTATCAGTCAACTATAAGATTTTATCCAGACTCAGCGCCTGTGCGCACTATTCCTACAACTTTAGAATAGACATTGCAGCTTCTAGGAAATATCAGATTTTTAACGTTATAAACTGTCGTGTCCCTCTTATATCTGAATACACAGCAGCCAGCCATCAATCACTTCTGAGAGGGTCGGGGGAGTGACCCCTCCCCATAAATACACTGGACTCATAACTATGAGTCCGCTGTATTCTGTGAAAGCTCCTACTAAATAACATAATATTTTTGTGTGCCATTTGGGCTAATAGCAGCATAGGGGCAGCATAGTCTGATGACAAATCCACTTTAAGCGGCAGTCTGGGTTGATAAGCCAAGCAGGACCACATGGCCGTATCTGCAACTGCTTTCTCAAAAAAATGCACCATGGATGAAGCCACACGGTTGCTCCAAGTCAACCAGCTAAGGGGCCAACTCAATTACATATTGTTTTGTAGAGGAGTTTGAGGAGCCACTCAGCAGCAGCATCCTCGGTTGTTTTTCATAGGTCATCTTTAACAACCCAAGATAAAGGGGTCTATCGTTGTAACAGAAAAGAAACCAGTATAACATAAAAAATCAACAACTTAACCTTGTGAAATGGGTAGATTAGAGGAACATGTTTTCAAGGCACACGGGCTGTATTCAAATGTATAGGACGGCTTCATGGCATGCACAGTAGCTCTGGAGCCATTCTGTACAGCAGCACACGGCTGCTGGGCCTTTATCAGGGCTTTGACAGTGCGTCTGTTCAGCAGCATCAGGAGCGCGCACCTACAAGTTAGCACCACTTGAATGACAAGCGGCGTGTACAGCCAGCGTATACTCCTGATAAAGGGAACGTGAAGCCAAGACAATAACACACAAATTGCATAAATAAAGGTAAGAAAATGACTGACTATATCAATAGATTTCATTCTCATTAAAGGGGTTTTCCAGGGACACAACATTTTTGAACTAATATTCTATGTAAACATTTGATAAACTTCCTAATATAAAGTCTGTATTAAAACTGAACACTTTCCTTCCTATTCTCCCTACCTCTGCCCGGCTGGAACTTCTGATTTTCATCTATGTCTTTTTTTCTCTCGACACCGGCTCGTGCATGAGAGTTAGTATACACACAGTCCTGTGTCGATACCTCAATGAACTACGCAACGACACAGGGCTGTTCTTTACTAACTATTCCGCCGCCTCTGTGTCTATTGGGCCTCCCCACTAGGTCTCCCTTCCCCTTTATTTTATCCCGCCCACTTGCTTTATCTGAGGTGCGGACACATGACTGCACCTCAGATAAGTAATGGAATCCCCATCATACCTAAATATATATACCCAATCATAACTAGATACCATCGGGGCAGGCAGCTTTCAGGCACTGATGAAAATCGTACTGCTATTGAAGCAGAAACAAAGAATGAACGGAGCGGACATTAAGGAGGTTGTGGATCAATAGGATGCCTCAAACCTGGGACTTCTGACGTATACCCAGGTTTGAAGCATTCTATGGGTCCATAGCCTCATCACTGTCCTCTCCCCGTTCATTCTTTGCTTCTACTTCAATAGCACCACGATTTTCTTTGCGTGCATGCTATTCCTCAATTTTCACTGAGGAATAGCATGCACACAAAGAAAATCGTGCTGCTATTGAAGTAGAAGCAAAGAATGAATGGAGAGGACATTGAGGAGGCTGTTGACCAATAGGACGCCTTGAAAAAAAACACTTACCTCCTCCCTCTTCTCTGCGGGTAGTCCGGCCTCCTATGATGATGTTGCAGGCCATGTGACGCTGCAGCCTGTGATTGGTTGCAGTGGTCACATGGGATGAAATCTCATCCCAGGAGGCTGGAGTGCAGGAAGAAGGAGAGCGAAGTATGATTTTTTTTTTTCGGAGTTGTGATTTTTGCGGCGTAGTCGCGGCAATTATGCAGCAAAATCTCAACACTTGGCTTTCTGTCGTGGGTTTTGCATCCCATATTGAATTCAATAGGGAAAACCCGCAACAGAAAATCAACAAAAACGCAGCATATTTTATTAACGTTTACTCTGCGGTTTTTTTTCCACAGCGTGGGCATGAGATTGTCAAAATCTCATCCACTTCGCTGCTACTATAAATGCTGCGGAATTTCCGCACAGAATTCTGTTGCGGAAACTCCGCTGCGTTTACGCTACGCCCTATTGCCATTTGTATGATCCACAGAAGTGTGTATATATGTTGTGATATGTACATAGTCTTACCTGCCTCCCCTAACAGACAAGTGGAAGAAGACCCGAGCCCTCCTGGCCTCCATTAACGGGGTGAATTTCATGCCTTGCTGAACTACATCATGGCCTTGACTGGACCATGCAAGAAACATTCAGACACTTTTGTAATTGCACCTAATCCGATATTAATACATGGATGTTAATGCAATCTATGTAGAAATAGTATTTTGCTAGAATTACTCTTAAAAAGGAATTTTTGCCCTTTGATAATAGACACGGTTAGATTTGTGCTTTAATGTTTAAAATACGAGGTCCCTGAAAATACATGAGCAGATGGTCGTCCTATTTTAAGTAAAAGTCGATGCTGCTTACGGCATGTACACAGCTTGATTTAACTTCCAGTGAACAAATGACAAATGTATTAACTGTTTTAGTGTTGGAATCAGGAAACCAGAGATGTTTTGCTTTCAATAGCAGATCTGCAGATGGTGCACAACTTCTCGTATGTGGGAAATAACGTGTATAAAAACAGCTAAGTCCCTACTTAGCATTTCTTGGAAAGACACCAAACATTTGGAGCGCCGTCCAGAGTATGAGAAACAGGAAATAAAAATGTTTCAGAGGACTTTATAATCAGACGTATCCTTTTATCTTTGGCTTGTTCTAATCTCAGTTTCATAGATAGTTCTAGGTAACTGTTATCATTTGGAAACCTGTGGTATTCACAGAATGGTTCTGATTTTTACATGGAATATCCCACTACAAGTAGTGTTACAAGTAGTCACTTGTCAGCAAAGGCATTTCTGGCAGTTTTGAGGGCATTTCCAAGCGGAACGCAGGGTGAGACTTATAAATGTTAAATTTTTTGGAGTTCAAATATTAGTAAGGCCCCATGCACACGAACGTGTTTTTGCGGCCGCAATTCCCCCGAAAATCCACGGGAGAATTGCGGCCCCATTCTTTTCTATGGGGCCATGCACACGACCGTAGTTTTTACGGTCCATGCATGGCCCGGGAACCCGCACCGCAGAAAGAACGGGCATGTCCTATTACGGACATCTTCTGCGTTCCAGGCTCATTGAAAACAATGACGGCGGCCATGTGCATGTCGTACGATTTGCGGGTGGCCCGCGGCTGACAGTCCGCAGTCGGCCGACCCGAAAATCACGGCCGTGCACACGGCTACGGTCGTGTGCATGAGGCCTAAGTATGTCAGTTTATTGTTCATATGACACAGAATCTCGTCAGTTAAACATTTGTCATGCTTCTTTGTCCGATTTCACAATGATATCTATCAAATTTCGTATAATAGCAGCATTATAGAGCCTGTACTTTTATTTAAATAAAGCTTAGGGCCTGTTCACATGACCGTTGCCCTTCCGTTGAGGGGTTCCGTCTGAGGTTTTCGATCGGGTTAACCCCTCGACGGAAAGACAAATGGAAACCTAAGCTTCCGTTTCCCTCACCATTGAACTCAATGGTGACGGAAACCTAGCTAATGGTTTCCGTCTGTCACCGTTGTGACAGGGTTCCGTTGTTTCGGACAGAATCAATAGCGCAGTCGACTGCGCTATTGATTACGGTTTCACCCTGCTGTCAATTTATTTGTACATTTCCAGGAGAAATAACAGAGGAACAACACAATGTAGATTTCTAAGAAAAGATGTTCCAGAATTGTTATTTCATGGGAAATACAAGTATGTACTAAAACAGACATATCATAAACGGTGACTGGTCCTCCTTGATTTTATATATACACTTAATTGGAGAAAAAGTTTTAAAAGTATTGAGTTATACATCGTATATTTCATTGTTATCCACACTTGTATTGACAGTTGTATTGACAGCTGTGCTCACATCCTCCAGCATCCTCTACCAGTACAGAGCCGGTTCTTAAATTAAGAAATGCCTTAGGATCCATTCACAGTGTTAATAGTGAATCAGGGAGTGGATTGCCATGCTGCAAGTACGGTGCGGCTATTTGTCACGCTACTACCGCTCCGTGGGAATGTGCCGTTATATTCAGGTATACATAATTATTAGACTGCTTTTCTACTACGTGTAACATGGGCAATAAAAAGCCATAGCCTCATAATAATCATCTGGATGACAGAAGAAATTGCTGAGGAGCATTATTTATCTAGATGTTACATGTATTTTAAATCTTGTTTGTACAAAATTCACATCACAAAGAAATAAATGTAATATCCCGGAATGAATAATGAGTTACTAAAGATAACCAAAAATATTCTCCGGTGGAGCATTATTTCTGACTATTTAAGCTCATATTTACAATTCCCATCACCTATTTTGGTCTGGTAAAATCTATATACTCTTCTTTTACCAGGATAATCTTTTGTCAATATTACAGCCTTACAACAAGATGCCCAGTCTTATTTTTCTGCCATAGGTGGCAAGGTACCAGACAATACAATCTGCCTGATGTTTTCTCCCACAGGCGCTTCAGTTTTGTTCTTGAGTCTAAAACAAACATCTAAATGAATCATGTGAAATGGTGACGGACCACCAAGGCCTAGTTCACACGAAAGAGTTTGCAGGCAGAAAAAATCTGCTCAAAATTCCTGAAGGAATTTTGACCACCCTGCAATTTCTTGCCGCGGTTTTCGAAGCGTTTTTCAATGTGTTTTTCACTCATGGCCATTGACGGCTGCGGGCAAAAACTGCCTTGAATGGGAGGTCAGAGGCAGAACCGCGGCAAGAAAGAAAATGCCGCTTTTTTTTCCATGAGTGGCTAAAAACCGTCGCGGAAAAAACGCCTCCGCCTCCCATTGAAACCAATGAGAGGTGGATTCGGCTGTTTTTTGGAGCTGATTCGGATGCATGAAAATCAGCGCCGAAAAACTCAGTGTGAACTGGCCCTTACAAATTCTTACTGCTGGTCAATCTTTAAGCAATTGTCCAGCTCCTTGTCTTCTTTTTATGTTTTGTTTCTAAAATATTTCCTTTATTGACACAATATACACTTAATATTATAGTGAATAAATTGTAGACTCAACTATCGGTCATCAATCTGACCAAGGAGCAAATATTAGAGGACATTGAACTAATCACCAGTAAATTAAGTCTCTTGCCCCCCAAGTCCTGATCTTGAAGACTGAGGTTGAAGGGGGATTTGTTGGTTTATATATGCTGGACCATAAGGTTGTTCTAAATGTGTAATATATTTATAGATCTTTATGGACTCACCTTTACCCCGTCTCTGAGGTATCATCTTTTTACAAGGATCAATGTAGTTAAAACTTGAAATTTGAACCTAATATATGAAAAGGCATAGAAAACATGTAATGATAATGGTTGCCATATTTTTATAGCCAGTCTCTCAAATTGTCTCCAAGTTCATTAGAACCTTAAAAATAAACCATGTTGACATGACACTATATAATAACCTGGTGACAGTTATGACCTTCATTATGACAGTATAGTTTATGCCTTATCTTGAGGACATTGCACACTTCCGTTCTCCTCTGTCTCTTATTTTGTAAATCATTGCAAGCTACACAAGCATTTTGAGATGATGAGAAGATAGAGGAAGATCACAATGAACATATTGTCTGATTCTCATTTTTATCACAGTACATAGTGGGAAAACTGGTAAGACAGTAATCCATGAAAAAAGTACAAGTCAGACATTTCTTCTTTATAAGAGGATAATATATTATCAGAATGTAATACCAGAAAATGTAATTTGATCTGATGAATAATAAATACCTTTGGTGAACTCATCAGGGAATTACTTAAAGGGTAACTAAACGTTCAACAAACTTCTGACATGTTATAGTGACATGTCAGAAGTTTTGATTGGTGGGGCTCCGAGCACTGAGACCCCCACCGATCGCTAAAACTAAGCAGCAGAAGTGCTTGTGTGAGCGCTGAGCAGCTTAGTTTCTGTTTGGCTTTTTGTGGAAAGCCGATGTAGCAGTGTACGGGCTCATACACTTTCTATTGAGTCCGTGTACTGCTACATCAATTTCCGGAAAACACCGAACAGAAACGAAGTGGCTCAGCGCTCACGTGAGCGCTTCCGCCACTTCGTTTTAGCAATTGGTGGGGTCTCAGTGTTCGGACCCCCACCAATCAAAACTTCTGACATGTCACTATGACATGTCAGAAGTTTGTTGAACGTTTAGTTACCCTTTAAAGTGTCTGTCCAGTCTTGAGCCCAAAAATGATATGTAAGTCAGTATCTATAGGTGATGTATACCTGTTATTTATTTTCCTCAGTGCTAGATGTTTGACTTTTACAGCTCAGCTCCACTAGGAATAAACTGTGATCTGTGACTACAGTTCAGCTACAGTGCCCACAGGGAGTCTGAGGTAGTCTGAAATCCACCTTCTGTCTCATGATTGGTTCAGGCTGCTGCTCCCTCTCCACTGCAGCTCACGCTCATCAGCTTATCTGCTGTGTATTTACAGTCTATTACAGGCTCACAAGTAGATCAGTGCATGAAAAGGCCAGAAAGTACAGACTACTAAACCACCAGTGAGAGAAAGATTATCAGGTAATTGCCACAAATATACTAAGCCAAAAAAGCCTTAGTAAGAGGGAGCCTGGAGAGTCACATTGAAATAGTTGTCCTTAAAAACTTCTATGACATGTCAATCGGAAAAATCACTGGGATGCCCATTGGCCCCAAGAACAAACTGATGATGAACATCAATTGAGAAGCAGATATGCATGTGCGGTTGTTATTAATTAAAATGAATGTGAGCTAAGATCTCCTCCTACTCAGAGTTACACAGGTCTAAACATCTGAGGTATCGAAACACCCATTCATTTCAATTGCGAGTCACTGCACACATGTGGCCATTGTGCCTATGCGGGTGCTGATGTATTATTGGGTTCGGTAGGGGTCACAGTGGTTAGATTCCTTTATTGTCATAAACCTGTTTTATGGAGAAACCCCTTTGAAGAATTTTCACTTTACCAGTGTCACAATTATACACCTGCAGGATTGCCCAGGAATTATCAGATTCTCTGCAGTCTTCCTGCGGCCCATTAACAGAGGCGTTGTAGTCTGTTGATCACTTTACGGGGCAAAGATGGCAAATGTGATATTACCCTCAGCCCTGTATGCAGCATCAGACTGGCCCCCTTAAGAAAGTGATTCTGAGGCCCCGTACTCCATTTATACAGCACATGAGAGGTTTGTCTTCAATATATTTATAGGCTACACAATCATCCAATTAACTATAATGAAGAAATAAAGATTTATGTAAGTGCTGCCTAGTTTTAAATTTTTCCACCAAATGGTAGGTACACTTTAAAGGGTTTATTCAGAATTTAAAAACAAAACAAAACATGGATTCTTTCCTATGGGCAGTGCCACATCTGCCCATAGGTTTTCTATATTATCGCAGCTTAGCCCTTTTCACTTCAATGGAGCTGCAATACCAGACATAACCCATGGCAAGCTGTGGCACTGTTTTTGGAAGAGACAACAACCCCTTAAAGTAATTTCCTAGTATATTCTAGTAGGTTCACCAAATGTGGTAGGTAGCTGTTTGCTAACTAATGATCATTATAGCCTAAGGCTGGAATCACACGAGCACATTACGTCCGTAATGGACGGAACGTATTTCGGCCACTAATCCCGGACCGAACACACTGCAGGGAGCCTGGCTCCTAGCATCATAGTTATGTACGATGCTAGGAGTCCCTGCCTCGCTGCAGGACAAATGTCCCGTACTGAAAACATGATTACAGTACGGGACAGTTGTCCTGCAGCGAGACAGGGACTCCTAGCATCGTACATAACTATGATGCTAGGAGCCCTGCAGTGTGTTCGGTCCGGGATTAGTGGCCGAAATACGTTCCGTCCATTACGGACGTAATGTGCTCGTGTGATTCCAGCCTAATAGTGATAGTATTACTAATAATTGTATCACTATTCCATAAGATCCAGGGGTGTTTAACATATAAGGACCTTGCTTTACTTTATGATCATTCGTCCCTATATGTTTTATGTGTGTTTTTGCTGCAGTTCACCTAGCGCTGTCCAATTCTTATATAGTATATTTTGATAATAGGGGACTAGAACAAGAGACTGTACTTTACAGAATTTTTTTCTAACTAAGAAACATATAAATCTATACTTTACGTGGAAAATGATTTGTCAACTTGCAATTTAGAAGTTGCTAAATAAGGAGAACATATAAATGTGATTTACCTGTGTGGTGCCAGGAAATCTGACATTTATATGAGCATTGTGGAAACATAGGTTCTACTTCTATAAATCCACATATATATTGAAGTGCTCTGTACTGTCTATACTTTTAAGAATATGTAAGCCTTTGTATCTTTTATCTGTGTACTTCGAGAGTAAGGGTATGTTCAAACATCGCAGAAATTTTCCACTGCAGATTTTGCCACAAATTTACGGCAATTACGCAACAAATCTGCAGCAAAATTTCCAGATTTGACAGTTAATTCAGACGTGGCTTATATCACAGGACTTGCCGTGGATTTCAGCCTTTGCTGAAATCCGCAGTGAAAATCCGCTACTTCTCCGCATCAGACTGTGCATGCTGCGGAGTGTAAACTCTGCACCGCAGCCTAAATTCCGCACTGTTACTTTCCGCAGCATCTAAATTAAGTTACCTAAAAATCTCTAGAGACAAAAAGGAAAAAAGGGCTGCTGCGGATTTCCACTTCGACCTGTCTGAACATGCCCTAACTGTTGTTTCAAGGGATTTTCATGTGTGCGTACACGAGGCGTAACACTATTTTTGACTATTATATGACTTGTATTCTGCATTTTTCAGAGGGTTTTCCCCTCTGCAGGCTCCATCTCTAATTGTCAGTTTTCCCTTAGTTCAGCTGTACAAGGGTCTGAGACTAGCTGCTACAATGTCTTCCATACACAGCACAGAGTGAGGAGGAAATTCCGCTTTCCTATATCCCTCTTAGGCCGGATTTACACGAGCATGTGCGTTTTGCGTGCACAAAAAACGTGGCGTTTTGCGCACGCAAAAGGTACTTAACAGCTCCATGTGTCCGCTGCGTATGATGCGTGGCTGCGTTATTTTCGCGCAGCCGCCATCATTATGACACTCTGTTTGTATGTTTGTAAACAGAAAATCACGTGGTGCTTTTCTGTTTTCAATCATAATTTTGACTGCTGTTGCGCGAATCACGCGCGTCACCTGGAAGTGCTTGCGTGTGCTGCGCGTGATTTTCACGCACCCATTGACTTCAATGGGTGCGTGATGCGCGAACAACGCACAAATATAGGACATGTCGTGAGTTTTACGCAGTGGACACATGCTGCCTGAAACTCATGGACGGTCTGCACGGCCCCATAGACTAACAAAGGGCCGTGCGAGGCGCAAGAAAATCACGCGTGTTGCACGGACGTATATCACGTTCGTCTGAATAAGCCCTTAGACACATACAGAAGAAACAGCAGCAGCATGGAGGACATTAAACAGGAGTAATGAACATTGTTGCTATGAATCCAGCATTGGGATGAGATAGTAGAACATTTACTAGAAGTAGCAGTGTGTGTATGTGCCTCTTTGCCTCTATCTTCCTTAGATATCTAAGGGCAGCAGCTGTAACCTGATTTCTCAGTGAGCTGATAATTCATACACATCACTGCCTCACTGAAGATGGTTTTTACCAGTAAATTAAAGAAGCACTCTAGCATTTTGTTATTGCCTATATAGTGCAGTATAGGCTATTTTTAAAGAATAATGTAGAGGAGCCTCTACATTTATGCCTTGTGTATACCTGTTTTAGTTGATGTGCAATTTATAGGTTGCTTGCCATCTTGGTACCTTCTTCCCCATTGATATGTTTCCTCTATTGCAGCCTTCATTTCCCATCATGCTTCTGGCTTTGAAAAGGGGATGGAGTCTTATGATACTGCACTTGTTCTGCTTTAAGTCCTATCTAAGGGCAGCAAGTGATATATCAGCGAGTAGCAGCATCTCATAGGATACTGCAAACCTCCCAACCTGAATTCAGCGGGACAGTCCCAGATTCCGGACGGGGTCCCGCTGTCCCGGGCGGCCGGGGGTATGTCCCTCTATCAACTGTATCTGCGCCCTCAGGACGCGGATACAGTTGAACCCAATTCTGAAGCAGAGATCAATCAGCTCCCTGCTTCAGAATTAGTTCAGAGCGGAGGAGCAGAGGGAGCTCCTCCCTTCACCGAGGACTCCCCGGAACAGCGCTACTTTAAGCGCTGTGCTTCGGGAAGCCCTTGATGTCACTATCTATATGTGGACAGTGACTTCAGTGGCTACTCCTTGAGAGGAATCCCCGATGCCGATTATCTGGCCGGGGATTCCGCTCCTAGAGGAAACCCCTGAGATCACTGTCCATATATAGACATTGATGTTAGGGGCTCCTCCTGGAGCAGAATCCCTGGTGGGAGTTGGTAACGGGGATCCCGCTGAAGCAGTAGCCACTGACATCACTGTCCATATATAGACAGTGACATCAGGGCTGCCCTCTAGGATGCCTATGCGCTGGCTGGGGAATCCGCTCCTAGAGGGAGACCCAATGTACAAGGGGGGTGGTACTATCTTCAAGGTTGGTGTGGCACTATCTACATTGACACTGTAGCACTATATAGGGGCACTATCTACAGGGGACACTGTGGTGCTATCTACATGGGCACTGACACTAGGGGCAGCTAAGGGGGCATTATACTGTATAAGGGCAGATAGAGGGCATTATACTGTATGGGGGCATTATGCTGTATGGGGACAGCTTTGGGGGCATTAAGCTGTATGGGGGCAGCTATGGGGCATTATACTATTTGGGGTCATCTGTGTGGACATTCTACTGTATGGGGGCATTATACTGTATGGGACATTTATGCGGCATTATGCTGTATGTAGGAATTTTCTTTGGTATTATACTGCGTGGGGGCATCTCTATTGACATTCTACTGCATGGGAGAATCTGTGTGGGCATTATACTTTATGGGGCATCTGTGTTGGCTTTATACTGTGAGGGAGGCACTATGGGAGCATGATACTGTGTGGGCTGAACCAGGTGTGTATGAGCGGGGATTGGGTTTGATTAAAGGCGTGGCTTAAAAGGAAAAAAAAAACTGTGACGCGCTGTATCAGTCGTCCCTCTTATGATACTGGAAAGTTGGGAGGTATGGATACTAATCAGATAGAAACATGTAGTGTGAGTCAGGGGCGTTTTATACCTCTGCAGATAATCATTGTAAAGACTCTGTCATGGCCATGGTCGCGGACCACCGCCGTTCCTTACCTGGCGACGCCCGCGACTACAGTCCGTTGACTTCCTGCCGGCGTCTCCCTCCTAGGAAATGCCAGCACTCGCTCTTCTTGTTAAGGTGCGTGCGAGTGCTCGGCCCCAGCCATAAAGGGCCAGTGCGCGCACATATTAAAAGTTCTCTAATTAACCTGTAATGACGGGGTAGGGAGACAGACAGGTGAGCCCTAATCTACCCGCCACTCAGTCCCTGCGATGGCGTACAACTGGGCGACGGTCCCTACTCTCACTATGTGCACGACAGACAGACAGACAAGGGTACAAAGAAGCTAAGGGAAAAGGGGCAGATGCCCACGGCAACACCGTGAGCTACAAGAGTAGTGAACGAGCCGAGTCAAACCAGGAGTGTACGAGGTACCAAACGCAGAGCAAGAGAGTAGTCAGTAAAGCCAGGGTCAAAATGAAGCAGAGGACAAATAGTACAAGCAGCAGCAGCAGAGCCAGGAAACCAGCAGAAGACAGGCAAAGGAGAAGCAGGAAATGAAGGTATAAATAGACAGAGGGCGGGAGCTAGCTCCGTCTGGCCAGGCTGTGATAGGCTCACCCACTCCTCAGCCTCCCAGCCTGACTGGTAGAAGAAGGAGTCACTCCATCAGACTTAAGAGCAGGTACAGACTGAGTAACCACGGGCGTCGACACAGAAGCTGTGTCTGGCAGATCCTTTACATAACCCCTGTCCATCCTGGACTATAAGAAGGGCTCCGCCCTTCCACTCCCTGCCTGAGCGTTGTTGTAGCTTTCCCATGTCTGTCTTGCAAATGGTCCCTTAGTGTTTTCCTGCTCCCAGTGTTCCCATGTCCTGTCTCCTATTTCCTGTAACCCATGCTGTGCCTTGCTCCCAAGCCTGTATCGTACCTGAGCCACCACCTCCAGCTCCATCTGTGCCAGAGCCCTTGCCGCCGTCCGGACTATCCCAGGTACCCTTGTGCTACACTCCTACCATAGACTTTGTGCATAGACTGTGAGTTGGCAGAGCGGCCTAGTGTGTCCACATACCCCTAGATCGTGACAGTACGCTCAGGCCATGGAACCCGCTGGCCAGCCTAAGACTGCAGTTCAGAGGATACAGACGGATATGCATGACTTACGGGCATGTCAGGGTCAACTCCTTGAGGCTGTAAACTCCATCATGGCCCGACTGGATCAACTCCCTATTCCCCCTCCAGAGACTGCTGCCATTCCACTGCCCGTTACTCCTCCTGTTTGTTCCGGATCCACAGTTTCGCTGCCACTTCCTCCTCTCTATGACCTCTGTGACCCTAGTGCCTGTAGTAGGTTTATCTATCAATGCACCGTTCATTTTAGACCACGAGCTCATCTCTTCCGCTCTGAGGAGGCCAAAGTATCATTTATTATCTCCCTCCTCATTGGCAAGGCCCTGGCATTGGGCAAACTCCATCTTGGAACAACAGGGACCTGAATTCTCTGACATAGCCTTGTTCCTGCAGTCTTTCCGTGCTGTGTTCGAGAAGCCAGGCCAAACATCTTATGCCGCAGCCACTCTGCTAACCCTCAAACAAGGAGGCTCCACAGTGGGAGAGTATGCCATCTCCTTTCGTAGCCTGGCAGCAGAGTTGGCATGGAACAATGAGGCATTGGTGGCAACCTTTTGGCAGGGACTTTCCTCACACATCAAGGACGAGCTAGCAGCCTGCGACCTTCCCTCTACCTTGGATGCCCTCATGTTGTCGGCCACCCGGGTCGACATGAGGATCCAGGATTGCGCTCAGGAGGTTCGGCAGGAGACGGTTTTATAGACTAGCACCCTCGTTCCAGAGACCACTATTGCCCTCCCCTGTCGTGCTACCTGAAGAACCGATGCAGGTAGACAGAGTCCAGTTGTCCGAGCAGGAGACAGTGCAGACGCTCTTCTGGTTTATGTCTGTATTGCGGCCTTAAGGGTAATTTTGTGCGCCAATGTCCACAGAAGCCAGGAAACTCCAGCACCTAGGGTTGGTTGGAGAGGCAACTCTAGGGGGGACGACTCCAAATGTCAAAACCTCTTCCGAATTATCTATTCCTGTGACCATCATCTCTGGAGAGACATCACATTCCTCCTCTGCCTATCTTAATTCCGGAGCAGCTGCATATTTCATCCAGCAGAATTTAGTGGATCGCCTACATCTACCCACGGTTCTCCTATAGAGATCCCTGGCTGTTGCCTCTGGAAATGGACTACCATTGCCCGCTTTTATTGTGTCTATCACTAAACCATTGACCTTACAAATCGGGGTTCTACACTCGGAACAGATCACCTTCCTCGTCCTGCCTAAAGCTGTCAATCCTGTCCTGCTTGGCCTGCGTTGGCTCCGCCTACATGCTCCGGGTCTCCACTGGAGTTTCCGGAGAGGTCCTCCAATGTGGTTCCAAATGCCTTGTCTGCTGCCTGCCACAGGTTCGAACTGTTTTGCCTCCACTGCCTCAGTCATTCTCCGATCTACCGTCACAATATGCCAGTTTTGCAGATGTCTTCAGTAAGAAGGAGGAAGAGACGCATCCCCCATCGTATCTACGATTGCCCTGTTGAATTACTTCCTGATGCCTCGCCACCTCAAGGTCTACTTTACCCTCTCTCCCTGCCAGAGACCCTAGCCATGTCTGCCCACGTTAAGGAGAACCTCGAGAGAGGGTTCATCCGGAAGCTATCCTCTCCGGCAGGAGCCGGATTCTTCTTCGTGAAGAAAAAGGACAGATCTCTTCACCCATGTATCGACTACCGGGGCCTGAACCATATTACGGTCAAGAAAAAGTACCCCCTACCACTCATCTCTGAACTTTTTGATGGAATTCGTGGGGCCAAGGTGTTCACAAAGCTGAATCTACGCAGAGCTTATAACGTGATCCGTATCCGCAAGGGTGACGAGTGGAGAACCGCATTTAACATCCGAGACGGCCATTATGAATACCTACTGATGCCTTTTGGACTATGTAACGCCCCAGCTGTGTTCCAGGAATTTGTGAATGACATTTTCCGAGACCTACTGCATGACTGTGTGGTCTATCTGGACGACATCCTGATTTACTCACCTGATTTGTTGACACATCGGAAGCACGTTCACCAAGTTCTCTTGCGGTTAAGGGAAAACCATCTATATGCTAAACTCGAGAAATGTGTGTTTGAGTGGAACTCTTTGCCATTCCTGGGCTACATCGTGTCTGACTGTGGTCTCAAGATGGATCCTGAGAAGGTGAGATCCGACTTAGAATAGCCACGACCTCAGGCAGGGCCGTAGCTAAAGGCTCATGGGCCCCGATGCAAAAATTCTTACTGGGCCCCCCCTGCAAACTTCTCATGGCCGACGGTTCGCAGCTTTCAGCTGCATCGCTGGGTCTCCTAAGTGACCCAACAATGCAGCACTAGCAGCCGGGGGCGTCACTAAGGCTGGGTTCACACACCCTATTTACGGACGTAATTCGGGTGTTTTAGCATTGAATTACGTCCGAAAATGCGGCTCAAAAGCGTTGGCAAACATCTGCCCATTCATTTAAATGGGTCTTACGATGTTCTGTGCCGACGGTCATTTTTTTTACGCGCCGCTGTCAAAAGGCGGCACGTAAAAAAGACGCCCGCGTCAAAGAAGTGCCTGTCACTTCTTCAGACGTAAATGGAGCCGTTTTCCATGGACTCCATAGAAAAACAGCTCCAATTACGTCCGTAATGGACGCAGCGAAAGACGCCTGCACATGCCATTACGGCTGAAATTACGGTGCTGTTTTCTCCTGAAAACAGCACCGTAATTTCAGCCGTAACAGACGCTGCCGTGTGAACATACCCTCAGGGTTTAAAATGTATGGGGAAATAGCCCCAATACATATGTGTCCGCCCAAAAAAAAGTGTGTACATGAGACAGCATAGCATATCTATAGCACTACGACCCTATAAACTATGGATAGGATTAGATACAGTGGCTCAGCAGACAGTATCACACATAATAGGATTAGATACAGTGGCTCAGAAGGCAGTATCACACATGATAGGATTAGATACAGTGGCCCAGCAGACAGTATCACACATGATACGATTAGATATAGTGGCTCAGCAGACAGTACCACACATGATAGGATTAGATACAGTGGCTCAGCAGACAGTACCACACATGATAGGATTAGCTACAGTGACTCAGAAAGCAGTATCACACATGATAGGATTAGATACAGTGGCTCAGCAGACAGTATCACACATGATCGGATTAGATATAGGGCCCAGCAGACAGTATCACACAAGATACGATTAGATACAGGGCCCAGCAGACAGTATCACACATGATTGGATTAGATACACAGCTCAGCAGACAGTATCACACATGATTGGATTAGATACAGGGCCCAGCTCGCTGACATTGCGGCTCCAGCGATGGACCAAGGAAAGGTAAGAATAATAATTTTGCTTCTTTATGTGTTACTGATTATTTTTGTGTGTTTGTGGTTTTTTTACAGGTTCGGTTGTTGGACTTCGGATTCGAGGACGGCATTTTTTTTATTCTCAATAAAATGGTTAATGAGGGTTGTGTTTTTTTATTTCAATAAAATATTTTTTCTATGTGCTTGTATCTTTTTAAACTTTATTATCACCGCCTTAGTAATGGCCGCTGGCTGATTGACAACCTCCATTACTGAGGCGAGGCTTAATGTTAGCTGGTGCAGAGGCTACACTAACCCCCATTATTACCCCGGTACCCACCGCCACCAGGAGTACTGGGAAGAGCCGGGTACGAACCAGTACCCGACCATCTGTAGTGACGGGCAGGCACTGGGGTGGCCGCAGGCTGGTAGTACTAGGCTGGGGAAGGCCAAAAACAGTGGCCCTTCCCACCCTTGTAATGCTGCCTGCTGCTGCTGTGTTGTATCTGGCTAATTATGAAAATTGGGGGGGACCCCACATCGTTCTTTCCAATTATTTTTTATTTTAAAATGACGTGGGGTCCCCCCATTTTTCATAACCAGCCAGATACAATAAAGCAGCAGCAGCCTAGCATCACCAGAGTAGGAAGGGCCACTGTTTTTGGCCTTTCCCCTCCTGATAATACCAGCCTGCGGCCACCCCAGTGGCCGACCATCACTACAGATGGTCAGGTACTGGATCGTACCCGGCTCTTCCCAGCACCCCTGGTGGCGGTGGGTACCGGGGTAATAAAGGGGGTTAGTGTTAGCCTCTGCATCGGCTAACACTAAGCCCCGCCTTAGCAATGGATGCTGTCAATCAGCCGGCAGCCATTACTAAGGCGGTAGTAATATAGTTTAAAAAAAAACACAAAGACATAGAAAAAATATTTTATTGAAATAAAAAAAAAACCCACACAACCCTCATTAACCATTTTATTGATAATAAAAAAAAAAGCTGTCATCGAAGTAGTCCTGGAATCCGACGTAGTCCAACGACCGAACCTGTAAGAAAACACACAAAAAATGATTAGTAACACGTGTGTTAGGCTTAGATACAGGGCCCATGTGTGATACTGTCTGTGGGACCCTGTATCTAAGCCTACCACAACGTAGGCTTAGATACAGGGTCCAGCAGACAGTAATCTTATACAGTATAAGATTACTGTGTGCTGGGGCCCTGTATCTAAACCTACAGTGTGGTAGTCTTATATACAGGGCCCATCAGACAGGATCACACATGGGCCATGTATCTAAGCCTACCATGTGATTGGCTTAGATACAGGGCCCAGCAGACAGGATCACGCATGGGCCATGTATCTAAGCCTACCATGTGATAGGCTTAGATACAGGGCCCAGCAGACAGGATCACGCATGGGCCATGTATCTAAGCCTACCATGTGATTGGCTTAGATACAGGGCCCAGCAGACAGGATCACACAATCTATGATCCTGTCTCATGGGCCCCCTAAGCCTGCTACATCGTAGGCTTAGGGGTTGTGCAGTCCCTAAACATTGATGGCCTATCCTCAGGATAGGCCATCAATAGCTGATGTGTCTCTCGGGACCCGCAAATCAGCTGTTTTGAAGGGGCCGCAGCACTCGTACGAGAGCTGCTTCCCCTTCATTTCACTACTCGCCCACACTGTGAATCGCCGACACCGATTCACAGTGTGACCGGAATGAAGTGACAGGAATGAAGGGGAGCAGCTCTCGTACGAGTGCTGCGGCCCCTTCAAAACAGCTGATTGGCGGGTCCCGGGAGTCGGACCCCGCCAGTCAGGGCTAACCTTACCTTCCTCTTCGACCGCGGCGGGAGTTCTGTCGTCTCGATGCTGTGCGCGGCGCATAGCGCTGTGACGTCATGCGCTGCGCACAGCGCTTGACGTCAGGACCTCCACTGCGATCCGGAACCAGGAAGGTAAGTAAAGTATGTTACTATAGTAACAGGGGCCCGCGGCCCGAGTTACTATAGTAACTTTTTATTGATGTGGTGCGGGGGGCCGTGGGCCCCCCTGGCTTCGGGGCCCGGTCGCAATTGCGACCGCTGCGACCCCTATAGCTACGCCAGTGACCTCAGGGTCTTAGTACTAATACAACGATTTCTGGGATTTGCAAACTTTTATCGGCAGTTCATCCCGAACTTCTCATCTCTGACTGCCCCAATCTCGGCCCTCACCAAAAAGGGGGTGAACGCCAAGGTCTGGCCTCCGGAGGCAGAATCTGTGTTTTCTGATATCTAGAGCGCTTTCACCTCAGCATCTGTTCTCCATCACCCTGATGCTTCTCGGCAATTTCTTCTGGAGGTGGATGCCTCTTCCGTAGCTGCGCGAGCACTACTGTGTCAAAAGAATTCCAAAGCCAAGATGGTGGCTTGTGGCTTCTTCTCAAAATTATTCTTCCCAGCAAAATGCAACTATTCCATCAGGGATCGGAAATTGCTGGCCATCAAGTTGGCCTTAGAGGAGTGAAGACACTTGCTGGAGGGTGCTATCTATCCTATTATCATCTATACAAACCACAAGAACCTCACATACCTACAGTCTGCCCAATGGTTAAATCCACGCCAGGCCAGAGTGTCGTTGTTCTTTGCCCGATTTTTAGTTTTTGCTTCACTTCCGTCCTGCAGACAAGAATGTGAAGGCAAACGCCCTGTTTCGCTCCTTTGAAACCAATGACTCTGTGGAGACCCCTCAATACATCATATATCCTTCTAGTATTATTGATACTAACCCCATGCAAATTAGGGACATTCCGCTTGGAAAGACTTTTGTCCATCTTGCTGACAGGAAGAGAATTCTCCGCTGGGGCTACAACTCTAAACTAGCTGGGCTCTCTGGTGTCCGTAAGACACAGGATTTGATAGCTCGCTGGATGTACTACAATCTGGGTAGTAGTGGATCATTTCTCAAAGATGGCACATTTTGTTCCACTGACTCGTTCCGTCTGCCCCTCGCCTGGCAAATTTGTTTATTTTACACATCTACCGCCTGCACGGCCTTCCTCTGCGTATTGTCTCGGACCGGGGAGTACAGTTTACATCCAAGTTCTGGAGATCCCTGTGCAACCTGTTAAATGTAAAACTGGACTTCTCTTTTGCCTATTAACCACAGTCCAATGGATATGAGGAGAGGACCAATCAAAATTTGGAGAACTATCTCCGCCATTTCGTTTCTGTCCAACACGACAATTGGGTACAACTTCTGCCTTGGGTGGATTTCTCGTGCAATAATCACACAAGTGAGGCTACTGCCTCGTCTCCCTTCTACATCGTATACAGCCAGCATCCTCGAATTCCTCTCCCTGTGCCAGCCATGACTCAGATACCAGCAGCCAATTCTACTTTTGGGACGTTTATTCACATCTGGCAATAGACTAAGTCTGCGATTCTCCAAGCAGTGGACCGCATGAAAAAGTATGCTGATAAAAGGAGAAAAGTTCCTCCTCAGTTCTCTCCTGGAGTCAAGGTCTGGCTATACTCGAGAAACATTAGTCTCAAGATGCCCTCCCAAAAATTTGCTCCCAGGTTCCTCGGTCCTTTCGAAGTTCTGTAACAGATTAACCCTGTATCCTATAAACTTCGGTTGCCTCCCACTCTCAAGGTTCCCAGCTCATTCCACATGTAAGCCTGTGGTTCTGAACCACTTCAGTAAAGCTCCTAGGTCTGCAGTTGCCCCAGCGTGTCGTCTGATGTGTACGAGTTAAAAGAGATTCTGGACTATAAGTGACTAGAAGGAAGAACCTCCTATCTAGTGGACTGGAAAGGGTTTGGTCCTGAGGAGAGGTCCTGAGAGCCAAAAGAGAACCTGAATGCTCCTACCCTCATAAGGAAGTTCCTCTTACGCTCCAGACCTAAGAAGAGGGGACATAAGGGGGGGTATTGTCACAGCCGTGGTCGCGGACCGCCGTTCCTTACCTGGTGACGCACGCAACCACAGTCCATTGACGTCCTGCCGGCGTCTCCCTCCTAGGAGATGCCAGCACTTGTGGCCGGCCCTGCTCTTTATGTTTAGGTGCGCGCACTCGGCCTTAAAGGGCCAGCACACGCACTCGGCCTTAAAGGGCCAGCACTTGTTAAAAGTTCCCTAATTAACCCCTGTCCATCCTAGACTATAAGAAGAGTTCCACCCTTCTACTCCCTGCCTGAGCGTTGTTGTAGTTTTCCCATGTCAGTCTTGCAAATGGTGCCTTAGTGTTTTCCTGCTCCCAGTGTTACCGTGTCCTGCCTCCTATTTCCTGTATCTCGGGCTGTGCCTTGCTCCCGAGCCTGTATCATACCTGAGCCGTGCTTTGCCTTGCCTGCTGGAATACTCCATGTCTGATGTCGCCTGTCATCCCGGATACCATCCGCCACATCTGGTGCAACCCACCAACTCCAGCCCCATCTGTGCCAGAGCCCTTGCCGCCATCCGGACTGTCCCAGATACCCTTGTGCTACCCTCCTACCATAAACTTTGTGCATAGACTGTGAGTTGGTCAGCTGCCTCTCCGCTACAGTGGAGCGGCCTAGTGGGTCCAAATGCCCCTAGATTGTGACAGACTCAGAGCAGAAATTATCTCTTCAGCAGCCCTATATGCATGGACAGACATGCAGAGGAACATGGAGGGCGGAGATTATTGGGGAGAGGTCTCAGAACAGCCAGGAAGGATTTGATTGGTGATAATATAATCCTGTAGTGTACAGGAAGTCAGCTACACAGAAGAAATTTCCTCCTGTCCACGCATGAGAGCATGGGTCTATACTGGTGGTCAGACTGAGATCACATGACACAGCTGCCTATAATGAAAGGGTTCAAAATACATGGATGCAACTGAGCTGGGAAGAAACAAATGACACTGCTAGAATATTGCTGGTGAGTTTGGTTTATCTGCGCAAAAAAAAAAAATGCTTAAGCGTTCTTCTTTAAGTAATCAGTGCATGAGGCAGGGGAGGGAAGAAGAGGAGCCTGATAATTTGAGAAAGAGGCATTTTTCTGTCATAAGTTTTATCACGGCTTCTTAATCTTCTTCTACTTAACCTCACTATCCAGAATTTGGTGATGCCTTGGCCTCTCCATTGGTCGTAGTTCATGGCAACATTTAAAAAATTTACCTTCATTTTTCCTCCAATAGGATTTGCCACCTATCTTTCCTCAGACCCTAAAAGATATTTAAATCTAAATTAGTATGAAGTATAACAATACCCCCTGCTCCTTCCATCCTACTGCTTTGTCTTTTTATGTGTCAGTCCTCACTGTAGTTTTGACATTCTATTCATGAACCAGGGTGCTCAGGATATACAGCAATAAACGTTTCTCCCACATACGGGGGCATACACAACTATAGGGCCCCCAAGCAAAACTTAGTCTAGTCCCGTAAGTACGTTCAGGTAAATCTGCCCTATAGAGCTCTAAATCCTCTGGTTCCATTCATTTAGTAAATAATAATATGCTGGCTGACTACAGCCACCACTAGGGGGAGCTTAGTGCAAATGGATTTATACAGCTACGATTGAGCTCAGTGGGAGCTGTAAACATCTCTATGCAGTCAGCTTCCCCTTTCAGGAAAAGCTGTGAATGTGTTGGGAAGCAGGACAAGCTGTTTAGAGCATGGGGATGTGGTCTGTTTCTATGATAGGTACGCTACTGCCAATATATAAGAACACTAAAACTGTTCTGAAGTTCATGGAGTTATATGGCACAATTTAAATGGTAACATAAAATAAAACTTTGCACAACTTTTCATAAATCTCCCCTAGTGGCATAGAAAAGCTCTGCAATATATATATGTGACTAATAATAAGCAATCACTCCAATAATTGATATGTCAAAATGTATCCGACTGATGAAAATCGATTCCATTGGTAGATGAACATGTAATTATGACTATTATCAAATTATTTAAATGGTAGTTGAGAAAAATAATTCTCAAATACTACATTGGGGAATTACATAGTTAGTACGGCTGAAAAAAGACACATGTCCATCAAGTTCAACCAAGGGATGGGAATGAGGGGTCCCCTTTTCAGAATCCCTCCCTATTAGCCAGGGCACAGAGTTGCTACAAAGAGCCTCTCTCCCTATGCAGGACCTAAGCAGCTGGACATCCTGTGATCAGCTTATCGTTAGGTGAGCCTTCTAACAAAAAGGAAATATCCAGAGTGGAGAATTTTTCAATAGTTTTGAGTCACTGCTTACTGTGGAATAGTAACAGGCTGCCAGTAGCTTCTTGCTGCACTGTTGGCCCACAAATCCATTAGCAGACTAAAGGGTGATTCCAGGATACAGGCTGCCATAAAACCACCCGTGTCTACTTTCTTGATTAGCAAGGGATTAAGGAGACTTAAACCTCTGTGCAGCCTATATATAAATATCCATATATACATATTTTAACGGAAACACTCTTATAAAAGAAGGCAATTCCAACGATAATAATAATTATAATAATACAATAACAGCCTGTAATCCACCAGCAATTGGACTTGATGAGTATTATCAAATAGTAAGCAGTTGGTCTATATAAAACAAGCTCATTCACACAGTGCTTTTTATAGCATTTTTGAATGCATTTTTAGCAACCTTTTTTATTAGTGTCATTTTGTACAGGCATTTATGAAGTTCGCCAGAAAAACAACATACCTTCAGCTTGCTGCATTTTCATATAAACTAAGGCTGGATTCACACACACTGATTTGCTGCATTTTTGTGGCATTATTCGTTGCATATTTCAGTGCAGCCAGATGTTTAACCGACCCCATTTAAATGTAATCCTCCGCCGCTTTGCTTCACCGCATGACCACCTCCTCCTCCTGACAGTGAGTCGTGTCAGGCAGAGAGGGGAGTGGTAGCAGTAGGCTACCGCTCTCTGCTCTATTTGCACTAAGGGGAAAGGAAGGGGGAGGCGGCGGCGCTGCGCTACTTACAAGGGAAGGGGGGAGCTGTGTGTGGCTATCTACAAGGAGGGAGCTGTGTGGCCATCTGCAAGAGGGTGCAGTGTGTGGCTATCTACAAGGGGGGCTGTGTGTGGCTATCTACAAGGGGGTGCAGTGTGTGGCTATCTACAAGGGGGGGCTGGGTGGGGCTATCTACAAGGGGGCTGTGTGTGGCTATCTACAAGAGGGACTGTATGTGGCTATCTACAAGGGGCTCTGTGTGGCGCTATTTACAAAGGGGAGCTGTGTGGCTATCTACAAGGGGGCTGTGTGTGGCTATCTACAAGGGGGGATGTGTTGCGCTATCTACAAGGGGGGTTTTGCTATCTACAAGGGGGGGCTGTGTGTGGCTATCTACAAGGGGGAGCTGTGTGGCAATCTACAAGGGGGGCTGTGTGTGGCTATCTACAAGGGGGCTGTGTGTGGCTAACTACAAGGGGGGCTGTGTGTGGTTATCTACAAGTGGGAGCTGTGTGTGGCTATCTACAAGGGGTGCTGTGTGTGGCTATCTACAAGGGGGCTGTGTGTGGCTATCTACAAAGGGGCTGTGTGTGGCTAACTACAAGGGGGGCTGTGTGTGGTTATCTACAAGTGGGAGCTGTGTGTGGCTATCTACAAGGGGTGTGTAATGATAGGGGTAGGGAAACGGACAAGTGAGCCCTAATCTACCCGCCACTCTGTCCCTGCCTACTTGCAACCACCCGCCCTAGGCGACGGGGTACAACTGGGCGGCGGTCCCTACGCTCAGTATGTGCACGAAACAGACAAGGGTACACAAAGCTAGGGAAATGGGGCAGTTGCCCACGGCAACACCGCGAGCAACAAGAGAGGTGAACGAGCCGAGTCAAACCAGGAGTGTACGAGTGTACGAGGTACCAAACGCAGAGCAGAAAAATAGTCAGTAAGCCAGGGTCAGTATGGAGCAGGATCAAGTAGTCAGTAGCTGTAGCTGGGCCAGGAAACCACACGAGAAGAGTCACAAGCACTGGAGGAACAGGAAAGGCAGGTATAAATAGACAGAGGGCGGGAGCTAGCTGAGTCTGGCCAGGCTGCGATAGACTCCTAAGCCTGCCAGCCTGAGTGGTGGAAGCTGGAGTCAGTCTCAGACACATAGACTCAGGTGCCGACTGATTACCTATGGGCGTTAACCCCGCTGTGCCTGGCAGATCCTTTACAGTACCCCCCCTTTTATGAGGGGCCACCGGACCCTTTCTAAGTGGACCTGGTTTATTGGGGAAATGAAGGTGGAACTTCCTGACCAATACCCCAGCGTGAACATCCCGGGCGGGTACCCAAGTCCTCTCCTCAGGCCCGTATCCTCTCCAATGGACCAGGTACTGGAGGGAGCCTTGGACCATCTTGCTGTCCACAATCTTGGCCACCTCGAATTCCACCTCCTCAGGGGTGAGAACGGGAACAGGAGGTCTCCTCGAGGGAGCCAAGGACGGGGAGCAGCGTTTAAGGAGGGAGGCATGAAACACGTCGTGTATTCGAAAAGATGGGGGTAACTACAGTCGAAAGGAGACAGGATTGAGGACTTCAATGACCTTATACGGCCCAATAAACCGGGGAGCAAATTTCTTGGACGGGACCTTAAGGCGCAAGTTCCTAGACGATAACCACACCAGATCCCCGACCATAAACAAGGGGTTAGCAGAACGTCTTCTATCAGCCTGAGATTTTTGTACGCTCTGGGACGCCTCTAGGTTCTTCTGAACCTGGGCCCAGACTGTGCACAGTTCCCGATGAACGATCTCTACCTCGGGATTGTTGGAACTACCAGATGAAACGGAGGAGAACCGTGGATTAAACCCAAAATTACAGAAAAAGGGGGAGACCCCTGACGAGTTACTGACCCGGTTATTGAGGGAAAATTCGGCGAGGGGAATGAATGAGACCCAATCATATTGACAGTCAGAGATAAAACACCTTAAATATTGTTCTAGAGATTGATTAGTCCTCTCAGTTTGGCCATTAGTTTCAGGATGGAAGGCAGAGGAGAAGGACAGATCAATCTCCAACTTTTTACAGAAGGCTCTCCAAAACAATGAAATAAATTGTACCCCTCTGTCCGAAACAATATTGACAGGGACCCCATGGAGACGCAGGATGTCTTTGACAAACAAGGTAGCTAACGTCTTGGCATTGGGTAGTTTCTTGAGGGGCACAAAGTGGCACATCTTACTGAAGCGGTCTACTACAACCCACACCACCGACTTGCCTTGAGATGGAGGCAAATCGGTGATAAAATCCATGGAGATATGGGTCCAAGGTCTCTGGGGAATGGGCAAAGAACTTAGTAAGCCCGCTGGTCGGGACCTGGGAGTCTTGGACCTAGCACAAACCTCACAAGCGGCGACGTAGGCCTTAACGTCTTTAGGCAACCCAGGCCACCAATAGTTTCTGGCAATGAGGTGTTTTGTACCCAGGACGCCTGGATGACCAGATAGTGCGGAGTCATGGTTTTCCCTAAGTACCCTTAGCCGGAATTGCAGGGGAACAAACAGCTTGTCCTCAGGAAGGTTCCCGGGAGCTGAACCTTGATCAGCCGCGATTTCTGAGGCTAAATCAGAATCAATAGAAGAAATGATTTGTCCAGGAGGCAGAATACAAGCAGGATCTTCCTCCGAAGGGGGGCTGGCCATGAAGCTACGCGACAGTGCATTGGCCTTAATATTTTTAGACCCAGCCCTATAGGTAACCAAAAAGTTGAATCTGGTAAAAAATAGCGCCCATCGAGCTTGTCTCGGGTTTAGCCTCCGGGCAGATTCTAGGAAAACCAGATTCTTGTGGTCGGTAAGGACCGTTACCTGGTGCCTAGCCCCCTCCAGGAAGTGGCGCCACTCTTCAAATGGCCATTTAATTGCTAAGAGTTTGCGGTTGCCAATATCATAGTTACTCTCAGTGGGCGAAAACTTCCTGGAGAAGTAGGCACAGGGACGGAGATGGGTGAGGGACCTGGTACCCTGGGACAAGACAGCCCCCACTCCCACCTCGGATGCGTCAACTTCCACGATAAATGGCTCCATTTGGTTGGGCTGAACCAGCACCGGGGCCGAAATAAAGCACTTCTTAAAGACCTCAAAAGCCTGGACAGCCTCAGGAGGCCAGTGGAGGAGATCAGCACCTTTGCGAGTGAGGTCCGTAAGAGGCTTAGCGATGACCGAGAAGTTAGCAATAAATCTCCTGTAATAATTAGCGAACCCCAAGAAACACTGTAACGCCTTCAGGGAGGCAGGTTGGACCCATTCCGCCACAGCCTGGACCTTGGCGGGGTCCATGCGGAATTCATGAGGAGTGAGGATTTGACCCAAAAATGGTATCTCCTGCACCCCAAACACACATTTTTCGGTCTTCGCAAACAGTTTGTTTTCCCGAAGGACCTGGAGCACCTTCCTGACATGCTCAATGTGGGAGGACCAGTCCTTGGAAAACACAAGTATGTCATCAAGGTACACTACAAGAAATACCCCCAGGTAATCTCTTAAAATCTCATTTATGAAATTTGGAAGACCGCGGGAGTATTACACAACCCAAAGGGCATGACGAGGTATTCGAAATGACCTTCGGGCGTGTTAAACGCAGTCTTCCACTCATCCCCCTCTTTGATGCGGATAAGGTTATACGCCCCCCGTAGATCAAACTTAGAGAACCATTGGGCCCCCTGAACCTGATTAAAGAGATCAGGAATCAAAGGAAGGGGATACTGGTTCCTTACAGTGAACTTATTCAAGTTACGGTAGTCAATGCATGGCCTAAGACCACCATCCTTCTTCCCTACGGAGAAGTAGAGGGGCGAATGTAACCCTTGGCCAGGCATTCCTGGATATACTCTCTCATGGCTTCACGTTCGGGACAAGAGAGATTAAATATCCTACCCTTAGGGAGCTTAGCTCCTGGTACCAAATCGATAGCGCAATCGTATTCTCTATGAGGAGGTAACACTTCGGAGGCCTCCTTAGAGAAAACATCAGCGAAGTCCTGAACAAACTCAGGTAGCGTGTTCACCTCCTCAGGGGGAGAAATAGAATTAACAGAAAAACATGACGTCAAGCATTCATTACCCCATTTGGTAAACTCCCCAGTATTCCAGTCAAACGTGGGATTATGCAACTGCAACCAGGGAAGGCCTAAAACCAAATTGGACGATAATCCATGCATCAACAGTACAGTGCACTGTGCACTGCTCCAAATGCATGGAGCCAACAAGGAGTTCAAAAACAGGGGTATGCTGTGTAAAATAACCATTAGCAAGAGGAGTGGAGTCGATATCAATCAAAGGCATAGCTAGAGACATAGCAAATTCCACAGACATGATATTAGCAGAAGACCCTGAATCCACGAAGGCACTGCCGGTAGCAGACCTACCACCAAAAGAGACCTGAAAGGGAAGCAAGATTTTTTTTTGTTTCATATTTACGGGAAATACCTGTGCGCCCAAGTGACCTCCCCGATGATCACTTAGGCGCGGAAGTTTTCCGGCTGCTTATTCTTACGCCTAGGACAGGTGTTCACTTGATGCATGTCATCCCCACAATAGAAGCAGAGACCATTCTTCCTGCGGAACTCTCTACGTTGTCGGGGGGACACGGAGGCCCCGAGTTGCATAGGTACCTCCGATTCTTCCGTGGAAGAGCGAAGCAACGGGACCTCGGGAGGCATCATGGGGGGGTCAGAGGGGAAAACACAAAAACGTTCAAGTTGTCGTTCCCTGAGTCGTCGGTCAAGTCGTACCGCTAAAGCCATAACCTGGTCTAGGGAGTCAGAAGAGGGATAGCTAACAAGCAGGTCTTTCAGGGCGTTCGACAGACCCAACCTAAACTGGCACCTTAAGGCAGGGTCATTCCACCGAGAAGCTACGCACCACTTCCTAAAGTCAGAACAATACTCCTCAACAGGTCTCTTACCCTGACGTAAGGTCACCAGCTGACTCTCGGCAAAGGCAGTCCCGTCAATCTCGTCATAAATGAGTCCGAGAGCAGAAAAGAAAAGATCAACGGAGGAAAGTTCATGGGCGTCAGGAGCCAAGGAGAAGGCCCATTCTTGGGGCCCTTCCTGGAGCCGGGACATAATTATACCCACCCGCTGGCTCTCAGAACCTGAGGAGTGAGGCTTTAAGCGAAAGTAGAGCCTACAACTCTCCCGAAAGGAGAGAAAAGTCCTCCGGTCCCCTGAGAACCGGTCAGGCAACTTGAGGTGGGGTTCAAGAGGTGAGGTGAGGGGCACTACCATGGTAGCGTCAGGCTGGTTGACCCTCTGAGCCAGGGCCTGGACCTGTAGGGAGAGACCCTGCATCTGCTGAGCCAGGGTCTCAAGGGGGTCCATAGTAGTGTGAGGGACCAGGGTAGCCTAGGTATATGGGCTTGTGATGATGTAATGATGGGGGTAGGGAAACAGACAAGTGAGCCCTAATCTACCCGCCACTCAGTCTCTGCCTACTTGCAAAGACCCGCCCTAGGCAATGGGGTACAACTTGGCGACGGTCCCTACTCTCAGTAAGTGCACGACAGACAAACAGACAAGGGTACACAAAGCTAAGGGAAATGGGGCAGTTGCCCACGGCAACACCGTGAGCAACAAGAGTGGTGAACGAGCCAAGTCAAACCAGGAGTGTACGAGGTACCAAACGCTGAGCAGGAGAGTAGTGAACAAGCCGAGTTAAACCAGGAGTGTACGAGGTACCAAACGCAGAGCAGGAGAGTAGTCAGCAAGCCAGGGTCAGAATGAAGCAGGGTCAAATAGTTCAGAAGCTGCAGCAGGGCCAGGAAACCACACGAGAAGAATCACAAGCAAGGAGGAACAGGAAAGGCAGGTATAAATAGACAGAGGGCGGGAGCTACCTCCGACTGGCCAGGCTGTGATAGGCTCTCCCACTCCTAAGCCTGCCATCCTGAGTGGTGGAAGATGGAGTCAGTCTCACAGACATAGAAGCAGGTGCAGACTGATTACCTATGGGCGTATACACAGAAGCTGTGCCTGGCAGATCCTTTACATTACCGTTAAAAATTTTGGGATCACCCAGACAATTTTGTGTTTTCCATGAAAACTCACACTTATATTTATCAAATGAGTTGCAAAATGACTAGAAAATATAGTCAAGACATTGACAAGGTTAGAAATAATGATTTTTCTTTTAAATAATAATTTTCTCCTTCAAACTTTGCTTTCGTCAAAGAATGCTCCATTTGCAGCAATTACAGCACTGCAGACCTTTGGCATTCTAGCTGTTAATTTGCTGAGGTAATCGGGAGAAATTTCACCCCATGCTTCCAGGAGCCCCTCCCACAAGTTGGATTGGCTTGATGGGCACTTCTTGCGTACCATACGGTTAAGCTGCTCCTACAACAGCTCTATGGGGTTGAGATCTGGTGACTGCGCTGGCCAGTCCATTACAGATAGAATACCAGCTGCCTGCTACTTCCCTAAATAGTCCTTGCATAATTTGGAGGTGTGCTTTGGGTCATTGTCCTGTTGTAGGATGAAATTGGCTCCAATCAAGCGCTGTCCACAGGGTATGGCATGGCGTTGCAAAATGGAGTGATAGCCTTCCTTATTCAAAATCCCTTTTACCTTGTACAAATCTCCCACTTTACCAGCACCAAAGCAACCCCAGACCATCACATTACCTCCACCATGCTTGACAGATGGCGTCAGGCACTCTTCCAGCATCTTTTCAGTTGTTCTGCGTCTCACAAATGTTCTTCTGTGTGATCCAAACACCTCAAACTTCGATTCGTCTGTCCATAACACTTTTTCCAATTTTCCTCTGTCCAATGTCTGTGTGCTTTTGCCCATATTAATCTTTTCCTTTTATTAGCCATTCTCAGATATGGCTTTTTCTTTGCCACTCTGCCCTGAAGGCCAGCATCCCGGAGTCGCCTCTTCACTGTAGACGTTGACACTGGCGTTTTGCGGGTACTATTTAATGAAGCTGCCAGTTGAGGACCTGTGAAGCATCTATTTCTCAAACTAGAGACTCTAATGTACTTGTCTTGTTGCTCAGTTGTGCAGCGGGGCCTCCCACTTCTCTTTCTACTCTGGTTAGAGCCTGTTTGTGCTGTCCTCTGAATGGAGTAGTACACACCGTTGTAGGAAATCTTCAGTTTCTTGGCAATTTCTCGCATGGAATAGCCTTCATTTCTAAGTACAAGAATAGACTGTTGAGTTTCACATGAAAGCTCTCTTTTACTAGCCATTTTGAGAGTTTAATCGAACCCACAAATGTAATGCTCCAGATTCTCAACTAGCTCAAAGGAAGGTCAGTTTTATAGCTCCTCTAAACAGCAAAACTGTTTACAGCGGTGCTAACATAATTGCACAAGGGTTTTCAAGTGTTTTCTAATCATCCATTAGCCTTCTAACATAGTTAGCAAACACAATGTACCATTAGAGCACTGGAGTGATAGTTGCTGGAAATGGGCCTCTATACACCTATGTAGATATTGCATTAAAAACCAGACCTTTGCAGCTAGAATAGTCATTTAGCACATTAACAATGTATAGAGTGTATTTCTGATTAATTTAATGTTATCTTTATTGAAAAAAACTGTGCTTTTCTTGCAAAAGTAAGGAAATTTCTAAGTGACCCTAAACTTTTGAACGGTAGTGTATGGTATCGCTGTAATCATACCGACCCGCAGAATAAAGTAAAATGGTTATTTATAGCACAGGGTGAATGCCATAAAAAAAATTAATAAAAAACATTGTCAGAATTGATGGTTTTTGGTCACCATGCTTGCCAAAAAATGGAATAAAAAGTGATAAAAAAAATCGCATGTACCCCAAAATGGTGCCAATGAAAACTACAGATTGTCCCTCGACAAAGAAGCCCTCACATAGGCTCTGGTGAAGAAAAAATATAGAAGTTCTGGCTCTCAGAATATGGCGACGCAAAATGTACAGTGTTCCAAAAGCAGACAAGATCGGGCGCCATTTATCAGTGAGACACCGGCTACATATCTGCGGATTATTATTTACTTACCGCATTATTATACCAAAACGCCAAACAGAACTACTACCAAGCAAAATCTGCGCTCAAAAGCCAAATGCTGCTCTCTCCCTTCTGAGCCCTACAGCGTGCCCATACCCGGGAGAATCCGGTTAATATTTTGTGAGGTATTTGTCTTTAGTGGCACAAACTGGGCATAACACATAGTGCACTAAAATGGCATATTAATGGAATATTTTAATTTTCACTCTGCAACCATCCTCTGCGCATTAACCCCTTCGCGCGCCACGACATAGCATGTCGTGGTGTGGAGGGTGACGTATGGCGCGGGCTCACGCTCTGATCCCGCGCCATACGCTGTGGGTGTCAGCTGTGTAAAAACAAAACTAAATTATTATTAGTGAAAAATCTTAAATAAATATTTAAAGTAAAAAAAAAAACTTTTCACATTTCTTCTCTAAAGTAATGTCAAAAAAAGTAAAAAAATACACAAAATTGGTATCGCTGTGTCTGTAAAAGTCAGAACTATTACAATATACCATTATTTAACTCGCACGGTGAATGCCAAGTAAAATACAGAATTTAGAACGACAAAATCGCTGTTTTTTGGTCACCTTGGCTGTAACAAAAAATGCAATAAAAAGTGCTAAAAAATGGTACCAATAAAAACTACAGTTCGTCCCGCAAAAAATAAGCCCTCACACCACTCTATTGACTGAAAAATAAAAAAGTTATGGCTCTTGGAAAGCAGGGAGGGAAAAACGAAGAAGAAAAAGAAAAAAATGGTTCAGTCCAAAAAGGGTTAATTACTTTCTAATGAAAAAACATTTATGACCACATATGGGGTATTGCCGTACTCGACAGAAATTGCTTTAGAAATGTTGGCGTGCTTTTTCCTCCTTTATCCTTTGTGAAATTGAAAAAATTAAACATTTTAGTGGAAGAAATGTTGATATTCATTTTCACGGCCTAATTCTAATAAATTCTGCAAAAGACCTGTGTGGTCTAAATGCCCACTAGACCCCTAAATAGATTCCTTAAGTGGTGTAGTCTCCCAAATGGGGTCACTTTTGTGTGGTTTCCACTGTTTTGGCAACTCCCTGAGTTTCCCAAGTGGAGTCACTTTAGGTGGGTTTTGACTGTTTTGTTCCCCCAGGGGCTTTGAAAATACGGAATGGCACCCGAAAACCATTTCAGCTCAATTTGAGCTCCCAAAGCCAAATAGCGCTCCTTCCTTTCTAAGCCCTGCTGTGGGTCCAAACAGCAGTTTATTACCACATACAGCATATTTCCGTAATCGGAAGAAATAGTTTTACAAATGTTGGGGTGCTTTTTCTCCTTTATTCCTTGTAAAAATTAAAAATGGCTACCTTTTTTCAGAAAAAAAAGTAGATTTTTACCTTTACAGACTAAAGTGTGTTTTGGTTTGAGGCGTCTTTGAGTTTTTTGCTCAGTGGCGTGTTACATTTTAATAACGCTAGCATTTTTAAGAAGCATTTTTTGATGCAGTTTGAAACGCTAGAAAAAATCTGCGTATGAAGGAATCCTAAAACTTAACAAGCTATAATGCTGTGTATGTAGACTTTCCCATATTTGACTATAGACTTTCATCTAAGATCTGGTCACAACATTTGAAAAATAAGAAATAAACAATGCTGTGAAATCGGCCTTTACAAAAGGTAGAGATGGGAGCCTTCAGGAACAACAGCTAAAATAATATACAATCTGCCCATCTCACTTCATTTTTTAATCCGAGAAATATTTCCTAAATGACTCGCTCTGCTTATGTTTTTTTGTGAATTACCTTATTATTGCAGTTCTGTAATTGTCGGATTATTAGGCTTTCTGGATAATCAAATTCTAGACTAAAGGAATTTCACTGTAATATGTATAATGTATTAGGGAACTTGTATTCAGGAAATTCTCATATATTCATATAAATCCCCATAGGTGAACTTCCACTTTGAACTCAGGAGTAGTGTAATATATCTTCATTTTATTATCATATCTGTCATAGTGCAGCAAAGAAAAACTTTTTTTTTTATAAAGAGTTGCTGACAAACAAAACAATATATGATCATAAATACCAATAAAAAATTGTAAATATAGGATTGTTATTTTAGATAGGTATCAAATCGACACAGTTTTATTAGAGTATAAACTTCCTTGTGCTAACTTTAATCCCAATGTTGAATGACTGTACGTCCCTTGGCCATTTGACTATACATTGGCTCATCAGTCTAAATCCTCCGTGAATGATTTTATAAATCGGCCTGTCTAAGTCTGTTTGCACAGCAAACAGGAGAGTCGAACATCCCATGGACCATTTCAGAAGACATTTACAATGCAGTTCACTATGTGAGTATTTTCTTTCTTTAAGTAGCTAAACTTCTATGACGTTCAACACTAGTCTACAGCAAGTAAACCACTTAACCCCATCAGTGGTAAAATGAGTGAAGGACCGTCAAAGACGTAAGCAGAAAGGAGAAGAAAGAGGGTAGGGAAAAATGAATGTAGCATGTACTTGAAGGAAGAAGAGGTATAGATGTGGTGTCTTTATTGTGCTTCAGTTGATGTGAATAGCTTCATGATGCCAATATAAATGAATGAAAATACATGCGTCACCTCAATAGTGGCACGTCATTAGAGGGGTGGCGAAGGGAAACAACAGTTGCCATACCTCGGTGAGATCAAAGTGATCTTTCAGAAAAGCGTGTACATAGTGTGACTACAAATTACCATATATGTTGTGAATATAGTAAAAGTAATGCAAGATGTCTTTATCCTGTATTCAAGTCTCTGGAAAACTACAAAGGATAATGAAACATTTTGCCCCTGAGAAGGTTATACATTAAAACATTCTGCCGTTTACTAATTTATTTTACATACGTCATTTAGAGGCATCAGAAGTTGTTTGTGAGCTGGGACCCCCACCAATGGCCGATAGCTCAAAGCTCATCAGATCTCCAAGCACATCAACAGGTTTTTCCATTAAAATCAATGGGACTGTAATTTGTATTTTACTTTATAGCACTGACATGTTCATCATTGTATACAGAATGTCCCCAGTGATGCTCACAATACACCTAATATCCGACACAAGCACTATATATGAGTTCATACTTAGTGTAAATTCTGCAGATTCACAGCATAATACAGTAGCAGCAGAGTGGAGGAGATTTGAACAAATCTCATCCACACGCTGCATAAATGCTGAGTGGAAAAAATGCTCAGAAATTGACCTGCGGTGCAGTTTTTTAATCATGTCGATTGTATTTGCATAATCACTGCTTTTTTGTTGCGGGTTTTCCCCATTGAATTCAATGGGGAGCTAAACCCCGCAATAAATAGCAGATATTGAGACTTTTGTAGTGGAAAAGCTGCGATTCTGGTGCAAAAATCACAACTTAGAAAATAAGTCTTATACTTACCCAGAATTCTGTGCATCTTCGTCCTGACCGGCCTCCTGGGATGTCGTTTTATCCCATGTGACTGCTTGCTGCAGCCAATCACAGGCTGCAGCGGTCACATGGGATACGTCATCTGAGGAGTTCGGGCTGCAGGACGGAAGAGGGATATGTCACCATGGCTATGTAAGTATGAAACTTTTTTTCAAATTTTTACGTGCAGTTTTCCGCAGTGGACATTCCGGCCGAAGAACTGCACCACTATTTGCTGCGGTTATTCGGCCGGATATTCCCTGCGGTGCCCAGGGCGGATTCGCTGTGTGCTTTTACTCAGCTTATCCACCCCGTGTGAACATAGTCTAAGTCTAGTTTATTAAAAATTCAATTGACCTCTAGTTTGTATTTAGAAAGCAGGGGAAAGCCTGTTGGATTCCCATAGAAACACAATGAGAAAATATATGATGTTAAATTATGATTTTTCCTTATTGCTCCTTAATCTCCAGGCCGTTTTATTAAAGTAATATTCATCTGCTATTACTGATACTAACAATAGTTTGATTCATTTGGGAATTCCTATAAAGCTATTCTAGTTTTACAAGATTGTATATAGAAAGAGGCTGTCATGGAAGGGAAACTCATTTAAGAGCAAAGTATCGCCATATGTGACTTAACAGGAGGAGAAGGAGAAGGAGCTCCCATGGCACGGCTTCATTATCAAATGAAGTAGTATGGCGAGACAGATAGATTGTATTAGGGAACTGAATAGCTAGTAATATCCTACAATAATGTTATTATTGAAATCACTCCATTTCATTCCCCAATGCTGACCTGGAGGTGTTCTCAGGTGTTAGTTGTGAGGCTTTATTTTTGATGCATTTTTTGGTGTAAAAAAAAAATTGAGAGTAACATATTTTAATGTGACTAACCCCAATGTTGGAGATATTCCAGAGCAGGGACCCGCATCGATCAGACATTTATTTCATATCTACAGGATATGTTTAAGTTGGGAATAACCTTTTAAATTCAATAACAATTTGCTTAGATTGTTTTCAAATTTGCAGTAACAGGAATCTCTGCACAGTACCAAAGGGTAGGAGCTCCCTATAGATCCCTGTCACTCTGGAAATCAGTGGTGGTCTAACATCACAGACTTCAACAATCTCATCTCTTTACATGTGCTAATACATCAGACAATCATTTTGACTAAATGTAGCCATTAAAGGGTCTCCAAACTGAACTTCACTTTAACTAAAAACATTTATTTAAAAAAAAAAAAAAACAGCAAACACAGTATTAATAATAATAGAAAATATTTCTCAACTGAAGACAATGCAAAATATTTAACCACAAGTGTCATACAACAAACCAATAGTAACTGCTGCAGAAGAAATATAGTGAATGAATAAAACAGAGCAGTGTCCCAATGTATTGATCTCCCAATCCAGATTGTACTGTTTAGCCAGCAGTTAGGGTATGTTCACACGCAGTGTTTTCAGACGTAATTCGGGCGTTTTACGCCTCGAATTACGCCTGAAAAAACACCCCTAATACGCCTACAAACATCTGCCCATTGCTTTCAATGGAAATTACGATGTTCTGTTCCCACGAGCCTTAATTTTACGCGTCGTTGTCAAAATACGGCGCGTAAAATGACGGCTCATCAAAAGAAGTGCAGGACACTTCTTGGGACGTTTTTGGAGGTGTTTCTCATTGACTCCATTGAAAAACAGCTCCAAAAACTGCCGTAAAATACGTAGTGAAAAATGCGAGTTGCTACAAAAACGTCTGAAAATCAGGAACTGTTTTCGCCTGAAAACCGCTCCGTATTTTCAGACGTTTTTGGTACATGCGTGTGAACATACCGTTACTGCTATCCCTGACATGCTGGGCTGGAAATTCAGTCTGTATGTAATGTTTGCTCAAGAAAGCATGAGGGACTTAGGAATGTATATATATATATATATATATATATATATATATATATATATATATATATATACACACACACACACACACACACAAAGCAGAGCTCGTCATTGGCACAACTTTGTACAGTTTTACATAGGACTGCAGCTTAACCCAGTTATATTAACACAGAACTTCATCACAATGCAACACAATTCACTCCCATAAATTTAAATTACCACTGGAATACAGATAGCCCTCAAAGTCATTACTTGCAGTATATATAGCCATTACTATGGTGCAAAACTTGAACACCTGTATTAATATATTTGTAGTCACTTACATGGTCCAGCTCCTGGCAGCAGCTTTCCAGGCTCATGGTCATGCAGTCCCACCTGTCCCTCTGGCCATGCAGTGCATGCAATGTTTGTAGTCAGTGCATGGCTCATAATACAGTGCCCAGTGTGCCCAGCAGTCACCTCTGTTGTCCCAGCAGGAGGCTGGTGACACCTTTTCATAAGCCTTGTGCCCTCCCACTCTGCCAGTGACAACTCCTCCCAGCACAGGGAATTACTGGAGCTGTGTGTTTGCTTCTCAGCGCTTGAACTGCATCTGCTGCTGCCAAGTTCTTTGAGGGAAGCAGGTTAGATAATGTCACATAACTTTTACTGGCTACAATGTAACAGGCTGTAGCAATATCTGAACCTGACATAGCATTTGTATATTTTGTATATAACACATTTGATTACTATTTGTACATCTCATATGGGAAATATTATTATTTAAAATTGTTATAGTTTTTTTTGTAAACATCTACCTTCTATAGTTTGAGACATCAAAGAAAACATCTAGTAATTCAAACCAGTTGAAAATTTATGTATATGTGGGAACAATGTATGTAGTCACTGGTTCTCTAAGCTTCTTTTGTTATCTCTCATATTATTTGTATACACACACAGATCCTGTGTGCCCTCTTCAAATTCTTCATGTGAATGTTAATGTTTCCTTTTTTAATACATCAAAAAAGATTCCCCAAAAAAAACAAAAAACATTTTATTTATTTTTTATTTTAAGGAGGATCCTTCGCTTTTCATTACAGGTAATAAAATATTCATAAATTGTACGTAGGTTAACCACTACAATAATATTATACGTTTGTAATACAGCATCAGATGGTATATGCCACAATTTTCTCCATATGAAATCGAAGGCATATGGAGGATCAGTATGTCCACTTCTATGGTTGCTGTAAAAATTTAATAAGTGAGCAGTAAAAAAAGAAGAAACACATGTAATACTGGAGAGAATTGGATACTGCTTGAACAAATAGTTCCACGATAGATTCTCATTCTCCACTTAGGAAATATATTGCAATCCAGTAACCACTCACATCCATACATACATAGAACATAGTGATACTTTATCGTAGTACAGCGTGTTCCTCTGCGGCACCATTATTCTGAATATCCCATACAAACATTGAACAGGAATTTACTAATCAAAAATGCAATAGAATTCTGGAATCACAAAATACATTAAAAAAAAATCAATAAAACTTTTTTGACGCTTTCTTTTACCAACTTCAAGAGATAGCAAGAGAATAGGGCATTAAGATCAAGAAATGTCAAGAGAATGGAGCATTTCTCAAATGAGTCGTAGTCGTGCACTGGTGTATTGTTTCTCTGGGTTTATCAATTTCCTCTAACACATTGTGATATGGCTTTCTTCTTATGAGATTGTATGTATAGACCTGAGCTAGAGAGATTACAGTTTGTGGACAGTAATGCTGATGTCACAGTCTGTGGGTATGTGGACCCACTAAGCTGCACCGCCGTTGCGGAGAGGCAGGTGGTCAAACAACAAAGCACCCAAGCAATACAAAGTCTAGTACAAGGGTACCTGAATAGTCCAGACAGTGGCAGAGGCTTTAGCACAGATGACAGCAAGTGCAGTAGGATGCGCCAGACATGGTGGACGACAGCAGGTGCAGTAGGTTGTGCCAGATGGGGCAGATGACAGCGACAGTCCACGGCCATGGACCATGGGGCCAGAGCGAGAGAGGAACTTCTTAATGAGGGCAGGGGCATTGAGGTTCTCTTCTGGCTCCTAGGACCTCTCCTCTAGACCGAACTCCCTCGAATCCACCAAAAAAAAAGTTCTTCCTCCTACTTTTTAAAAGTCCAGGATCTCCGTAACCTCAAATACATCACAAGAACTGCTGGGAGCAAATGCAGAGCCAGGCGTCTTTGTGTAGCGGTTCAGGACCACAGGCTTCAGGAGGTACACATGAAAGGTATTAGGGATTCTGAGGGTAGGAGGCAGCCGAAGCTTGTAGGAGACAGTGTTGACTTACTGTAGGATCTTAAAGAGTCCGAGGAACCTGGGGGCAAACTTGTACGTAGGTACCTTTAGACGGATATTCCCTAAGGACAGCCAGACTTTGGTACCCGGAATACACTGAGATATACTAGATCTTCTTCTAGTATACGCCTTTTGCTTCATGCGGTCGACCGCCAGCAGAATAGAGGACCGGGTTTGCTGCCAGGTCTGTAGAAAGTCCCTGAATGCAGAGTCAGCTGCGGGCACCTGGGACGTAGCTGAAACAGGAAGAGGAATTTGTGGATGTTGGCCGTAGACAAAAAAGAACAGCGTAGAATCAGTGGACTCACTTGTGTGGTTGTTATATAAGAACTCGGCCCAAGGAAGAAGCTGTACTCAGTCATCATGCTGCATGGAGATGGTGTCGTAGATAATTCTCCATGATTTGGTTAATCCTCTCGACTTGACCATTGGACTGGGGATGGCAGGCTGAGGAAAAGTCCAACTTCACATCTAGGAGTTTACAGAGGGCTCTTCAGAATCTCGAGGTAAACTGAACCCCCCGATCAGACCCGATATGAAGAGGCAAGCCATGCAAGCAAAAGATGTGTTGGATGAAGAGGTTAGCCAGTCGAGAAGCAGAAGGTAGGCCCGTCAGCGGAACAAAATGAGCCATTTTCGAGAAGCGGTCAACCACCACCCAGACCGTATTGCCTCCAGCAGAGGAAGGAAGGTCTGTGTCCATTGCTATATGCTGCTAGGGAACATTGGGCACAGGCAGAAGTTGGAACAGACCAGCAGGCTTAGAGTAAGCAACCTTGTTGGCAGCGCACACAGTGCAGGACGAGACAAAGTCCACAATATCCTTGGGCAGCATGGGCCACCAGAAATGACGGGCAATCAGATCTAGGGTTTTACTCCGAAGTAGCTCCGAATGAAGGGCTCAAACTTGGAGCTTAAGCGGTTTGGTCTCGGATACAATTGGATCGGGCAGAGGTAGTCCATTCACTGAAGCATCAGCCAAAGACGTCTCCAGAAGGACTGTGGGAAACTGGAGAAGATCCACTAGGTCCTTTTGGATGAAGTTAGCTGCGGATCCAGAGTCCAGATAGGCAGATACCCGGTGAGTATTTTCGCTGGACACTATGGTCACGGGGATGGATAGTTTTGAAGAGAGTTTTTTCTCCAGCACTGCATCTCCTCGGGTTGTTTCTCCAACCAATCCTATGCATTTGGAGTTCTTTGGCGTCTGAGGTCACAAACGCACAACATGGCCTTCAAGGCCGCAATACAGACAAAGTCCTGAAGTGCGTCTGCGTTGTGTCTCCTGGACGGATAATTTGAGCCGGTCCACCTGCATAGGCTCCTTTGGTGGAACAACTGGTGAGGGCAACAGGGATTGCTGGAAAGTAGGAGCCAGCCTAGGAACTCTTTTCTCCCTACGAACCTCTTGGGATCGCTCCCAGATCCTCATGTCAGTACAGGTGGCGAGAAGAATGAGGTCATCCAGGGTCGGTGGCAGATCATGAGCGGCAAAATCGTCTTTAACCCCTTAGTGACCACCAATACGCCTTTTCACGTTGGTCACTAAGGGGCCTTAGGCTAGGCTGACGCCTTTTCACGTGAGCCTAGTCTAAGTCCTGCACGGGTGTCCCGTGCAGGCAGGAGCCGGGGCTCTGCTGTCTGATGACAGCTGGGCTCCTGCTCCAACACCCGTAAACTTCGATCGTGGCCGTTTAACCTGTTAAATGCCGCCGTCAATAGCGACCGCAGCATTTAACTTGTTTACAGGGGGAGTGAGCTCCCTCTGTCACCCATCGGCGGCCCGCAAATTCAATCGCGGGTCTCCGATGGGGTGTCATGGCAGCCGGGAGCTTTATAAAAGCCCCCAGCTCTGCCCTGGACATATGCCTATTAGGACGCGCCGGAGGCACGTCCTAATAGATTGCCTGTCAGATTTACACTGACAGGCAATAATGCTCTGGTATACGGAGTATACCAAAGCATTATAGCAGCGATCTGAAGATCGCACAGTAAAGTCCCCTAGTGGGACTCATGAAATAAGTCATAAATGTGAAATAAAGATTAATAGTAAAAATTACAGTAAAAAAATAAATAAAATTTTTTTTTTCCATAAAAGTGTAAAAAATAAATAAAAGTACACATATATGATATCGCCGTGACCGTGATGACTCAGTTAATAAAGTTAATATGTAATTTAAACCACAAGGTGAAGACCGTAAAAAAAACCCGCAAAAAACAATAAACAATGTTATTTACGCCGCACAGTGAACGGCGTCAATTTAAAAACGCATAGAACAATGGTGGAATTTCAGTTTTTTTTATAATGGTGCTATTAAAAAGTACAACTAATCCCGCAAAAAACAAGTCCTCATACAGCTATATAGACGAAAAAATAAAAAAGTTATAGCTCTTTGAATGCGACTATAGAAAAACGAATAAAATAGCTTGGTCATAAGGGCCTAAAATGGGCTGGTCACTAAGGGGTTAATCTCGGAAGACAGTCCCAGCCAGATTGTAGCCACCAAGGACTCGTCTCCCTGGCGAAGGGTCAGCAGAGATGCAGCAACAGATGAGACTCGCCCAGGTTCCTCAAATACCGAGCGGAAAGTCTGGAAGTCACGGGTCTCTGGTCCCTGATGTACCCAGATAGGATTAGCCCATGCTAGGGCCTTGCCAGTGAGGAGTGAGATGATGAAAGCGATCCTTGCGCCATCAGACGGAAATGCTTCGGCAAGTAGGCTGAAGTGGATCTGCAACTGGTTCAGAAATCCCCTGCAGGTCCTTGCAATTCCGTCGTGGCGAGGAGGTAGTGGCAGCGAGAATCGGGAGTCAGCACAGGTACTGACAGGAGGTGTAGCAGGAGGAACAGTCGAAGCAACAGGAACGGATTCTGGGATGACTGCAGCTTGTGCATCGAGCCGATGTGTAATGGCGTTCACCGACTGGAGGAGTTGGTCCTGTCGTAATTGGCGGACTAGCATATCGGCCTGCATGGCTAGTGATGTCAGTGAGGTGCAGTAGGATGCGCCAGACGTGGCGGATGATAGCAGGTGCAGTAGGTTGCGCCAGACGTGGCGGATGACAGCAAGAGCAGCAGGACACGACTCCAATCACTAACAGGCTCAAGAACAATAACACAGCACGGGATACAGGAAACAGGCAGCAGGGCACGGGAACAACGGAAACAGGGCAAACACTAAGGGACCATTTGCAAAGACTAACATGGAAATACTAACTACGCTCAAGCAATGAGCAAAGGGGCAGGGACCTTCTTATAGTCCAGGGTGATCATGGGATAATTGATGATAATTCCCATGTGCCCTTTAAGGCCTGGCACGAGCGTGCGCGTGCACCCTACGGGACAGCGCTCACAGATCCATGGCTGCGGCCGCCGGGGGGTGAGTAATCCCGACGGTCCGTGGCCATGGACACTACAGCTGGCAATACACATGAGATACTCATTTGACCTACACCTATCTCGTCCTACTTCCCATAAACATGTTTATTTTATTAGGGAGAGGGAAATTTGATTTTTCTAATTCAGAGGTGCACAAAATGTGGCCCACATTGCTATTCTGTGCAACCCTCAATAATTGGGATACAGACGGGCTTGACATGGCTTTCAAAGGACAGCCGCATCCTTGCAATGCAGAGAAAGAACCATGATGTCATTAGTTCCTTCTTCCCTGCACTGATCACAGATATCCAGTGCAGGTCTTGGAAGATACTGTACATGTGAGTACCTTTTGTGGCTGCTCACTGGTATTTTCCATGTCAGAAGAAGACGAGTGGGGTGCAGCGTGGGAGCAGGGACATGTAAGCAGCAATGGTGCACTGTGTGGTTGTCAGTAATGGGGGCCACTGTTTGTCTCGTACTCTTATGGGGGCACTGTGTGGCTGGCTCTGTTGTTGATGACATTGTGTGGGTGGCATTACTGAGGGGGCTCTGTGTGTCTGCACTGTTATCACTACTGGGGGGCATTGTGTAGCTGGAATGCCTCGTCACTGCGCATCCTCCTCTCTGCCGTATTGGAGTGCCGAATGTGTAAGCAGGAGACTCCCATTCTCCTGATAGTTGGGAGTCTCAGAGGTGTCGCTATGCCATAAATTTCTAAGATGGGAGAAAGTTTTACGTTTCATTGTAGTTCTTAGGGTATGTTCACACGCTTAACAAAATACGGCTGAAAATACGGAACTGAACAAGCGAAAACAGCCCCTGATTTTCTGCCGTATTTTAAGCAACTAGTGTATTTTGCGGCGTTTTTTTTCGGCCATTTTCGGAGCTGTTTTTCTATTGAGTCAATGAAAAACGACTCTAAAAACGGCTCAAGAAGTGACATGCACTTCTTTTTACGGGGCGTCTTTTTACGTGGCTTTATTTGAAAATGAGGCGTAAAATTACACCCCGTCGGAACAGAACGCCATATTTTCCATTGAAAACAATGGGCAGATGTTTGTAGGTGTTCTGCTTCTGATTTTTTCAGCCGTTTTTCGGGACGTTTATGGCCCGAAAAACAGCTGAAAATAGCCTGTGTGAACATACCCTTAGAAGTAGTTCATTCTAACAATGTAGCCTTCGAACCAGAAAAGGGTGTACCCCCTGATCTGATGCAAATGGGCAGCTTAACTGATGGAAATGGTATTGTTATGGTTGTAGTATGACTGGCTCTGTTATATGGGTCTCTAGGGTGGTTCAATTTTATACCCAATTATGTCCAGTCCAATTGGAGATTGGTTGGTGCCTTTGTACCCACCAGTGAGGAGCCTCCTTCACGTGGCCTCTCATAAATGGGAGGTACTTTAAGTAGATTACCACTTTACACTGTTGTTACACATAATTGATCCTTTTGAGGTATGGCAGACGTACATATGCACAGTGAACATTAATAATTAATAGTACATGTTGGACAATTGGTCCATTTGTTGGTCACCAAAGAAGTTCTACACAGTAATGCACTTTAATACCACCACTCTTTACCATGGATAAGTGGAGCATTACAATTCATTATCTACAACACAGGTCTATCCTGGGTAGTGGACCCATGAGCTAACATGACAATCCTATTGGTACCACAAAATGTGTCTCATATTAATAAATGTCAGCGTGCTTGATCAAAGAAAAGGTCTGTGGGGAAGAACTTTGCAGAATTCAAATATAAACGGGTTGTCCTACCAGAACAACACCTGCCCAAATGGCGCATGGGACAACCCCCTATGTCACTGAACGGAGAGATACTCTGTAAAAGCAGCTCACACTCTGGGGGGACCAAGCACATCCATGCTTTACATGGATGTCCTACAAAGTGAGGAAAGGAACTTTGTATGCAATTTGTTTCCCTTGGACCAGGGATTTGCTTTGCTGCGTGCACCACCCATGATTGGGGAGTTGTCCTTTCCTGCTGGTGAAACTTAACTGACTGTGCTGCTGATTTCTTGAATATTTACATGGATGGCCATTCATTTGAATGGCCGGTATGTAATTCTACATTTCCCCTGCAGCGGCCGGGCATGAGAAATGTGTGGCTGGCCGCAGATTCCCCCAGTGATAGCAGCTGATTGCCAGGGGTGAAAAAAGCCAGACCCGATCGCCTCACCGTCTTCTTTTTGAAAGGGCTTGCCTTCATCAGACAACTCTAATGACATTTAGGTTGATATTAAAGTTTCTTAAAAAATTTAAATTTGTTGCAGATCAGAGTGAAATTTAGCAAAAGCAAATGTAAAGTGTTTTGTCTGCATTGTAGCTATGGTTTCCCTATCCATAAGGCTTCAATAATTTTCCCCCTCCCTGGACATATGGCATCCCTCCTTCATTTTGTTCCCCCATTGAATATTCTTGTGGTCTTGGTTGCTAGAACATGTATTTAGCTGTGTAGGAGGGATGGATTAGACAGAATTAGGGCATGCCTTTCTAGTAAGGGCGAGCTAAAAAAAAAAAAAAAAAAAGGCAAAGTTACCACTTGCTGCCATGGATGCCAGTGACATCAGCTGAATTATTAGCTATTGTTAGGGTGTAAAAATTGCTTACTTTATTAAAAGACCTTGATCATTTGAGATGACAGACAGTTTTATTTGCTTCAGGATATAAAACATCCTTGGATTTATGCAAGCAGATCAACAGGTGGCCTTCACGCTTACTGGGCCCTTGTAGCAACTATGACACAGCAATGTCAAAAGTCAGAAAAACTATTTGCCACTATGATAAAATGACAAACAGATATGGGATTTATAACTCTGACATTTAGTAGAAGTTTGAGTGCAATGTTTAAAACATTTATGTCAAAGAGAACAGGTTATGTTTCATTTTTTTTATTTAAATTAGTAAGGCCTCATGCCCACTTCAGTTATTTTCTTCAGGCTGCTATCCGTGTTTTTAACTGATAGCACCCTGACACATTCATTTCTATGGGGCCATGCACACTTCCATTGTTTTGACGGTTCCTTTCGTCCGTTCCGTAAAAAGTAGTGCATGTCCTACTTTTGTCAGAGACCGTGGGGCCCATTGAAGTCTATGGGTCCATCCAAAAAATCCGTGTGCCTTCCATTTTTCCCTGATCCGTTGCTAAGCAACGGAAGGGCGTGCCAAAGTTCCCTGCATTCAACACACAAGATGAAATTTAACGGACCGTTTAAAACGGAAGACAAACGGAAACACAGCATCTGTTTAAAACGGAACAACGGAACGGACATGGAGTGACAACGGAAACCACACAGATGTCATATCAGACACACGGATCCATTTTAAACTGACGTGAAATCGGTGAAGGATGTGTACATGAGGCCTTAATAAGAGCAGTCTATTATTATTGTTTACCCTTTTTTCACTGTATTGTCTATTGTCTGTTGCACAGGCTCTACAGAAGGAGTGCTTATTTTGCCCATTGTCACGGTAAGAGCGGGGACCTACTCTGTCACTGTTAGATTTGGTAAGGGCTAAACCGGTGAGGAGTCTAGTGGATTTTGCAATCTTCACCTTAAAACACCCCTCATGGGTTTGTGAAGTTTGTACAGGGAATCCCCAGTTTGCATCTTCACAGTATTCTCCAATAGCAACTACTTATGGCCTGTAGATGGTATTCTCAAGGTGAGGTACCAGAATCAGTAAACAGAAGCGTGGTCATACAAATCCAAGGTTAGGGCAGACAGAGCTTATGCACCACAATAAGACTGATAACGGTCAGGGCAGGCAGCGATCCAAAAGGCAGACCAATTTGGGAGAGATCCAAAGAGAGAAAAAAGGAAGCAATTGGGGTCAGATCCAAAATGGCATATAGCAAACACATTTAAAAATGGACAGGGTGCAACAAAACTTGTTCCTAAAGCAAGGTCTGGCAGTTCTGAGCAGGTTTAAATAATCAGACACTGTACTGACGAGCTGACATTGGCCTGTCTCTTTAAAATGTTGCAGAGTCCCCCCTGCTATGGAAAGACCGGCGCCGATGGCAGTAATAAAACTAGAAGGACATCAGCTAGGCCACACAGGTAGCCCGCTTCTTCTCTAGCACCCTCCCAGGCAGTACAGACAAAATAATGCAAGATAAGCTTAGATCTCATTTTAAAGTCTTGTGGGGATGTTTAGGGAGAAAATAAATGGTTGCTGCCATGGCTTGCGAGTTGGGGAGACCCATTCTTTTATAGCAAAATAGTAAGATTTATCCTTCATATTTCTTAAGATCTGTCGGATCACCTATGCATCTCTACCTGGGGGCAGCATAGGATACAGGGGAACATGCTGAGCTCAGGGATCTGTAGTTTTCTATTTTATTTAGTATATTCAAGCTAAAAGCTGTTTATCTACTTCCAGGACTGTGAGTCCTGCTTTCCCCACCCACACAGAGTGATTGACAGCTTTACCCTGTATGAGTTTGTATGCAGGGAGAACTGTCAATCACTCTGTGTGGGAGGGGGAAGCAGGACTCACAGGCTTTCTCTATGATTCCTGGCAGCAGTTAAACAGCTTTTTATGTGAAAATACTAAATCAAATCATAGCAGATGAACATCCATAGTTTTAAATGTACAAGTATATAGATTCTTATCAAGTACACAGGGCAAATGTAAATCAAGGAAATCAATGCTGTTGAGAGAACACAGATGGATGAATGAGAGTCCAGAAATATTATCCTGAAGTGTGGTAATGAATTAATAGGCATTGGAAAAATCCACCTACCAAATGAAGAAGAGATTGTCAATATAACGACGATATAGAAAGAAATGTTCTGAAAATATATGTTTAATATTCAATGTACAATACTGTGATTCAAACAATCCCATAAACAGATTTGCATACGATGGTGTAATGCGGGACCCCATGGCACAACCCTTAACTTGTTTATAAGTACTTCAGTTGAAGCCGAACGCATAACAAAATATTTTTTTGCAGATGGCATGGTAAGATCTAGTGACAAAACATATAAGATCTTTGCAATGTGGGATATTTGAAGAAATATTGGCCATAAGGAAACAAAATTTAGATAAATCAAGAGAGCAATTAAGTTGTAGCTCTACTGTAAATTGCGTGGAGTCTTTTAGATACAGATGTAGCAAAGTTTAACTTGACTCTGATAACTTACTGCAGTGTGATATCACACCACAAAAGCCATGGAAAAATTCAAGTGAAAGTTTCTTGCCACCGTATATTAAACACGTTACGAGTCAAGTTAAAGATTGCTATATGCTGTATTAGGGAAGATTATAATCCATTTATGTAGGTGAAGATCTATATTGTGAGATAGTGAAATAATCTGGCGACCCGAAGGACTCTGTACGAATTTGTGAACCTTACGAGGTGGTAAGAATCAAGAATATGATTATTAACCCCTTGGCGCCCGAGGCATTTTTTTATTTTTTATTTATTCCTTCCCGTCTTCCAAAAGCTATAACGTTTTTATTTTTACGTTGCCATAGCCATATGAGAGCTTTTTTTTTTTTTTGCGAGACGATCTGTCGTTTTTAATGTCACCATATAATGTACTGGGAAATTGAAAAAAAATTCTTGGTGAGGTGGAATTGAAAAGAAAACTGTGATTCCTCCATTCATTTTTAGGTTCTGTTGTTACGGCATTCACCGCCCAGTAAAAACAACATCATAACTTTATTCTTCGGGTCAATACAATTACGGCGATACAAAATTGATATCGTTTTTTTTATGATGTACTACTTTTATAAGGAAGAATCAATTGGTTAAAAAAATATATATATTTTGTGTTGCCATATTCTTAAACCCTTAACTATTTTATTTTTCAGTTGATGGAGCAGTGTGACGGCTCGTTTTTTGCTGGCCGAGCTGTAGTTTTTATTGGTGCATATTCCTTTTTGTTTTAGAACAAAGAAACTGCACAATTAGAATAATCAAACTTTTACTATAATCGTAGCACAATGGTACAGTAATACTAGAGCAGGGGTCTCAAGCACGCGGCCCGCGGGCCACATGCGGTCCCTGGGGCTGTCATCTGCGGCCCGCGGGACACAGAGCCGCTAGTATCGGCTCTGCTCCGGGACTCTATGGAATTCCCTGACATTGCTGTCCATATATGGACAGTGTTGTCAGGGTCTTCCCCAGAGCGTAGTCCCGGGCAGAGCGCTAGTATCGGCTCTGCTCCGGGACTCTGTGGAATTCCCTGACATCGCTGTCAATATATGGACAGTGTTGTCAGGGTCTTCCCCAGAGCAGAGTCCCGGGCAGAGCACTAGTATAGGCTCTGCTCCAGGACTCTGTGGAATCCCCTGACATCGCTGTCCACATGTAGTCAGTATTGTCAGGGTCTTCCCCAGAGCGGAGTCCCGGGCAGAGCGCTAGTATAGGCTCTGCTCAGGGACTCTGTGGAATCCCCTGACATCGCTGTCCACAAATGGACAGTGTTGTCTGGGGCTTCCCCAGAACCGGACTCCCATGCAGAGCGCTAGTATAGGCTCTGCTCCGGGACTCTGTGGAATTCCCTGACATCGCTGTCCATATATGCACTGTGGCAGCATCTACAGAGGGCACTGTGGCAGCATCTACAGAGGGCACTGTGGCATTATCTACAAGTGGGTGGCAGTATCTACAGAGGACACTGGCATTATCTAGGGGTGTGTTGCATTATCTACAGAGGGCACTGTGGCATTATCAATAGAGGGCACTGTTGCATTATCTACAGAGGTCACTGTGGCATTATCTACAGAGGGCACTGTGGCATTATCTACAGAGGGCACTGTGGCATTATCTACAGAGGGCACTGTGGCATTAACTATAGAGGGCACTGTGGCATTATCTACAGAGGGCACTGTGGCATTATCTAAAAAGGGGCTGCCCAATCTTGACATGTGTGTCTGCCAAACACTGCCAACTGAGCCGCCGGACTGCATTTAGCAACATTTAAACTGGAAAACTGGATTGTTGAAATAAGCACATGGAGAATTCTTTCAAATTTTAAACCTAGCAGTATTATTATTATAGTAATATAGTGTTATAGTAGTTCAAATAACGAATTGATTAACAATAATTTTGTATTGTATCAAATTTGAAAGCAATGCGGCCCATCAACTTCCCATTTTTTCTATATGTGGCCCACTTACCCGGCCAAGTTTGAGACCCCTGTACCAGAGTATCAGAATAATAGCATAGTTCACTAGAACTTGGGTCCCAGAATAATGGCATACTAATGCTAGGGTCCGAGCTGAAAATCAGGTTTTAGAAGAACGAAAAAAACGGCAACCGGTTTTCCAGGGAACTATAAAATAGGGCCTGTAAAGGGGCAATCCAGGAATGATGGGAGATTTCTGCTCTCAAGTCTTCAAAATTTTAAATGCAGTTCTGAACTCTAAAACAGGCTGTCACTCAGGATCAGTACAATATAAGTAATGCAATGCATCAAGAAATGTACCTGACTTTATATGTTGCTCTCATGCAAAAGTAACGAGTGTGGGTAATTCTAAGGCTCTATTCACACGACAGGATTCGAGTGTCGGATTTTAAAAAAACACAGTTTTTGTACATTTTTCTCTGCTGTTTTGCATCCGTTCCGCTTCCGTTCCGGGTCGTGTTTCCGTTTTTAAAGGCCGATTTTGACCTGTTTTGCATCCATTTTTTTCCCTGTCCGTTTTAAAAACTGATGAATTTCATTTGTACATTTTTTGCCACACACTTCCCTCTGTAGATAATGCCACACACTGCCCTCTGTAGATACTGCTACAGCCCCCCTGTATGTAGTGCCACAAAGCCCCCCCTTGTAGGTAATGCGACACAGCCCCCTGCAGGTAATGCCACATAGCCCCCTGTAGGTATGCCACACAGCCCCCTGTAGGTAATGCAACACAGGCCACTGTAGGTAATGCCACGCTGGCCCCTGTAGGTAATGCAACACAGGCCCCTGTAGGTAATGCCACGCAGGCCCCTGTAGGTAATGCCACACAGCCCCCCTGTAGGTAATGCCACACAGCCCCCTCTAGGTAGTGCCACACAGCCCCCTGTAGGTAATGCCACACAGCCCCCTGTGGGTATTGCCACACAGCCTCCCTGTAGGTAGTGCCACACAGCCCCCCTGTAGGTAATGCCACACAGCCCCCTGTAGGTAATGCCACACAGCTCCCTGTAGGTAATGCCACACAGCCTCCTGTAGGTAATGCAACACAGCCCCCTGTAGGTAATGCCACACAGCCCCCTATAGTTAATGCCACACAGCCCCCTGTAGGTAGTTCTACAAAGGACCCTTTTACCCCCCGCCCCCCTGCTTCATAAGTCCTTGACGTCACTCTGTCCATATATGGTCAGTGAAGTCAGGGACTTCTCTTGGAGCGGAAACACCGACCACAGCAACGGAGATCCCGCTTCAGAAGTCCCTGACGTCACTGTGTCCATAAATGGACAATGAAGTCGGGGGCTTCTCCTGGAGCGGAAACACCGGCCACAGGGCCGGTAATGCCGCTTCAGAAGTCCCTGACGTCACTGTATCCAAATATGGACAGTGAAGTCAGGGACTTCTCCTGGAGCGGAATCCCCAATCCCCGGCCACAGCGTTGCCAAAGCTGTGGCTGGGGATTTTGGATTCCACTCCTACAGGGAGCAAAAAAATACCCTCCTCCTCCTCCTCATATGCACTTCACACTGTGAGGAGGAGGAGAGAAGAGAGCGTGCGACAGAAGACACGCCCGTCACTCGGAACACATTCCAGGGATGGCTGTGTATTACCCGGCCACATAGACTTCTATGGGAGCCGGGCAGCCGGGAGAACGGCTGAAAATATGGCATGTTCCATTTTTTGACGGTCCGGTTTACCTATCTACAAGGGGCACAGAGTGTATGTGGGACACAGTGTATGGTACTATTATAATCAGAATAATATCACTGCCTGTATGAACTATTAAAAATTGCATTTTATTAGAGAAATCAAAAACTAAAAGAGGGCTAAATAGCCAAACAACTAATCAGGCGTTTGCACAGCAACCAGTCAGGGGTTGCGAAAAAAGGTCACACACATCTATGTGTACCTCAAACCTCAATTGCCAATGTGTTTCTCCCCCTCTTATTTTATAATATAAACACCTGGTCATTCATGCCAATAGAATTACGTCCCTACGCGTTTCCGCACCCCCAGTTTACAGGGTGCATCATCAGGGGTCACACTTATTGTTAGATTAATACACCTAATGGCCGGACATAAATAGAAGATGTCCCTCCCACCCAGCGGTGACGCAGCGCCCGGCCGGCCAATCCCCGCATGCGCACGTCATCACTGATGTCACATGCAAGGGGCGGGCCTCTGGACCCGCTAACCAATCGCGGGCGGGAGGAGACAAGCCTACTGCGTGACTAACACTGGCCACAGAATGAGTAAAGAAGCTGACTGTCAACAATTGCCACTATGAGATTACTTGATCACCATCAAAACAGTATAGAATAGATCAGAGAACATTATTGAGGTGTAATATAGACTGCCCGCAGTCCCTCAATCAAGAAATGAGTATAGTATATGTTCGGCTGAGAATGAAGAAGCATGTCCTTCGAAAATGGAGGAAGAAGATGATATGTGTATATACAGTAATAAGTAGGAGCCTCAAAAGGCAGTAACTATAGCATAAGGGGGCAATAAGTAGCGAATTAAAGGAAACAAGTGTAAGATATTTGTTCATTGAGGCCCGCAGGTTTGATGGTATGCATGCGGAATATCCATTGAGCCTCTTTCTGTAAAATACTTCTATCCAGACCCCCCCCCCCTAGCCGATGGTCGTATCTGCTCAATCCCCTGAAATTTAATAACAGTAGTGTTGCCGCCGTGGCACTCCCATACGTGTCGTGACACCGTGGTATCTTCGCTTCTAGGTATGTCACCTATATGGTCCCTAATCCTTCTCCTAAACTCTCTAATTGTCTTACCTACATATTATAGCCCACATACACAGGTGATTAGATAGACAATTCCCCTGGTTTTGCAATTAATGAAGGACCTGTTCTCAAATATCCTACCCGTGGTATGAGTGCAGAAATTTTTACGACACAATATGGAATCACAAGCCCTACAAGATCCACACCTGAAAGTACCCTTAATTCCATGTGTCAACCAAGAGGTTTGTGAAGGTCTATAGCACGCAGATACAATTACATGCATTAGCGCTAAATGGCCGGGCACATTCCGTGCCTGACCATTCAGCGCCTTACAATGACGCTGATTGGCAGCGAAAAATTAATCGCCCCGTCAATCAGCGCCTTTCAACGATGATTGCGGGGGCGATGACTTCATCTTGCCGCTTATGTTGTTGAAAGGCGCTGATTGACGGGGCAAGTTATTCTGCCCTGCCAATTAGCACCTTTCAACGACGCTAGCGGCGCAATGACGTCATCGTGCCGCTTGAGTCGTTCAGCCTCAGCAGACCTGGTCAGAAGAGAACAGGTCTGCATTGCCACCGGATGGGAACGGGATCATGTAAGTATGTAAAGTTTTTTTTTTCTAATAAAACTGTGAGTGGCATTATCTACAGGGAGGTCTATATATGGGGATGTGAAGTACTATCTACAAGGGGAGCTCTATGCATGGCACTATCTACGGGGGTGGGCTATACGTGGAGTACTATCGCTAGGGGGAGCTATTTGTAGAGCACTATCTACAGGAGTGGGCTATATGTGGGACACTATATATAGGGGTGGGTTACCTATGGGTGGGTCACTATTTACAGGGGGGCTATATGTAGAGCACTGTCTACATAGGTGAGCTATATGTGGAGCACTAACTATAGGGGAGCTATATGTAGGGCAGCACGGTGGCTCAGTGGTTAGCACTATTGCCTTGCAGCTCTGGAGTCCATATGTGGGCACTATCTACAGGGGGCTGTGTGTGGGGCACTATCTACAGGGGCTTCTATATAGGGCACTATCTACAGAAGCTCTATGGGGCTCACTATCTACAGGGGCCTATGGGGCCGCTATCTACAGGGGGCACAGAGTGTGTGTGGGACACAGTGTATGGTACTATTATAATCAGGGACGCAGTGTATGGAGCTATTATAATTAGCCGTGCAGTGTATGGCGCTATTATATTTAGGGGCATTGAGAATTTTATCTTCGTTTATAGGTGCAGAAATGTTTTAAAAGTGAGAAGCTGAAGACATCTGAGCGGAAAACTGCAGAAATGGGCTATGGCTGGGAGAAGTCATCATAGAGGTCTGGACCGGATGAGAAGAAAAGAGAAAAAGAACTAGAATCTGAGACGTCACTGGTGAGTCACTTAATGTAAATGTTTTTATTCTGCCACTAATCAGTAATGTAGTCACTGTATGATGTGCAGCGAGATGATGGGTGGTATGATTATGATATACATTTTTCTCCCAGCATATCCTTGCCATTGCTTGGGCCATGCTGGGAGCTGCAGTTTTACGCCGTAAAAATCTATACGGCAGGGGTTGCACTAAATTGAGCTCTGTTTGTTCTGGTGTTGTATATATGTACTGAACTTTGTTCTGGTGCTGTATATATGTACTGAGCAGTGGCGTAAGTAACGCTGTAGCAGCCATAGTGGCTGCTACGGGGCCCGCGGCCACTATGGCTGCTACAGCGGTAGCGACACCACATTCAATAGTGTCTGCGTCCTTCGGATGCAGACACTATTGAACTCTATGACTCTGCCATAGGCTACTGTATACAGTAGCTCTAGGAGCCGCAACAGTCGCAATTGCGACAGGGCCCCTAAACCGTAGCCACACAGCGCTCACCGCTCTGGTGCCGCTTCCTGAATGCTGGCAGCTCCGTGCTCCAGCATTCACTCTGCCGTGAGCGGCTCAGCACAGGCAGGCGTGATGTAGTGACGTCTTCGCACCTGTCTGCTCAGAGTCACTCACAGCACAGACTGGAGGAGAAGGATCCTCCACCCGTCGTGGGAACGTGGATAGGTAAGTAATTATGTTATTCTTTTTCTATTAGGCACTATGGGGCATTATACTGGGTAGAGAAGGGGGGGTGATATGGTGGCAGCTATAGGAGCATTTTACTATATGGGGCGGCATTATACTGTATGCGGACATTATACTGTGAGGCAGCTATGGGGGGCATTAAACTGTAGGGACAGCTTATGGGGGGCATTATCTTGTATGTAGAGCATTATACTGTGGTGACAGCTATGGGGGCATTATACTGTGGGGACAGCTATGGGGGGAATTATACAGTATGGGGGCATTATACTGTGGGGGCAGCTATGGGGGCATTATACTGTGGGGACAGCCATGGGGGCATTATACTGTGGGGACAGCTATGGGGCATTATACTGTGAGGACATCTATGGGGCCATTATACTGTACGGGGGCATTATACTGTGGGGACAGCTATGGGGGCATTATACTGTGGGGACAGCTATGGGGGCATTATACTGTATGGGGGATTATACTGTGGGGACAGCTATGGATGGCATTATACTGTGGGGGCAGCTATGGGGGGCATTATATTGTGGGGGCAACTATGGGGGCATTATACTGTGGGGGCATCTATCGTGGGCATTATACTGTGGGGGCAGCTATGGGGGGAATTATACTGTATGGGGGTATTATACTGTGTGGACAGCTATGGGGGCATTATACTGTGGGGGCAGCTATGGGAGGCATTATACTGTGTGGTGGCAGCTATGGGGGGCATTATACTGTGTGGGAGCAGTATGGGGGCATTATACTGTGTGGAGGCAGCTATGGGGGCATTATACTGTGGGGGCAGCTATCGGGCATTATACTGTATGGGGCATCTGTGTGAGCATTATACTGTATGGGGCATCTGTGTGGACATTATACTGTATGGGGGCATTATACTGTATGGTGGCAGCTATGGAGGCATTATACTGTGTGGGCTGAACCATGTGTGTATGAGCAAAGATTAGGTGGGATTAGAGGCGTGGCTTAAAAGAAAAAAAATTGCTGCTGCGCGAGTGTCCCTCTGTGATACTTGAAAGTATATCACAGTCTATAGGGAGGGCTGTATAGCACTGTATGGGGAGGCTGTATAGCACTGTCTACAGGGGGGGCTGTATAGCACTGTATGGTGAGGCTGTATAGCACTGTCTACAGGGGAGCTGTATAGCACTGTCTACAGGGCGGCTGTATAGCACTGTCTACAGGGGGGGCTGTATAGCACTGTCTACAGAGGGGGTGTATAGCACTGTCTACCGGGGGGGGGCTGTATAGCACTGTCTACAGGGGGGGATATATAGCACTGTCTACAGGGGGGCTGTATAGCACTGTCTAAAGGGGGGGCTGTATGGCACTATTTACAGGGGCACTATCTACAAGGTCAGACAGTGTGTGGCACCCAGGGGAGGGGGGCCAAGTCAAAAGTTTGCTATGTGGCCCAGTGTTTCCTAGTTACGTCCCTGGTACTGAGCTTTGCTCTGGTGCTCTATATATGTACTGAGCTTGGTTCTGGGGCTGTATTTATGCACTGAGCTTGGTTCTGGTGCAGTATATGTACTGAGCTTTGTTCTGGAGTTGTATATATGTATTGAGCTTTGTTCTGGTGCTGTATATATGAATTGAGCTTTGTTCTGGTGTTGTATTTATGTACTGAGCTTGATTCTGGAGCCGTATATGTCAGAGCTTGGTTCTGATGCCGTAATTATATAGGATATATTTATAATAACAAAATTGCTGGGCAGAAGGCGTTGTTTTCCATTCATTGTATATTTAATGGGAACCTGTCTGGTAGTTTTAACCCCTTGAACCGCCACCGTGCGGTAATACATGACCTGACAATACTTCCAAATGTATGTTTTTTTCAGATGCAGCAAAATCTATAAAATTTACTTTTAAAACGGCGTACGCTATATGCTAATTACTCATTAAAGGGTCATGGGGCGGTGTCGCTATCCTGAAGAGTCACATAGTCCTGTCCCCAAACCCAACTTTCCATGTTTCATTGACATCCCCCTGGCTGATACAACTTTCTCGGACGCACAATTGCCTTGTACTACTTGGGCTCACAGCGTGCAGCAGGGTGTACTCTGCTTGGCTTCAACGCTGCACCTCGCATGCCAGGGGAGTACAAGGCAATGGCGCATCTGCAACAGTTTGAGGAGGCTGGTAGTGATGTAGAACAGCCAGGTGGGCGCCATTTACATTTTCGCCTCAGGCAGCAAAAAAGCTAGAATCGGCACTGGATGGAGTGCGCAGCAGACATTGAGGCGAAGAAAATTACCCTAGAGGATCACAATGCTGAAAAATATACAGTGACATATAAACACAGGAGCTGAGTGATAAATGAAGAGGAGGCAATGGAGGAAGAGGATGGTGCAGGGAAAGGACCTCATCTGTCCTGGTGATCTTCTTACCTTTAGCGTCCCCTCCTGTGATGAACTCTGACCCAGGCGCTGCCACAGACTTGTCTTACTCCTCATCTGTCCTCTGTTTTTGCAGCCCTTCTAGCATACCTCCCAACTTTTGAATTCGTAAAAGAAGGACATTTTTAAGCCACACCCCCTAACCACGCCCAATATTCTGCATAAACACATCAAATCACGGCCAGATCCTTCTTCAAATAACAAGCGCATGTTCTCACTGCGGATCTCTAGACTGCATGGATATCACAGATATTAAAATTCCGGTAGCACCCTAGCCCAAACCATTCCCCTAAAACCCAACCAATGCAGGACAGCCTCCTCCCGCGGAATCCTCAGTTGGCGGCCATCAGGGCGAACATCCGCCCTCAGAGCGTCCCAGTAAACAAAGGAGTGCCCCAAGATCCAAACCAGACAAGGGCGTGAACCTGTAAAGAGAGAAAAACACACTTCTTACAATCCCATTCGCACTCCATCTTACACAGATGCAACACCCACCTTAGTAATATATGAACAATGTTAGAGCAGATGAGGTCGCACGTAGGCGCGGAAACGGTTAGACTCCCACCTCCCAATACGCCTCACCCCCGCCTCATCCAAACCCCATCTCACCGCTTCAGTCGCCGCGCCAATTCGAAAAGAATAGGAAGAATATTCTGTCTCCCGCACCCCGATTGCAAGCAGACAGCGCTTGAACACCGCACCAAATTGGAACCTAGATAAAAACGACCCATTCTCATGTCGCAACAACGGAACCCCAGTTAACCCCCCCCCCTGCACCCCAAATGCAGCAACACAATGTACCGGGCACATCACCGAACCCTCGATAGCAAACAACACTATCCGCCTGCCCTTGCCCGTTGTGTCCGTTTTCGACCTGTGTAGCACAATCTCCACCCTGTCAGCAAACAACTCCACATCATCCAGACCTATTCCGCCCGCCCGCGAAACACTTGGCGACACCAATTCGCCCACTCTGAAAGCCCCGAAAAAAGCTAACGAAAAAGCCAAGCGAAACAATCGGACTTCAAAGGCCAAACTACAAACCACCTCCACCGCCGTTCCCAGCAAGCAAAGAATCCGGAAAGAAACCGGCCGCCGCCGATCCACCGACACTCTCCCCCTGCGAACCCCTTTCAAGGCTTGAACTGGTAAAAATTCCTTAGTCACATCCACGACTCCATGCAGTTTCAGGCCAAACGCCACCGCGGACACAAACTTGTTCACCTTGGATACAGACACACCTGACTCATACGCGTCCCCCAGCCAATACAAAAAAGCCACCAATCTGTCCCGGTCAGACCGGACGTCACCTAGGGATCTTAACCAAAGCTCCCATTGAGCCCAGCCAGCCCTGTATGCTGCCCACGTAGAACTCGCCAGAGATCGCTCAATCAATGCTTCTGCCGCAGCAAAACCAACTCCCAAAGATGATCCGGGCAAACCTTGCCGATCTGATCCGCTCCCGGCGCCAGCTGACGAAAACGTTCCCACTGCGAGCGAGAGAGGGCATTAGCAACACAATTTTCAACCCCCGGAACATGCACCGCCACCACCCAAGCATTTAAGGACAAACAAACTAGCACTAAATGCCGTAACAGTTGCACTACCGGAGGAGATGACGCCGAGATATTATTGATAGCCAACACCACCCCTAGGTTATCGCAGTGAAAACAAATCTTCTTGTTCCTGAGCCGTTCCCCCCAAATGGTCACCGTGACCACAATAGGGAACAGCTCGAGTAGGGCCAAGTTTTTTGTCAAACCGTTGTCAACCCAGGTATCTGGCCACCCCCCGGCGCACCACTGGCCCCCACAATAAGCTCCAAAACCGCCCCCTCCAGCCGCATCTGTAAACAAATCTAAATCCACCGAGTCAAGAGCCCCATCCATCCAAAGGGACCGCCCGTTGTATTGGCCCAAAAACCGATGCCACACTTCCAAATCCGCCCGGTGCTCACAACTCAATCTCACAAAATGATACGGTGCCAACACCCCGGCAGTCGCCGCCGCCAAATGCCTACTAAACACTCTGCCCATGGGCATAATCCGACACGCGAAGTTCAACTTCCCCAATACCGACTGCAAACTACGTAATGTAACCTTTTTAAGTCGAGACAACGCCTGAACCTCCGAACGAAGCCCCATCAATTTATCTTCAGGGAGCCTACATTCCATCAAGACCGAGTCAATTTCTATGCCTAAAAAACGAATAACCGTAACCGGACCCTCCGTTTTGTCCGGAGCCAACGGGACTCCAAAATCACTCATGACCCCCTGTAAAGCATACAAAATATTGGCGCACACCACTGAACCACCCGGGCCAACACACAAAAAATCATCCAGGTAATGAATGACAGACTTCACACCTGCGACCTCCCATGTTACCCATTCCAAGAAAGAACTAAATGCCTCAAAATATGCGCACGACAGGGAACAACCCATAGGCAAACAACGATCCACAAAAAATTCCCCTTCCCAAAAACAACCCAACAACCGTTGGCTCATGGGATGAACCGGCAGTAACCGAAACGCCGCCTCAATATCCGTTTTTGCAAGCAAGGCACCTTCACCCTCTTCCCGAACCAAAACCACCGCCTTATCAAACGACGCGTACACCACCGAACACAACCCCGGATCAATCCCATCGTTCACTGATGCACCCCAGGGAAAGGACAGATGATGTATTAAACGAAACTTGTTCGGCTCGCGCTTAGGCACTACACCCAATGGAGAAACCACAAGATCATCCACAGGGGGTTCAACAAAAGGCCCCGCCATGCGGCCCAAAATAACCTCCTTACGCAGTTTCTCGGTCACCACCCCCGAGTGCTGATACGCGGACCGGAGATTCCGACAAGTGACTGGAATGTCATAAGGGGGAGAAGGAATCACAAAGCCCATGCTAAAACCATCCGCAATCAACTTCGCCCCAGCCCTATCCGGATAACTACTTAGAAAGGGGGCCATCCTTTCCAATCCCTTGACCAGCTGAACCCCCCGGACCCCTCCCCTTTTTCCTTTTTGCAAGCACTTTGACGCACCATGGGACGTCCCGCTGCAATGGGAACACACATGCTTGAACTTGCACGTGGCCCCAAATTTACATTGGCCGTTGTTAAATTGCCAACACAAACCAAGTTTCGAACCGGAACTCTGACCTGACTGGCCGACCTGCCCTGCAGATCCCCCGCTCCCTTTAAAGGACTGTCCCGGCTTAACAGGAGCAGTCACCCTCAACCACAATGCGATATCCTTCTGATCCCATCTAATGCTGGGTCGCACCACCTTCCGCTGCCGAAACTGCTCGTCGTATTGCAGCCATGCCATACCGCCGTAAACCCGATGCGCCTCGCCAATAGCATCCATATAACAAAACAGGGCAGAACAATGCTCCGGAGCCTTCTCCCCAACCACGCTAGCCAAGATTGCAAACGCCTGCAGCCAGTTCACAAACGTTTGTGGAATAAGACGATAACGCCGCCGTTCCTCCTCCTCTTTCTTACTCTCATCCCTTTTTCCTTTATCCAAATTAAATTTCGCCAAAGGAAGGAGAGAAAATATTTCCACATATTCCTCCTTCCAAATGCGCTCGCGGACCTCCTGTTTCAACTGCGCCCCCAACGGACCTTCGAAACACACATAAACTTCCCCCCGCGCTCTATCATCCAACCGCACCCTGTCACCTTCCTGTGCCCCATCCGTTTTCACAGACACCGCCATAGCCCCCGCGGAGCCCCCAACTTGCACCCTATCCGGCGGCTGCCCCACCGCCGGCGCTACCGTCCCCCCCCAAACCGCAACCGGAGCCACTCCCGCCGATACCGGCGCCTGCGACTTATCTAATTTATTCACCAGCTCGCGCAAACATCCTACTAATTCCGCAAAGCCGCTACCACCCCCCCCCCCTAGAAGGCCCGCCGACGGCCATATTGCCCGACGCGACTCCCGCACCCCCTGACATACCAGCAGTATGAAAAGAGATAGAAGATGAACACCCACCTGGATGCTCAGGCGCTGTGATCCCGCCAGCCGGACTAACTTGACCACGCTGATGCTCCCCAACTTCTCCCTCATCCAATTCACCCGCCATCCGCGACTGCTGCCCACACGCACAGTTAGAGCACGGAGATCCTCTACCCGACTGTCCCGAAGCCCTGATGCTGAGAGGGCCAACCGCCTGTTGCCCGATCCGCGATACCCAGACTTCTGAGCGCACTCCACAGCCCACCGGACTCGCCATCTTCCTTGCAGAAAGCCTCGCAGCAGCCAGCCCCCTGATTGGCTCTTCATCATGCGGGGCTGCCGACATTCCCATGTCCTGCATCACACCCGACGGAGGGGGGGTATTTGGAAAGCCAGGAGCAGACCCCCCCCTAACCGCCAAGCATCGCCGCGGCTGGGGATTTCTGCCAAGCCGGGACCTCCTAGGGGATGCAGCTCTCCCTGGAGACCGGCCTGCAGCGACCCTTGAGGGGCTTCCCCTGCAGTGCCGTGCCCGCGGGATTTCCTCAGGGCTAAGTCTCGCCGGAGGGCGGGTACGCCGAGACCTGCGAGCGGGCACAACTTCTGAGGAACCGGGATCGATCCTTCCACTACCCGGAGTTGTGAACAGCAGAGGGCTACCCACATCCAAATGAAGCACGACAGCAGACGACAGTGAGGTGGACGATAGTGAGGAAGCCGCCCCTCCCCCCTCCCTGGACACCGCGCGATGCGAGCGCCGGGGCCCTGCTGCCTGTGGCACAGCCAGCCCCAAGAGTCTTGTCACCTGTGCCTCGAACCAGCCATCATCCTGCAAGTCAGCTGCCGCCCGGAGCCGCTCCACCAGCCCATCGAAAGACGCCATCACAGTCACACAGGTCAGTCACAGTCAGGATGAACAGTGCTAAGAACTGCTGTTGATGCTGTTCCTCCCGCTGTCTCCCTCGCACTGAGGAAAACAGCGGGAAGCCGAGACTCTCACCCCCTCCTCCCTCCAAACCACTCCCCTTCCCTCCCCTAACCACTGCTATGAACTTTCTTAACTCCTTCCTACCCATTCCCTCCTATCCTGTCATGGCGGCCTCCCCTTATGTCCTGCAGTCGGCAGTGCGGCCGCTCCTGGACAAACCAAAAGACTGAGAACAATGAAAGTTAAGAGGGAGACCCTATGGTGGATGATTTTTCAATTGACAGGTAGCAGAGTTACATGATGCAGATTTTTTTTTCCAGTTGTTTAACTCTGTGCTACCGGTCAATGGAAAAATCATCCACCAGAGTGAAAAATGTGTCCCCAAAGAAACACCTGGGAATCAGACATGATGGGGAAACATTTTTTTCCTGTGGTGGATAACTTTTCAGCTGACAGGTAACAGAGTTACATGAAGTGGAATTATTTTTCATTGATGTCTAGTTTCTATTGCAGTTGAGGGAAGACAGTAGTCGTTGGAGGTGAGAAGTTTTTTTTTCTTCATATTACTAACTTTATTTTTTTGTTTTGCAGATTCAGCTGGACTGTTTGGATTACTTCGTAGCTTCGTTGGACTACTGTGATGAGCTACGATTTTTTTTAAATAAAATAGTGAAAGAGGGTTGTGTGGGGGAGTTCTTATTTCAATAAAAAATATTTTCTTATGTCTCTGTGTTTTTTTTAATACTCTATTAGCGCCTTGGTAATGGCAGTTGTCTGACCATGTCCATTACTAAGGTGGGGCTTAGGGTTAGCCAGTAAAAAGGCTTCAACTAACCCCCATTATTACCCTGGTACCCACCGCCACTAGGGATGCTCGGAAGAGCCGGGTACGATCCAGTACCCGACTATCTGTAGTGACGGGCGAGCACTGGGGCGGCCACAGGCTGTTATTATTAGGCTGGGAGAGGCCAGAAACAGTGGCCTCTCTCAACCCTGGTAATACCAGGCTACCTCTACCGCTCCAGACGGCATTGTGGCACAAAGTACAAGGGGAGGAGGATTGTGTGGCACTATGAACAAGGGGGAGGGGGGTTGTGTGGCACTATGTACGAGGGGGGAGGGGTGTTGTGTGGCACTATGTACAAGGAGGTTTGTGTGGCACTATTTACAAGGGGGGAGGGGGTTGTGTGGCGCTATGTACAAGAGGGGGCTGTGCGTGGCGCTATCTACAGGGGGCTGTGCGTGGAGCTATCTACAGGGGGGATGTGCGTGGAGCTATCTACAGGGGGGCTGTGTGTGGCGCAATCTACAGGGGGGCAGTGTGTGGCACTATCTACAGGGGGCTGTGTGTGTGGCGCTATCTAGAGGGGGCTGTGTCTGGTGCTATCTATAGGGGGCTGTGTCTGGCACTATCTACAGGGGGCTGTGTCTGGCACTATCTACACACAGCCCCCCCTTGTAAATATTTATTTTATGTCTTTGTTTTGAATGTTCCGCTGGACTGTTTGGACTACATTGTAGATTTGTTGGACTACTGCGATGATCTACGTTTTTTTTAAAATAAAATGGGGACCTGCCATCTGACCTCACCGGTGGCTGGGGATTCCACTCCTGGAGTGCTCCACTTGATGTCTCTGTCCATATATGGACAGTGACGTCACTAGCTTCTCCTGGTGTGGAATCCCCGGTCACAGAGTCGGCAACGCTGTGGACGGGGATTCCGCTTCAGGAGTTGCCCCAGATGTCACTGTCCATATATGGAAAGGGAAATCAAGCGCTCCATCCAGGAGCGGAATCTCCATCTACGACGGGGCAAGGTAAGTAAAATATATATATATTTTTTAGGTGGAAGTAGCCCTGTGTATATATTCAAGGAGGGGGGGAGTGCTCCGTGACACTATATACAAGGGGGAGAGTTCTCCATTACACTATATACAAGGGGGGAGTGCTGGGTGACCCTATATACAAGGGGGAGGGTAGCGCTGTGTGGGCCTATATACAAGGGGAGGGGAGCGCTGGGTGACACTATATACAAAGGGGGGAGTGCTCTGTGACACTATATACAAGGGGGGGAATTCGTTACACTATATACAAGGGGGGGAGTACTGTGTGACCCTATATAGAAGGGGGGAGGGGAGCGCTGCTTGTCACTATATACAAAGGGGGAGCGCTGTGTGCACTATATACAAGGGGGAGTGCTACGTGGCCCTATATGCAAGGGGGAGCGCTGTGTGGCCTTATATTCAAAGGGGAGTGCTGTGTGACACTATATACAAAGGGGGAGCGCTGTGTGACACTATACACAAGGGGAGCGCTGTGTGACACTATGTACAAAGGGGGAGGGCTGTGTAGCAATATATACAAGGGGGGCGGTGTAGCGCTATTCACAGCGGTATGTGTGTGGCACTCTTTACAGGGGGGCTCTGTGTCACTATTTACAAGAGTGGGAGGTCTGTGTGGCACTCTCTACAGGGCGGCTGTATGGCGCTATCTATAGTGGGCTGTGTGTAACGCTCTCTACGGGGGGATGTGTGTGGTGCTAGCTATAGGGGGAATGTGTGATATCTACAGGGGGCTGTGTGTGGTGCTATCTATGGGGGTGTGTAATATCTATAGGCTGTGTGTGGCACTATGTACAGTGGGCTGTGTGTATGGTATTTTTATATTCAGGTGCGCAGTGTTTGGTGCTATTATATTTAGGGGCACAGTATGTGGCACCATGATAACTTTATTTTTGTTTATAGGTGTGGAAATGTTGGAAAAGTGAGGAGCAGAAGACATCTGAGTGGCAAATCCTGCAGAAATTGGTCGTGGTCGGGAGAAGTCATCATGAGCTCTGGACCGGATGGAGAAGAAAAGAGGAAAAAAACATTGTCACCTGTGAGTCACTAGATTTATAGAGAATCTGTCACCTCTTCTGACATGTTTATTATAGGAAATCCTTGCATTTCACAAAAAGTCTTTCTGCAGTCCAGGACTGATAGACAATTCCCCTTGTCAGGAGGATGTGTCCCAGCACAGTGTGATACTGTCAGTATGTAGGGACACAGCCCTGTGACAAGGGGAATCGTAACAACCATTTGTTAATGCTTGTCCAAAAAGGTAGTGTTAAAAATAGTTACGGAGCGGCAGGGGGGCCCAAGTTTGGGTAACAGCCCAGGGCCCATGGTCTACTTAATCCGCCACTGGTGCACAGCATCTAAATAGTATCAATATTTCTATGCATCATGCAACCCTAGTCATTAGGAGCTGGCAGCAAAGTATGAGAGTACATAAAGAGAGCTTTTGAGAACATCTCATATGTAGTTCTATTATCTGTAGTACTGTACTGTCAGTGTCGTCCTCCTGCTCAAAATGAAGTCAGTGTCATTCGTACAGTCATTACAGCTGTCAATGGCACCTGTAGAGGCGTTATTGCGACCTCTGTGTTTAAGGGTCCAGCACCTAAATGTATTCGTATGGTCTCTCACACTTTATTAATGCCGAGATCTTAGCATCCAAGGACAAGGTAATACTAAAAATAGATCATTGCCAACTCTTTGCCTGTGTAACCCAAATAGCATAACAGAAAGAAACAGCTTCCTAAACTACATAGTAGAAAAAATATATATTTTTATTTCCCAGTACAGAAGAAAAAAAGTAAAATTACTTGTATTGCCAAGTAAATGTGTTATCAGGTGGGTGGCAAAGCAGACAAATCATCTTATTCTGGTAACATTGAGTCTTTGTGAACACTTATAGAGTATAACTATAATACAGCATTATTATTCCATGTTTTACTTTCATTTGCAGTGTGATTTAAAGTTGGTAAGGAAAGGCTAGGGACATAGAGTTACATAGTCTAATGTTCATTCATAACAGGATATTTCTAATGTGTGGTAAAAACATAATAATATAATCACTCCTAGACTTCACAATGCATAAAAATGAGGCTTAAAGGCTATAGAAACCTTCGGTGAGAACTTTTTTTTATTGTAATGTATATGTTGACTATGCACTTTTCTAATAGACATTTATTAAAACTTTACGTCGTTTAAAGAGGCTCTGTCACCAGATTTTGCAACCCCTATCTGCTATTGCAGCAGATAGGCGCTGCAATGTAGATTACAGTAACGTTTTTATTTTTTAAAAACGAGCATTTTTGGCCAAGTTATGGCCATTTTTGTATTTATGCAAATGAGGCTTGCAAAAGTACAACTGGGCGTGTTGAAAAGTAAAAGTACAACTGGGCGTGTATTATGTGCGTACATCGGGGCGTGTTTACTACTTTTACTAGCTGGGCTTTCTGAAGAGAAGTATCATCCACTTCTCTTCAGAACGCCCAGCTTCTGGCAGTGCAGACACAGCCGTGTTCTCGAGAGATCACGCTGTGACGTCACTTCCCCAGGTCCTGCATCGTGTCAGACGAGCGAGGACACATCGGCACCAGAGGCTACAGATGATTCTGCAGCAGCATCGGCGTTTGCAGGTAAATCGATGTAGCTACTTACCTGCAAACGCTGATGCTGCTGCAGAATCAACTGTAGCCTCTGGTGCCGATGTGGCCGACACGATGCAGGACCTGTGAGTGACGTCACAGATCTGCACTGCCAGAAGCTGGGCGTTCTGAAGAGAAGTGGATGATACTTCTCATCAGAACGCCCAGCTAGTAAAAGTAGTAAACACGCCCCGATGTACGCACATAATACACGCCCAGTTGTACTTTTACTTTTCAACACGCCCAGTTGTACTTTTGCAAGCCTCATTTGCATAAATACAAAAATGGCCATAACTTGGCCAAAAATGCTCGTTTTTTAAAAATAAAAACGTTACAGTAATCTACATTGCAGCGCCTATCTGCTGCAATAGCAGATAGGGTTTGCAAAATCTGGTGACAGAGCCTCTTTAAGCACTGCAGCTTCTAAGTACCCACTTTACATGGAAACTGCAGAACGCCACTGTTAACCAAATCCGTCTGTGAGCTGGACTGATGACTTGGCTAGCCCTAATACTAGATGCTTATGTGAGCCAGAGGGCATTGTCACTAATGCCTCTGTGGTCTGGATGGGTGATGATAATGTTTAGGACTAGGCAAAGTATTTTATATGGCAGTGAGGTAATGATTGGGGACAGGATTGTACGGGGAAGATAAAGTATGTGCTGTGGATGCTGATGTAGGAGAAGACAAAAGTAAGATTTCACCCTGTTTATGACCTCCCATATGGATTACCCCTGCCAAGACCATCCTTAGGTTGGATGTTGCTCTGTTCAGTACTTTGTATTAACCATTTGGTGTACCTTACGTCCCCAAATAATACAATCATATAGTGCAGAAATTACATTGCTGTTAGTTGCCCACATAACAATGCCATATAGTAGCATTTTATGCAGTTGCCTTTCTGTAGGCTTGTACACCAAGTTTTATATGGGGGAAATGCAATGTTTGGGTGGCACGAAAATATGGCAGACCAGACTATTCACTTAAAATGCATAGCTGAGGGCAACCCTGGAAAGAACAGCTGATCGGATCGCCGGGAGCTTCAGAAGCCAGACCATGGAGATCTGCTGGGTTGGCTTCAGTGCTAAAAAGGGGGTGTCATGGTGAGACGGATAGATAGATAGATAGATAGATAGATAGATAGATAGATAGATAGATAGATAGATAGATAGATAGATAGATAGATAGATAGATAGATAGATAGATAGATAAAAAATAAAACGTAAACACCACAAACTTTTTAAGAACATAGGTTTAACAAAATCTTGATTTAAACAAAAGGTCGCTTTCTGACAACACATTTACTTTAATTACCGTCATTTGTAACAACAAATGTTTAGGACCAAGGGATTATCTGTTTTGCCCATCCACATTATGACAATCCTTACATTTCCACAAGGTTAGTTGTTGGTGACTAGCTTGAATTAGAATATCACAGGCAGGGCCAAGGGCACTCCTCCGTGATACAGGGGTTGGTCTGTCTTGAAATAGGACCTAATAGGCTGCAAAATGGCTGACTGCTCACTTGCTGTGTGTGGGCCGTCTCTTGCATGCACCCACCACTGCTCCCACGATCTGATACTATACAATGCCTGCATCACTCTCATAGTTGCCAACAGTCCCGAATTTGCCGGGACTGTCCCGAATTTAGAGAGACAGTCCAAGCAAATTACTGTCCCGGACGTGTCCCGGCAACTGCCTCATTCAATTGTTTCTGTGTCCTCAGGACGCAGATACAATTGAATATTATGGCAGAGCAGGAAACTATCCGCTCCATGCTCTGCAATTCACTACTCCAGGACCAGAATCCCCATCCAGAGAGTTGCCGATGCTCTGGCTGGGCATTCTGCTCCTAGAGGTAGCCCCTGACGTCACTGTCCATGTATGTACAGTGACGTCAGGGGCCCCTCCAGGAGAGGAATCTCCGGCCAGACTGTTGCCAATGCAGCGGGCTGGGGTTTCCACTTCTAGCGGGAGCCCCAATGGAGCTATCTACAGGGAGGGGGGTGTAACACTGTCGACAGGGTGGGATGTGTGGGGTTCATTCTACAGGGGGGTGTGTGTGGCACATTCTACAGGGGGGTGTGTGTGGCACATTCTACAGGGGGGTGTGTGTGGCACATTCTACAGGGGGGTGTGTGTGGCACATTATACAGGGGGGTGTGTGTGGCACGTGTGTGTGTGTGGCGTGTGTGTGTCTATCTACAGGGGATTCTGGTCCAGTAGGAGCCTATGACCTCACTGTCCATATATGGACAGTGAGGTCAGGGGCTCGTCCAGAAGAGGAATCCCTGACCAGTGCATCTGGAACACTCTGGCTGGGGCTTCATCTCCTAGAAGGAGCCCCAATGGAGCTATTTACAGGGAAGGGGGGTGTCGCTATCTACAGGGGCAGCGTGTCACTATCTACAGGGGGTGTGTGTGTGTGTGTCACTATCAGCAGAGGGTGTGTGTGTGTGTGTGTGTGTGTCACTATCTACAGGGGGTGTCACAATTTACAGAGGGATTGTCACTATCTACAGGGGTGTGTGTGTGTGTTACTATCTACAGGAGTGCGTGTGTCACTATCTACAGGAGTGCGTGTGTCACTATCTACAGGAGTGCGTGTGTCACTATCTACAGGTGTGTGTGTGTGTGTGTGTGTGTGTGTGTGTATATGTCACTATATATAGGTGTGTGTGTGTGTGTGTGTGTGTGTGTGTGTGTGTGTGTGTGTGTGTGTGTGTGAAACTATGTACAAGGGTGTGTGTGTGTGTGTGTGTGTGTGTGTGGCATTATGTAGAAGGGGTGTGTGTGGCACTATGTAGAAGGGGGTGTGGCACTATCTACAGAGAGAACTGTGGCATTATCTACAGGGAGCACTGTGGCACCATGTACAGAGGGCAATGTGGCACCATCTACAGTGGGCACTGTGGCATTATCTACAGAGGGCACTGTGGCATTATCTACAGAGGGTTGTGTGGCATTATCTACAGAGTGCACTACAGCATTATCTAGGTGGGGTGTGGCACTATATATAAAGGGTTACTATCTACAGAGGGCACTGGCACTATCTACAGAGGGCTCTGTGGCATTATCTACAGAGGGCACTGCCATTATATACATAGTGTGTGGCACCAGGGGCGTAGCTAAAGGCTCATGGGCCCCGATGCAAAAGTTCTTATTGCCCCCCCCCTCCCCCCCGCAAACTTCTCATGGCCGACGGTCCGCAGCTTTCAGCTGCATCGCTGGGTCTCCTAAGTGACCCAGCAATGCAGCACTAGCAGCCAGGAGCGTCACTAAGGACTTAAAATGTCAGGGGAAATAGCCCCAATACATATGTGTCCCCCCCAAAAAAAAATGTATGTGTGTATATGAGACAGCATAGCATATCTATAGCACTACGACCCTATCAACTATAGATAGGATTAGATACAGTGGCTCAGCAGTCAGTATCACACATGATAGGATTAGATACAGTGGCTCAGCAGACAGTATCACACATGATAGGATTAGATGCAATGGCTCAGCAGACAGTATCACACATGATAGGATTAGATAATGGTACTGGGAAGAGCCGGGTATGAACCAGTACCCGACCATCTGTAGTGACGGGCAGGCACCGGGGCGGCCGCAGGCTGGTAGTTTTAGGTTGGGGAAGGCCAAAACCAGTGGCACCTACCACCCTGGTAATGCTGCCTGCTGCTGCTCTGTTGTATCTGGCTGGTTCTGAAAATTGGGGGGGACGACCCCACATCGTTCTTTCCAATTATTTTTTTTAAATGACTATATTACTACCGCCTTAGTAATGGCCGCCGGCTGATTGACAGCATCCATTGCTAAGCCCCGCCTTAGCAATGGATGCTGTCAATCAGCCGGCGGCCATTACTAAGGCGGTAGTAATATAGTTTAAAAAAAAACACAAAGACATAGAAAAAATATTTTATTGAAATAAAAAAAAAAAACACAACCCTCATTAACCATTTTATTGATAATAAAAAAAGCCGTCATCGAAGTAGTCCTGGAATCCGACGTAGTCCAACGACCGAACCTGTAAGAAAACACACACAAAAAACGATTAGTAACACATGTGTTAGGCTTAGATACGGGGCCCATGTGTGATACGGTCTGTGGGATCCTGTATCTAAGCCTACCACAAGGTGCAATATTTGAAGCAGCACAAATCCCGTTATCAGGAGCGGTGTCACCACGCTTTTTCGGTAGAATAATATGAGTCACAGCCTGTGGTGTAACTACCGCGGTAGCAGCCGTAGCGGGCCCGCGGCTTAAGGGGGCCATGCCGCCAGCCGACACGCCCACCCATATGTAAGTGGCGCCGCTAGCAGCCGTTATGGCTGCTACAGCGATAGCGCCGCTACTACGGGGCCAGCACCACCGGCCTCCAACAAGTATGGGCCGGGCGACACAGGCCCTCTCATGCCTGTAGGCGTCGTTAGCACCGTAGGGGGCCTCTGGTACTAGCGACAGCCAAATACATGCATTATCGCTGAATGGCCGAGCATGTTCAGTGCCCGACCATTCAGCGCCTTACAATGACGCTGATTGGTGATTGGCGGGGCAAAATGACTTGCCCCGCCAATCAGCGACGCTAGTGGCGCGATCACGTCATCTTGCCGCTTCCATTGTTGAAAGGCGCTGATTGACGGGGCAAGTCATTCTGCCCTGCCAATTAGCGCCTTTCAACGACGCGTCGTTCAGCTCCAGCAGACCTGCTCAGTTTTTTATAATAAAACTGAGTGGCATTATCTATAGTAGGGGCTCTATCTGCAGGGGGGGGGTTTATATGTGAGGATTTGGGCACTATTTACAGGGGTGGTCTATATGTGGGCCACTATATGCAGGGGGGTTTATATGTGGGAATGTGGGCCACTATATACAGGGGGGTCTATATGTGGGCCACTATCTACAGGGGGGTCTATATGTGGGGCACTATCTACAGGGGGTCTATATGAGGGGCACTATATACAGAGGGAGCTATATGTGAGACACTATACAGGGTGGGCTATATGTAGAGCACTATCTATAGGGCAGCTATTTTTTAGGGCACTTTCTATAGGGGTGGGCTATATGTGGGACACTATATACAGGGGTGGGTTACTTGTGGGACACTAGCTACAGGGTAGCTATATGTAGGGCACTGTCTACAGAGGTGGGCTATACGTGGAGCACTTTCTATAGGGAAGCTATATGTAGGGCAGCACGGTGGCTCAGTGGTTAGCACTATTGCCTTGCAGCTCTGGAGTCCATATGTGGGCACTATCTACAGAGGGCTGTATGTGGGACACTATCTACAGGGGCTACTATGTAGGGCACTATCTATGGAGGCTCTATGGGGGTCACTATCTACAAGGGGCTATGGGGGCACTATCTACAAGTGGGCACGGTGTGTGTGTGACAGTGTATGGTACTATTATAATCAGGGACAGTGTATGGCACTATTATATTTAGAGGTGTTGAGAATTTTAACTTCGTTTATAGGTGCAGAAATGTTTTAAAAGCGAGATCTGAAGACATCTGGGCGGAAACCTGCAGAAATGGGTCATGGCCGGTAGAAATCCATCATAAATGTCTGGACCGGAGGGAGAAGAAAATAACTAAAATCTAAGACGTCACCGGTGAGTCACTTAATGTAAAACTCCCAGCATATTCTTACCATTGTTTAGACCATGCTGGGAGCTGTAGTTTTACGCCGTACAAACCTATACGGCAGGGGTTGCACTAAATTGAGCTGTATTTGTTCTGGTGTTGTATATATGTATTGATCTTGGTTCTGATCCGGTCTGTAAGTACTGAGCTTTGTTCTGGTGCTGTATATACGTATGAGAATTGTTTTGGTGCTGTATATATGTACTGAGCTTGGTTCTGGTGTTGTATATATGAACTGAGGTTGCTTCTAGTGCTGTATTTATGTACTGAGCTTGATTGTGGTACAGTATATATGTCAGAGCTTGGTCCTGGATCTGTAATTATATAGGATATATTTATAATAACAAAATTGCAGAACAGATGGAATTGTTCTCAATTCATTGTATATTTAATGGGAATCTGTCAGGTAGTTTTAACCCCTTGAATCGCCACTATGCGGTAATGCATGACCTGACAATATGTCCAAACATTCCCTTGTATGTTTTTTTCAGACGCAGCAAAATCTTTAAAATCCACTTTTAAAACGGCACACACTATATGCTAATTACTCATTAGAGGGTCATGGGTTTGTGCCACTATCCTGAAGAGTCACATAGTCATGCCTCCAAACCCATCTTTCCATGTTTGAGTGACATTTCCCTGACTGATACAACTTTCTTGGATGCGCCATTGCCTTATAGTGCTTGTGGCACAATACACAAAGGGGGGCTGTGTGGCACTATACACAAGGGGAGCTGTGTGGCACTATACACAAGGGGGGGCTGTGTGGCACTATACACAAGGGGGAGCTGTGTGGCACTATACACAAGGGGTAGCTGTGTGGCACTATACACAAGGGGTAGCTGTGTGGCACTATAAACAAGGGGGGACTGTATGGCACTATTTACAAAAGGGAGGGCTGTGGCTCTATCTACAGGGAGCAGAGTGTGGCGCAATCTACAGGGGTCTGTGTGTGGCACTATCTACTAAGGGGGCTGTGCTGCACTATCTACTAAGGGGGGGCTGTGTGGCACTATATACAGTGGGAGCTGTATAGCACTATATACAGTGGGGGCTTTATGGCGATATCTACAGGTGGGCTGTATGGCACTATCTACAAGGGGGAGGTGGGGGTGCCATCTACAAATGGGGTGTGACATTGTCTAAAGGCAGGGCTATATAGCACTGTTTACAGGGGGGCTGTATGGCACATTCTACAGGGGGCACGATTTATAAGGGGGGCTGCTTATGGCACCCGGTGGAGGCCCTGGTCAAGAGTTTGCTATGGGGCCCAGTCTTTCCTAGTTACGACCCTGGTCACAGCTTTTCAGAGGGAGTCGCATTTTTGGGAATAAAAGGAGAATAGAATTCTATAGAAGCGAATGTAACCATTATTTATAAAGGGGTGAACTTTTCCTTGTAGTATATACTTAACATGGGTCTGAATTCCAGAAGAACAAGGGTCCTGTCCTGAAAGGTCCTGGACACGAGAGCCTAATGCGCACCCACTGTTCCTCCTATGAAACACATGATGCTGAATAAATCATCCAAGTATAAGTATGTGAGTTCCACATTAAAAGAGATTCCTTCCTACTCTACAGAATTATTAATAGATCTGCTTTCTGTTCAGAGATCCCAAGTCCTGGAGCAGTTATTTATAGGCGTTATAATTCAATATACGTGACCTCATACTTTCTCTATGTGACACTAGACAAGTTGCTACATCTCTCAATGACTCAAACACAGAATGAAGTCATATTCTTACTATTATTATCATACCCCAGGTCCGGTTATGACTTTTTCTTCCTTGACTGGCATGACTGACTTATAAAACATAGCTGAGCTGGAACTATAACATTAACTGATAGTTTTTGTATATTTTATATTGCGCTTTTTAATTCTGATATCTACTTATGCAAATATTACCCTAATGTGCTACAGTCAGATGTGGAAATTTTGGTCAGAGTATTTTATCTCAAAATGTGTTTATATCTGTTGTTGGTAGTTATTAAAGTACAATTAAGATACAAAGTATCCAAAATTCAATAACTTGGAATTCTAGTTCAGCTTCAGGTGAGCATTAGAAAATTGTTCAGACTATATAATCTGTCATGCGGCAGAAACAATATGTATCACACAGACAATGAACTAAAAGAGATCCCTAAGTGACATAAATAGGAATCACAACCATTATGAACTCCTCAAGTACATTAATGCTGTACGAAATGTTCCTGTTCTTTGCACATCTAGCTATCTTTGTAATACCTACCTAATCTATGCCTCTCTCTACTATCGGCCATTCGATTCAATCCAAATAAATTTGCTGCACATTGCAAGTGCCCTGAAAACTTGTGTCTAACTCTCTGATATCTTCTAGGACAAAAGGGGTTGGCCAATTAATGTTTATTTTCACTAATATGTGGGAAATAGCATTATGTGTCACGTACTAATACATAGTTATTGGAAGATCAGAGCCGATGTCTTCCTCCGTGAAGTGTCGCCCCCTTGTTAGTACAGCCTTCTCCGTGGACTTATGGCAAACGTACTAGTTTCCCTTGTCGTTCGCAGTGTTATTCAAAGGAGGCCACTGACGGACGTGCCTGCTTACATGCCCTTCCATCAGCCGCCGTGTTTGTAACGGGAGTGCCATACAGTCCGTGGAGAAGGCTTTACTAACAATGGAGCGGCGCTTCACAGAGGAAGACATCAGAGCTGATCTTACAATAACTATGTATTAGTACGTGGCACATAATGTTGTTTCAAACACAGTAGTGAAAATAAACAAAGTGGTCAACCCCTTAAAGGGGTTGTCCGGGCATGGGGCGGTTTTTCATACTGATGACCTATCCACAAGATAGGTCATCAGTATATGATCGGTGGGGTCCAACACTCGGAACCAACACCGATCAGCTATCCTGGCTCCCTCCGCCACCTGAAGTTATGCAGTGGCCAGTGCCGGAAGCAGATGACTCCGACCACTGTATAGCGGCCGTGCTGCAACACCGCCAGAACTTCTCTTATTCAGAGTTGCAGTACTGCAGCACAGCTGCTATACAGTGTACGGAGCCATCTGCTTCCAGCACTCCCCACTGCATTACTTCCAGCGCCAGAGGCAGCCAGAGCAGATGATCGTGCGGGGTGCGGGTGTCGAACCTGCCAACGATCATATACTGATGACCTATCCTGTGGATAGGTCATCAGTATGAAAAACTGCCCTATGTCAGTATGAAAAACCCCTTAAAGTCTAAGTAGACATCAGAGAGTCAGACACGAGTGTTCAGGGCACTTGCAACTGCAAATTTTTTCGGATCGAATCGGACGGCAAATAAAGTCAGATAGATTAGATAGATATGAGATAGAGCAGGCTCCATTTTGCTATGATTCATGCTGCGCGAAACCAAAATCTTTCAGATTTAGACAAATCCAAAACTCTTAGGACATTCGGACTAATTTGATTCATGTAGCATCGATTCATTCTTCTTTCTTGCTAACTAAATTTCTAGTCTATCTTCTATCCATTACTTATCCATCAGCATCAGTTGCATTCCACTATGCCAGGGGTAGGCAACCTTTTTTGCGTGGCGTGCCGATGAAAAAAAAAAAAACAATGATGGAGTGCTCAGTGTGCCATGCAAACATCAATGTCATATAAGACAAACTATTACCACATATATATCATAAATCAATTAAACAGATAGATAATTAAACTTACATTTCAGTTTGACCCTTGTCCCTGACATTCTTTGCAAAGACGATATCTCTGTGGTTCTAACGAGGCTACTGAACTCCAGCTGGGGGGGAGCACATAGATAAGACTGTGGCTACTGAACACCAGCTGGGGGGTACACATAGGAGAGACTGCGGCTACTCAACACCAGCTAGACAAAACTGCACACAGAAAAGACCGGGGCTATTGAATTCCAGCTTAAGGGCGCTGCACACAGGAGAGCGACTACTGAACACCAGCTTGGCGGGGGGAACATAGGAGAAACCACGCTACTGAACACCAGCTTGGAGGGTTCTCATAGGAGAGCTGTAAACTTTTGCTGACTTTTTCTTTTACAGAGCAGTTACTGAACTTCATCCTTGTGGAGCTGATCAACAGGAGAGGGCAGTGCTTCATTATGCACTTGGCGGCGCTGAACACCAGGACAGAGAGCAGTGCTGCATTGTGTGCACTGCTCTCTCTTTTGATCGGCGCCACCAAGTGTATAATGAAGTGCCACTATATCTCGCTGTGGTCAGATCTGCCAAGCATGCAACAGTGCTGGTCACTGAGAGAAGGAAGTGTGCCAGCAAACTATGCCCCAAGTGACGACTGTGGTACCGGTGCCATAGGTTGCTGACCCCTGCACTATGCAGTTATTTTAGCTAAAATTTATAAAGGACATTTCAGTCTTCCCAGACCATTTTCAACGGTATCTGAAAGATGAACAGTGGCAGTGTGGCCAGTGTATCACTGTTCACCATGCTGTCACAGTTACGCATTCAGGTACCATTAACCATTAAAAAGGAAAGGGAGGAATAAGACGTCTTGAATATTAATTGCGGTGTCACATAAGGTGCATGGACCCACTGGGCCGTACCGCCTTAATGGTATGGCAGCTGGCCAACAATTTGGTTCTTTAATTCAGGTGCACGCTGGCCCTTTAAGAGCGGCCATGAGCGTGCGTGCGCACCCTATGGGACACAGCCGAGTGAACCAGAAGTGAGCGCTGGCGTCTCCTGAGGAGGAGATTTGGGACAGCGCTCACTGATCCATGGCTGCGGCCGTCAGCAGGTGAGTAAACCTGACAGCCCGCAGCCATGGGTATTACTGTATCCCCCCTCTTACGACCCCTCCTCTTGGGACCAGAGCGAGAGAGAAACTTCTTCAGGAACGAAAAGGCATTGAAGTTCTCCTCTAGATCTCAGGACCTCTCTTCAGGACCAAATCCCCACCAATCCACCAAATAAAAGGTTCTTCCACCCACTCTCTTGGTGTCCAGGATCCCCTTAACCTCAAATGTATCAGATGAACCGCTGGGAGCCACTGCAGGACTAGGAATCTTCGAGTAGCGGTTCAGGACCATAGGCTACAGAAGGGAGACACGGAAGGAGTTGGGGATCATGAGGGTAGGAGGCAGCCTATGCTTGCAGGAGACCGAGTTGATCTGTTGCAAGATCTCGAAGGGTCCGAGGAACCTGGGAGCAAATTTGTATGAAGTCACCCTCAGCCGGATGTTTCTGGAGGACAGCCAGACCTTGGTACCTGGAAGAAATTTGGGAGGTTCTCTTCTCCTTGTGTCTGCCTTACGTTTCATGCGGTCGACCGCCAGCAGAATGGAGGATCGGGGCTGCTGCCAGATCTGCAGGAAGTCCCTGAAAGCAAAATCAGCTGCGAGCACCTCGGACATAGCGGATACCGGGAGAGGAATTCGTGGGTGTTGGCCGAAGACAATGAAGAATGGTGTAGTTTTGTGGACTCACTACTATGATTATTGTACGAGAACTCAGCCCAAGGAAGAAGCTGCACCCAGACATCATGCTGCTTGGAAATTAAGTATCGTAGGTAGTTCTCCATGATCTGATTGATCCTCTTGACTTGACCATTGGACTGGGGATGGTAGGCTGAGGAAAAGTCCAACTTTACATTGAGACACGATATGCCGAGGCAAGCCGTGCAGGCGGAAGATATGTTGTTGAAGAGGTTGGCCAATCGAGCAGCAGAAGGTAGACTGGTCAGTGTAACGAAGTGAGCCATCTTCGAAAATCGGTCCACCACCACCCAGACCGCACTGCCTCCCGCAGAAGGAGGCAGATTAGTGACAAAGTCCATTGCTATATGCTGCCAGGGAGCATCAGGCACAGGCAGCAGCTGGAGCAGGCCAGCAGGTTTGGAGTGAGCAATCTTGTTAACTGCGCTCACTGAGCAGGCCGAAACAAAGTCCATGATGTACTTGGGCAGCGTGGGCCACCAGAAATGACGAGCAATGATGTCTCGGGTCTTACGGGTACCCACGTGACCTGCCAGTACGGAGCTGCGTCCCCAGCGGAGGATTCTCCCTCTGTCTGCCAGGCGCACAAAAGTCCTCCCCGGAGGGATGTCTCTAACTTGCAGGGGGTTGACAGAGACAATGCAAGACGGATCAATAATATTCTGTGAAGACTCCATGGTGTCCTCGAATGACCTGGATAAAGTATCGGCCCTCACATTCTTCTCGGGCCGATAGTGGAGCTCAAACTGGAACCGTGCAAAGAAGAGTGACCACCTAGCCTGGCGAGGGTTCAGCCGTTGGGCCGTCTGGAGATAGGTGAGATTCTTGTGTTCAGTGAATATCAAGATGGGATGAACTGCGCCCTCTAGTAGATGTCTCCACTCCTCCAGGGCCAACTTGATCGCCAGTAACTCCCGATCCCCAATCAAGTAGTTGCGTTTTGCGGAAGAGAAGAGTTTAGAGTAATAGCCACATACCACTCCCTTGCCCTTGGAACCTCTCTGGAACAGGAGTGCACCGGCACCAACAGAGGAGGCGTCCACCTCCAACGAAAACTGTCGAGATACCTCTGGATGATGGAGGATAGAGGCTAATGTGAAGGCACTCTTCAGGCTATTAATTGCGCACTCCGCTTCTGGAGTCCACACTTAGGCATTCATGCCTTTCTTGGTGAGGGTAGAGATAGGAGATGTCAGTGAGAAGAAGTTTGGAATGAACTGTCTGTAGAAATTGGCGAATCCCAGGAAACGCTGTATGGACCTCAAGCCTTGAGGACGTGGCCATTCCAGGATGTCCTTTACCTTCTCAGGATCCGTCTTGAGGCCTTGATTCAAGATGATGTAGCCAAGGAAGGGTAGAACATTTCTTTCAAACACGCACTTCTCCAACTTGGCGTACAGGCGTTTCTCCCTTAATCTAAGCAAAACTGGACGGACATGTCTCTGATGAGTCATTGGATTTGGAGAAAAAAATCAAGATGTCATCAAGATAGACCACAACACAAACATAGAGGAGGTCACAGAAGATGTCATTAACGAAGTCTTGGAAGACCGCGGGAGCGTTACACAGGCCGAAGGGCATTACTAGGTATTCATAATGTCTGTCACGGGTGTTAAATGCCATCTTCCATTAGTCACCGTGGCGAATACAGATTAGGTTATAAACCCCCCGCAGGTGTAGTTTAGAAAAGATTTTGGCGCCTCGTATGCGATCAAACAGTTCAGAAATCAATGGCAATGGATATCTATTTTTTACCGTGATCTGGTTGAGACCCCAGTAGTCTATGCAGGGTCTCAGAGAACCATCCTTTTTCTTGACGAAGAAGAACCCGGCTCCTGCTGGAGAGGAGGACTTCCGTATGAAGCCCCTCTCCAGACTCTCCTTAACATAGGCGGACATGGACTGAGTCTTTGGCAAGAAAAGAGGATATACCCTAGATGCACCAGGAATCAGCTTGATAGGACAGTCATACACCCGGTGTGGGGGCAGCGTCTCCACCTCTTCTTGCTGAAGACATCTGAGAATGTAGAATAATGACAAGGCAATACTGCCAAGGACTGAGGCAGAGGTGGCTGGATCGGATGAATCTGAACCAGGTAGCGGTTGAGACAACAGGGACAACACTGGAGGACATCTCCAGAATTCCAGTCCAGAACTGGGGCATGTAGTCGGAGCCAGGGCAGACCCAGCAGCACAGGGTTGACGGCCTTAGACAGGACATAAAATGAGATGAGCTCGGAATTAAGGGCTCCTACTTGGAGCTTCAATGGCTTGGTCACAGCTTCAACCGGGTCTGGCAGAGGTAGTCCATTCACCGTTGCAACAATCAAAGGTCTCTCCAGAGGGGTTGTGGGCAACCGGGGAAGATCCACCAGGTCTCTCCGAATGAAATTAGCTGCGGATCCAGAGTCCCTTATAAGCAGAGACCCGGTGCGTTTTTTCGCCGGACACTATGGTCAGAGGAATGGACAATTTAGACGAAAGTCCTTCTTCACCCAGGGTTGTCTCTCGAACCAACACTAGGCTCTTGGGCTTTTGGGGGCAGAGACGCACAAGATTGCATCCGAGGCCACAATACAGACAGAGTCCCGAGGTGCATCTGCGTTTTCTCTCCTGGGTAGACAGCTTGAACTGGTCCGTCCTCAAAGACTCCTTTGGAGGAACAGCTGATGATGACAGCCGGGGTTGCTTCAAAGTAGGAACCGGGCTAGGGAGTCCTCCCTCCCGACGCACCTCTTGGAATCGTTCTCGGATCCTTATGTCAATCCGTCGGCCAGAAGGATGAGGTCATCCAGGGTAGATGGCAAACTCGGGCAGTGAACTCATCCTTAATCTCACGAGACAGTCCCTGCCAGAATGTAGCCACCATGGCCTCATTATTCCACAACAATTCTTCCGCCAGCGTGCGGAAGTAGATGGCGTACTCGCCCACGGATGTGTCTCCCTGGCAAAGGTTCAGCAAGGAGGCAGCTGCTGACGAGACTCATCCAGGCTCCACAAATACAGTGCGAAATGTCCGTAGGAACCCCTGGAAGTCATGGGTCTCTGGTCCTTGTCTCTCCCAGATAGGGGTCACCCATGCTAGGGCCCTGCCAGTGAGGAGAGAGACGATGAAAGTGACCCTTGCACCATGAGTAGAAAATGCTCTTGCATACAGACTGAAGTGGATCTGGCACTGGTTCAAAAATCCCCTGCAGGTCTTCGCGTCTCCATCATAGCGATGAGGTAGCGGCAGAGAAAATCGGGGATCAGCACTGCCAGGAGGTATAGTCGGAGGGTCTGTACTGCCAGGAGGTGTAGTAGGAGAAACGGCAGCTTGCACATCCAGCCAATGTGCAATCATGTTCAATGCCTGGAGGAGTTGGCCCTGTCGAGACCGGAGGTCTAGCATATCTGCCCACGTCGTCATGGTCTTGGATTGACCAGCGGGGTCCATGGCCTGAGAACACTGTCACGTTGGGTGCGTGAACCCACTCGGCCTTACCGCCTTAACGGTATGGCAGCTGGCCAACAGGACAAAGGTCAAAGTCTATAGTTCAAATAGGCGTACCTGTGGTAACTTCAGACAGTAGCAAGACAGGCTTGGATGGGACTTTGGCAGCAGGCAGATACCAGGCGTGGTGTAATAGGACAGGCGTAGTACTCAGCGCAGCACGACTCCAACTCTATACGGAACTTGGACCAGGATAACACGGGATACAGGTTACAGGTAGCAGGAACGGGAACACTGTGACTTGGAAGACACTGAAGGGACCATTTGCAGAGACGAACATAGGTAATGATAACAATGCTCAGGCAATGCAGGAAGGGGCAGGGCCCTTCTTATACTCCAGGGTGCTCATGGGCTAATTTGGCTCCTTAATTCAGGTGCACACGCTGGTCCTTTAAGAGCGGGTACGAGCGTGCGCGCGCACCCTACGGGACACAGCCGAGTGAACCGGAAGTGAGCGCTGGCGCTTCCTGAGGAGGAGATGCAGGCCAGCGCTAACTGATCCATGGCTGCTGCTGTCAGGTGGTGAGTAAACCTGACGGCCCGCGGTCATGGGTATTACATGCGTTACTCCACGGAGTAGCCATGAATGTATCTAAGGCTCTGTTCACTTACACGAGCTGCCACCAGGGGTTGCATATCAGTCAATGAGGTCCGTCCGTCACTATTTTAATCCATCATATGACAGATCTATTGAACTGTCATTATTAACGGAAGCCATAACGCTAGAGTGAACCGAGCTTAAGCTGATGTTATTACTCTGCTGTAAGGTATTTTATAGAATAAACTACACTATATTAACCTCTGAGGATGTCATGGGACCATGGAAACATTAAATTATTTGTTTTGAATACAGAGCAGTGTTGTAATATTAACAGATTTGGGGTGGGTAATAGAATAATGTGATTTGTTATGACAGAAAGGTACGTCGATAATGATTACTACAAATATTCTACTCAGAACTGGTTTACAAGCAGAGGATTGCACAATGGACAATAATAGCAAAGTACAAATTGATACAAATTTGGTAAAGCTCCCAAACCACCACAATGCCTGTAATACCCTTATTGCTTGGTTCTGTTAATAATGTGATATCTGGAGGTTCTTAGCATTAATACTCCCATCACATCACTGGTTCGACATGACAAAAGTGGGGTTATATTGGAATAATGCACCACTATGGTAATGTTATCAAGGCTTGTGGCTAGTGTGACATGTTAGCATGTAATGAATATGTAATGGAAGCTAAAACATAGTGATATGATAATGTTATTTGCAATGGCGGATCTTCATAGGGCCTTTTGGGAAGCCACCTGGGGCCCCAGGCTCCCGGAGGCCCATGGCCGCCCAAAGTACAATGTAGTTTTCTCACGTTTTTACAAAAACCGCGACTAAACGGCATTGTATATGTCCTGCAAAAGCACCTTTAGACATAAGGTCACAAGACCTCATCTCTGAAGTTCTTACTACTGTTTAGAGACCTCAGGTCCATGAGCAGCAGCAAGACTCTACAGAGAAGACTGAGGTGATCTGCTATGTAAGTATAAGGGGATGGATTTGTTTAAGAGGTCTGTATTTAGGAGGTCTGGTGTGGGGACTGTATTTAGGGCGTCTGGTTTGGGGACCGTATTTAGGGGGTCTGGTTTGGGGATTGTATTTAGGGGTCTGGTTTGGGGACTGTATTTAGGGGTCTGGTCTGTATTTAGGAAGTTTGGTTTCTGAATTAATTAAAGGGGTCTGGGGTCTGTATTTAGGGGTTCTGAGGTCTGTATCAGTTTAAGGGGTTTAGGGTCTGTATATTTAGGGGTCTGTGTTAGTTTAAGGGGTCTGGGGTCTGTATTTAGGGGGTCTGTATTAGTTTGACGTCTGGGGTCTGTATTCGTTTATGGGTTCTATTTAGGGGGCCTGTTCTAGGGTCTGTATTAGTTTAGGGGTCTTTATTTAGGGGTCTGTGTTTAGGGGTCTGGTCTGGGGGCCGTATTAGATTAGGGGACTTTATTTAGAGGTCTATATTAGTTTAGGGGGTCTGGTCTGGGGTCTCTATTAGTTTAGGGGTCTTTATTTAGAGGTCTGTATTAGTTTAGGGTGTCTGGTCTGGGCTGGGCTGTATTAAGGGAGTCAGGTTTGGGGTTATTATTAGTGTAGAGGGTCGGGTCTGGGGTCTGTATTTAGGGGTCTGGTCTGAGGTCTGTATTTATTTAGGGTGCTTGTTCTGGGTCTGTATTTGTTTAGGGGGTCTGGTCTGGGGACTGAAATAGTTTAGACGGTCTGGGTCTGTATGCATTCTATGATCTAGTCTGGGGTCCAAATTTATTAGTCTGAGTAAAAGGGCACATCGATAGCTCGTCAGTATACAAACCAGTCTGTGCCCGGACAACCCCTTTAATGTATGTTTCTGTGCCTCTGTGTCTAAATTTGTGTGTTTCTATAGAAGCTGGAAATGGCTGCAGAAGTGATGGGCAAAGATGTCTCATCAGGAGAAGTCACCATAACGGTCTGTGTCAGATGGAGAAGAGAAGAAAAGAAAACGACTCCCATCAGAGAAGATCACTTGTGAGTCACTGGATCTATAGAGGATCTGTCCCCTCTCCTGACATGTCTTTTGTAGGAAATCCTTGTATTCTACATATCTTTGTGTACCCAGGACTAATAGACAAATGTGTGTTACCATTCCCATTGTCAAGAGGAAGTGTGATACTGTCAGCGATGGTTGGAGACTGTCAGTATGTAGGGACACAGCCCTTTGACAAGGGGAATCGTAACACCTTTTTGTCAATGCTCGCACAAAAAGGTGGTGTTCACTATAGACACGGCAGAGTGGTGGTGGGGAAGGGGGGCCCAAGTTTGGGCAACAGCCCAGGGCCTATGGTCTACTTAATCCTCCACTGGTTGTATGCTGTAAACAATGCAGCCACAGTTCAGCCCATATATGCCACGTCCGTACATTGTACAAAAGGCTCAATACAGACAAGGTCATATGATCGCTGTACATAATGCTTTATGTTAAGCATTTCCTACAATGTATGGACTTAGTCATGCACATGCAGCCAGTAAAGAGGTCCAGCCTAGTGTGGGGAATATCATACATTTTTAAAGGGAACCTGTTATGTGGTACATGTTGTCTGACCTGCAGTTAGCCTATTACAGTGCTGTAGAAGCTGAGCAGATCGATACCTAGCTTTGTGGCAGAAGATCAGGATAACCTGCATTTTATCTATATAAATCTCTGCTCATTCTGGGCTTAGGAGCCCAGTGGGCAGTTCTAATCAGTGATTGACAACTATGTCTGTATGCACGCTCATAAAAGGGAAGGCTGTCAATCAATGGTTGAGCCCACCCACTAGACTCCTACACCCACAGTATGCATGGATCTATATCAATAAAATAAGTTAAACTGAATATTTTCCCACAAGGCTATATATCAATCTGCTCAGCTCCTCCTGCTTTAAAATAGGTTGTTCGCAAATCAGACAGCATATACCACCTCACAGGTTCCCTTTAAGAACTATCAATATCAATTTCCAACACATTTTTATTAGAAATATGTCTATATTACATTTGTAAATTAAACTAGATTTTGAAAATATATTAAAGAACATGTTTACAAATGGAATCAGCCACAGATTGCCCCACCATGGAGCCAGTGAATCTCATGGTGGGCCACGAATCTCCAGTGGGCCTTCCAACTATTTGCAGTATTGCCCAGGATCCGAGGAGAATAACCCCAGCAGCACTGGACCCTTTATATTTAGGGTTGAGATTTGCCAAACACCAATCTTGAAATCATGGGGGGGTGAACTGACATATAAATGCCAGACAACATAAAAGTCTATTGACATTCAAAAAATGTGTTACTGGATTAACCCCATTAAGGTGGCCATAGATATTAGCTATGCTTTGTCAGATCAGGTAAATTTTATTCGTGTCTGCTGACATTCTCATGGTTCCGGACATTTTTAGGATATCCGTAACCTGACCTGTCATTAGCTTTTCATGCTTTTTAGAAGACATAATCTTTTAATATTACATTGTGCATCTATATAAATTAATTGCTTTAGGGCTGCCTCAGGACTAAGCAAACTCTATACCAGTATAAAATCCTCCTCACAAAATTGACTAGACAATGATGAGTACAGTTGTTCATTACTTACAAACACATTCCCCTCACCTGAAATAGTGAACCGTCTGCTTTCTTGCCTTCAGGCACTTTTTACTGTTTGTAACACAAACATTATTTAACGAACTCTCACAGTTGGTTTGGTTATGTTACTTTTTGATGACAGTTTAGGCATTTCCTCATTTTCTGAGAATGCGTAAATCAGAATGTTTCCAGTTTTGCTCTACCTTCCTTTCATAATCTTCCAGTTTTTCCAAGCTGTTTGTTTTAATTAGAGGAAAGCACAAGGAGTTTTCATCAATAGTGTTGCACGGAAAGCGGAAATTGTGTTAAACTTTTCAAGATGGTACAGTACATTCTACCAAATACACTTGGCACAACTCACTGGATACAAGATGTGAGGTGGGCTTGGGTTCGTGCAGGGTTGTCAGAGCAAAGATGGTATGAAGACAGAAGGTTTTCCGACAACTGAACATTGCTAAGCCCATGTTCACGGCACACTTGGCCACAGCAGCAAAAATTAAAAAAAATGCTCAATATGAGAGGCACAGTTCTTAGACACAGCTCAAGCAGGCGTAGGATACTCACACTTCTTGCGGACAGAGCCAAGGGTGGTGGTCTGGCAATATCAGGCCTACTAGGCTGCAACTGGCTGCACTGTCCTTGCTGCACACTGTATTAATGAGAAGGCTTTTACCCACATCCCCTTAATTCACACGACTCTTGTATATCATGGGGAGGCTCCTGCCAATAACCCGCAACTGTCTCCGCGACCAGAGACTCAGGCCTCAGTGCTCTTGCCTTTTGCTTCTCTAGCAGCTCCATAGATCACTCTTTAGCTTCTCTCACAGCAGCTCTCTCGATACCCAAGTTACTTTTCTTCCACCCGAACACTGAACACAGCTTGGCGGGAACAGGTCTGTTGTATAGAATAGGCACTGCCCCCAGCTCCAAGACGTGTTGTGGCCGAGCTGTATTGTCCTGCCACTGCTATGGCAAAGCAATGTGGACAAAATGGCTGCATTTTCCGGCGCCAAACAACTTAGAACAGCCAGCAAGGCAATCATCATCTTCCTGTACAAATAAACAGTCACAATGCTACAGTGCAATTGAAATAAACATCAGCACAATAAATATAACAGGCCGGACAAGGCACTCCTTCTCTGGAATGCCACCTAGCATCAAAAACAGCACAGAAACACAGCACTAAAAGGCACAGTGTATAAATAAGCGTACCACAATCTAGCATTGCTACAAATATACATAAAGTCAATGCAGAGTCCCCTTTTAAGTGTTGGAAATTCTCCCCCTCACTCGATTCCTTGACCAAGCCTTGAACCTGCCCCATACGTTATTTAGTGTTGGTAATATAGAGAATGAAAGGGTGTCAAAGCCAGTGGCGGATTAAGTAGACCATGGGCCCTGGGCTGTTACCCATAGTTGGGCCCCCCTTCTCCACCGCCGCCCTGTAACTATTGTTAACACTTCCTTTTTGTCCAGACATTAACATATGGGTGTTACTACTCCCCTTGTCAAAAGGCTGTGTCCCCACATACTGACAGTCTCCAACCATCGCTGATCGTATCGCACCGTGTAGGGACACATTCTCCTGACAAGGGGAATAGTAACACTTATTTGTCTATCAGTCCTGGACTGCACAAAGACTTTGTGAAATACAAGGATTTCCTATAATAAACATGTCAGTAGAGATGACAGATTGTCTATAAATCTAGTGACTCACAGGTGACGACGTAGTTTTTTTCCTCTTCTCCATCCAGTCCAGACTTCATGACGACTTTTCCCGGCCATGACCCATTTTTGCCGAATTTGCCACTCAGATGTCTTTGGCTCCTCACTTTTCCAACATTTCCACACCTATAAACAAAGATAATATTATCATGGTGCCACACACTGTGCCCCTAAATATAATAGCACCATAGACTGCGCCCCTGAATATAATTGTGTCAAACACTGTAGATAGCACCACACACAGCCCCCTGTAAATAGCGCTACACAGTCCTCCCTCTCTGTAAATAGTGTCACATAGCCCTCCCCCTCTTGTATATAGTGCTACACAGCAATCCCCCTTAGATATAGTGATACACAGCGCTCCCTTCTATATAGTGCTATAAAACAATCCCCCCTCGTATATAGTGCTACACAGCGTCTCCCCCCTTGGACCTGCAGCTCTTGTAATTGCTCAGTATAATGTCCCCCGTAGCTGGCCCCACAGTATATTGCCACCCACAGCTGTCCCCACAGTATAATGCCCTTCATAGCTGCCTCTACACAGTATAATGCCCCCATAGCTGCGACACAGTATAATGCCCCCATAGCTGCGACACAGTATAATGCCCCCATAGCCACGACACAGTATAATGCCTCCGTAGCTGCGACACAGTATAATGCCTCCATAGCTGCGACACAGTATAATGCCTCCATAACTGTGACACAGTATAATGCCCCATAGCTGACACAGTATAATGCCTCCATAGCTGCTACACAGTATAATGCCTCCATAGCTGCGACACAGTATAATGCCTCCATAGCTGCGACACAGTATAATGCCTCCATAGCTGACACAGTATAATGCCCCATAGCTGCGACACAGTATAATGCCCCATAGCTGAAACAGCATAATGCCCCATAGCTGACACAGTATAATGCCTCCATAGCTGACACAGCATAATGCCCCATAGCTGACACAGTATAATGCCCCATAGCTGACACAGCATAATGCCCCATAGCTGACACAGTATAATGCCCCATAGCTGACACAGTATAATGCCCCATAGCTGACACAGTATAATGCCCCAAAGCTGACACAGCATAATGCCCCATAGCTGACACAGTATAATGCCCCATAGCTGACACAGTATAATGCCCCATAGCTGACACAGCATAATGCCCCATAGCTGACACAGCATAATGCCCCATATGTACGTACCTAATAAATAAAAAAAACATAATTGCTTACCTATCCCGGTTCCCACGACGGTGGGGGATGCGATGCTTCTCCTCCTCTGCACTGTGCTGTGCTGTGAGTGACTCCGTGCAGGCAGGCGCGATGACGTCACTACATCGCGCCTGCCTGCACCGAGCCGCTCACGGCAGAGTGAATGCTGGAGCGAGGCTCCACCATTCAACCCAACTGAATCTGCGTCCTGCAGACGCAGATTCAGTTGGAAGCGGGCAGCGCGGCAGCTAGCAGCGCTGCATAGTTTTTTAAGATAGTCTGCGGTTCGGGCTGCGATGGGCCCCCTGGCAGCCTCGGGCCCCGGGCGACCGCCCGAAACGCCCATATTATAATCCGCCATTGGTCAAAGCCAATCTGTCTGCACCCTGTGCCACCAGAAGGGGTCTAATGACTTTGAATAAGCAGAGCCAGTATGGCAGCTAATACTATGGTAGGGGCACCATTAGTATGGGCCAAATTCGAATTATGAGTTTCACCTCAAATATTTCTACTTCTAGTTGCGATTTTTGATGCGGAAATGCATAGAATGCAACATTTTATATTTGTTGCGTATTTTCACTTTCCCATCAAACTCAATGGAGAAAATCTGCAACAAATGTGCACCTATTCCGAAGGACAAATCGACATGCTGCTAATTAAAAAATCTACATCCCAGGTCAATTCAGCATGAATATTTTTGAAGGATTTAGATGAGATTTCTTAAATCTCATCCACTTTGCTTGTACAGTAATACGCTGCACATATTCCACTAGCAAATCCGGATGGAAAATCTGCAGCTATTACGCTACGTGCGAACATACTTACTAGTATTAACTAATATACAGTACATCTGTACACAACAGCCTTTACGTGCTCTCCTCTATTTGCCAAAACATTAGTTTGGCAACACTTGAAGAGTGTTTCAGGAAATTAGAGAAAACCTGGAAGCATATTAATAACACTATTCTCAGAAGAGTCCAGGAAGTGCAGACAGTTTCTTTAAGAAATTACATAATATAAAATAAATCATTTAATAAATATTTAACTTTGGGTAAATATTGGTTAAACCACCTTGGTACAAGAGCAAATAGTCTTTCTGCAGTAGTCTCTAGTACCACAATTGTAGTGTAATTTTCAGATGTTACAAATAGGACTTCAGCTGCCCTACAGGCCATTATTTTTGGATGTTGGAAGATGTCATTGCGATAACTCAATTCTTTTAGCAGTGGAGCAGGGGTAAGAGGATAAGCAGATATCTAAAGGGATATCCTATTTGGAAATCCTTTTTTTAGAAGGGTCCCTCAACAATAAGCTGATCACAGGCTGTCCCGCTACTTTAAGGCTGGATTCACATGAGCGTGTGCCTTTTGCGCACGCAAAAAAACGCGGCGTTTTGCCTGCGCAAAAGGGACTTGACAGCTCCGTGTGGCAGCATCATATGATGCGCGGCTGCGTAGTTTTCGCGCAGCCGCCATCATTATGACACTCCATTTGAATGTTTATAAACAGAAAAGCACGTGGTGCTTTTCTGTTTTCATTCATCCTTTTGACAACTGTTGCACGGATCACGCTTGTCCCACGGAAGTGCTTCCGTGTGACATGCGTGGTTTTCACGCACCCATTGACTTCAATGGGTGCGTGATGCGCGAAAAACGCTGAAAGAACGGACATGTCGTGACTTTTTCGCCGCGGACTCACGTGGCGTAAAAATCACGCACATGTCTGCACGGCCCCATAGACTAATATAGGTCCGTGCGACGCGCGTCAAAATCACGCGCGTTGCACGGACGTATATCTCGTTCATCTGAATAAGCCCTAAATTTGAGATGTGGTTTGCTTTGCACATTGTAGAATTTATCTTTATGTAAAGCCCACAAGTACAGGCCACTCTACATAATAAAAGGCAAAGTGCTGGCATTGTTTTATTTACTGCAAATAGAAAAAGTCTGCTGTTTAATTTCATAATATACAGTATCTTTATATGGGTTGCTCCTTCGAATGGCCACTCTGCCACATAAATAAGTACCACTGCATATAACCTCTGTACTGTGACATCTCTGTGTGCATTATACTTGCATTATAATGCTGTATTTACTATTTCTGTGTTATGACATTGTTACATCCGTGGTCGCGGACCACGAACTCCTCCCATCCTATCGACGCCTTTCTCTCCAGAGATGTCTGCACATGCGGCTGTCCTGTTCCGCAGTGACCACTGGGGTGCGCTCGCGAGCTCAGTCCAGCCTTAAGGAGCCAGAGTGCACACATGTGTGAGATTGAGCTGATTGCTCCCAGATAACTCTTGACTATAAGAAGGGCCCAGCCCCTTCCTTCCTTGCCTGAGCATGTTTGTATCTATCCGTGTCTGTCTTTGCAAATTGTTCCTGGAGTCGTGTTGTGTCGCCTACTACACCCGCTGTGTTTCTCCGCACCTGTTGTCTGCCTGCTGCCAGAGTTCCATCCGAGCCTAAACCATTGCTACTGTCTGAATTGCCACAGGTACCTTTATCCGAACAATAGACATTGACTTTAGCAATAGGAATTTGGAGAGAGGTTTCATACGGAAATCCTCCTCCCCGGCCGGGGCCGGGTTCTTATTCGTCAAGAAGAAGGACGGATCTCTTCGACCCTGCATCGACTACCGGGGTCTCAACCAGATCACGGTAAAAAACAGATATCCAATGCCATTACTTTCAGAACTGTTTGATCGCATACGAGCAGCCAACATTTTCTCTCAACTAGACCTGAGTGTGGCTTACAACCTAATCCACATTCGCCGGGGTGACGAATGGAAGATGGCATTTAATACTCGAGACGGGCACTATGAATACCTGGTAACGCACTTCGGTCTGTGTAATGCTCCCGCGGTCTTTCAAGAGTTTGTCAATGACGTCTTCCGAGATCTCCTCTATCTCTGTGTTGTGGTCTATCTCGATGATTTTTTTCCCCAGATCCAGTGACTCATCAGAGACATGTCCGTCAAGTTTTGCTGCGATTAAGGGAGAATCGTCTGTATGCCAAGCTGGAGAAGTGCATGTTCGAGAGAAAGTCTCTACCCTTCCTGCTCTACATTATCTCGGATCAGGGTCTCAAGATGGATCCTGAGAGGGTAAAGGCCGTCCTAGAATGGCCATGCCCGCAAGGCTTAAGGGTCATACAGCGTTTCTTGGGATTCGCCAACTTTTATTGACAGTTCATCCAAAACTTCTCCTTACTGACCGCTCTCATCTCTACCCTCACCAAGAAAGGTATGAACGCCAAGGTGTGGACTCCAGAGGCAGAGGCCGCATTCAAAAGCTTAAAGAGTGCCTTCACGTCAGACTGAAACTTCCATCATCCTGATGTGTCCCTGCAGTTTTCGTTGGAGATGGACACCTCCTCTGTTGGTGCTGGCGCACTTCTGCTTCAGAGAGCTCCCAAAGGCAAGACAATGGTGTGTGGCTATAACTTCAAGCTTTTCTCTTCCGCAGAGCGCAATTACTCGATTGGGTATCGGGAGTTACTGCCAATTAAACTGGCTCTGGAGGAGTTGAGACACCTACTACAGGGTGCAGCTCATCCCATCCTGATTTTCACTGACCACAAGAACCTCACCTATCTCCAGACAGCCCAACGGCTGAACCCCTGTCAAGCCAGGTGGTCGCTGTTCTTTGCCCGGTTCCAGTTTGAGCTCCACTATCTCCCTGCCGACAATGTGAGGGCCGATGCCTTGTCCAGGTTGTTTGAGACAGAGGACACAATGGAGCCTCCACAAAATATCATTGACCCATCCTGCATCATCTCTGTCAACCCCCTGCAAGTTAGAGATATCCCGCCGGGGAGGACTTTTGTGTGTCTGGCAGACAGAAGAATCCTCAGCTGGGGAAATAGCTCTAAACTGGCAGGTCATGCGGATGTCCGTAAAACCCGAGACCTGATTGCCCGTCAGTTATGGTGGCCCACGCTGCCCAATGACATTATAGACTTTGTCTCTTCCTGCAAGGTGTGCACAGCAAACAAAGTTGCTCACTCCAAACCGGATGGCCTGCTCCAGCCGCTGCATGTGCCCCTTGAGTACCCCTTGAGAAAGCTGACGGCGAAACGTGCGTCGGGGGCGGTCAGTGTGGAGTGTTCCTGCGTGCTTCCTATCATGCAGTCCATGGGTTTGTGCAATATCCTTTATTTATAAAGCATGGTCTTTGTTTTGGGTGCAACTTGGAGCTCTAGCTGTATACTTTTATATGCATGCACAATTGTGTGCTCTTCTGTCAGGTGCTAAATATATTTATGTGCTTCTGTTGTCCAAATACTTGATCTATATGATTATCTTTTCTATAGATATCTGCATTTGTTACCACATCACAGGATGTTTTTAGTATGGTAGCATATATATTGGATTATTCACGCAGCTCCTCCATACTCTCCTTTTTAACTGTGTGCTATATTGTTTTTATATTTTGATGGCCAATGTGTTATGTATATTTCAATAAAGTTTATTTTATATTGTCATGGTACATGACTTGTGCTATGTGTGTTTAATTTTCTGGATATACTAGTAGTGTTCACAGTCTGGTATAGGTATTGATATTTGCTTTATGATTTGTGTGGACGCATTATTGTTTGGCGCATGCCAATGGTCTATACTCGTATAGGTATTCATCATGTGCCCAATGCTCCCTGACAGCATATTGCAATGGACTTCATCACGTATCTGCTCCCCTCTGCTGGATGCAGTACGGTTTGGGTGGTGTGGACCGATTCTCAAAGATGGCTCAATTTTTCTGCTGACCGGCCTACCTTCTGCTTCTCGACTGGCCAACCTCTTCATCCAACACATCTTTCGCCTGCACGGCCTACCTCTCTATATTGTGTCTGATCGGTGGGTTCAGTTCACCTCAAAGTTCTGGAGGGCCCTCTGTAAACTCCTCAATATAAAGTTGGACTTTTCCCTCAGCCTACCACCCCCAGTCCAATGGCCAAGTTAAGAGGATCAATCAGATCATGGAGAACTACTTACGACACTTCATCTCCAGGCAGCATGATGTCTGGGTGCAGCTTCTTCCTTGGGCCGAGTTTTTCTATAACAACCACACAAGTGAGTCCACCGCCATTGTTCATAGTTTACGGTCAACATCCACGTTTGCCCTTTCCCTGTGTCTGCTCCATCCTAGGTGCCTGCAGCTGCATTCAGGGACTTTTTACGGATCTGGCAGCAAACCCGGTCCTCTATTCTGCAGGCAGTCGACAGCATGAAGCGAAAGGCAGATACGAGAAGAGAGCCGCCTCTGTTTTTTCCAGGGCACAAAGGTCTGGCTGTCCTCAAGAAATATCCGACTGAGGGTGCCGTCATGCAAATTCGCTCCCAGGTTCCTCGGACCCTTTGAGATCCTGCAGCGGATCAACCCGGTCTCTTATAAGCTTCAGCTGCCCGCTACCCTCCAAATCCCCAACTCCTTTCACGTTTCTCTCCTGAAACCTGTGGTCCTGAACCGCTACTCTAAGACTCTTAGCCCTGCAGTTGCCCCCAGCGGTTCGTCCGAGATATTTGAGGTTAAGGAGATCCTGGACACCAAAAAAGTAAGAGGAACAACCTTTTATTTAGTAGATTGGAGGGGGTTTGGTCCAGAAAAGAGGTCCTGGCAGCCAGAAGAGAATCTAAATGCTCCTACCCTCATTAAGAAGTTTCTCTCTCGTTCTGGTCCCAAGAGGAGGGGGCGCAAGAGGGGGGATACTGTAACGTCCGTAGTCGCTGACCACGAACTCCTCCCAACCTGTCGACGCCCTTCTCTCCAGAGATGTCTGCACATGCGGCCGTCCTGTTCCGCAGTGACCACTAGGGTGCGCTCGCAAGCTCAGTCCAGCCTTAAGGAGCCAGAGGAATGAAAGCAAAAAAGCAAAAAACGGGCGTTTTCCATGCGCTACTGATCAGTATGGTTACCCATACACGTAAAACCAAATTCCTCAAAGGTACCAATGTGGTCGGTAATATAAGGATTTTATTGGTACAATAGTAAATATAAAACACAACTGTTTAACAGTGAACAGTTTCGAAACCGAACCGGTTTCTTCCTCAGGTAGTATATAAATAGATGGGTGGGGTGCCAGTTAAATAACCTAATGAAAGGTCAGTTAACCCCTTCCCGACATGCGCCGTACATGTACGGCGCTGTCGGGAGGTGCTTCCCGCAAAGCGCCGTACATGTACGGCGCAGTGATTGTGCGGGCTCAGGAGCAGAGCCGGCACCATCACCGCGGGGTGACAGCTGTATTATACAGCTGGCACCCTCCTGTAACTGCCAGGACCGGAGCTACTCTCCGATCCGGCAGATTAACCCCTCAGATGCTGCGCTCAATAGAGCGCAGCATCTGATAGGTTTTCACCCGATCGGCAACCCAGTGATGCAATCGCTGGGTTGCTGTGGCAATCGGACGCCAGAAAATGGCGTCCGAGTCTGCCTTGTACGGGAGCCCATGAGGACCCGCCTTCGGCGTGTCCTCATAGGCTTGCTGTCAGTGAATAACTGACAGCGCTAATACACTGCACTTCGTATGTAGTGCAGTGTATTAGAGTAGCGATCGGGGCATCAGGCCCTCATGTCCCCTAGTGGGACAAGTCAGAAAAGTAAAAAAAAGTTAATAAAAATGTCGTAAAACAATAAAAACACACACATTTCAAATAAAAATAAAGCTAAACTGACTTTTTTCCCATAGTAAGACTTTTATTATGGGAAAAACCGTAAAAATTAAAAAAACTATACATAATTGGTATCGCCGCGTCCATAACGACCCAAACGACAAAACTATTATGTAATTTATCCCGCACGGTGAACGCCGTAAAAAAAAAAACCATGAAAAACAACGCCAGAATCTTTGTTTTTGGTCACATCTCCTTCCAAAAAATGCTATAAAAAGTGATCAAAAAGTCACATTTACTCCAAAATAGTACCAATAAAAACGGCAATCCGTCCCGCAAAAAATAATCCCTGACACCGTTTCGTGCACGCAAAAATAAAAAAGTTATGGGTCTTAGAATGGCGACACAGAAAACAAATGATTTTATAAAAAAAGTGATTTTATTGTGCAAAAGCCGCAATACATAAAAAAAACTATATAAATTTGGTATCGCCGTAATCGTATCGACCCGCAGAATAAAGCCAACATGTAATTTAGGGCACACTGTGGATGCCGATAAAAAAAACAATAAAAAACGATTCTAGAATTGCTTGTTTTTGGTAATTTCCTTTACCAAAAAATGAAATAAAAAGTGATCAAAAAGTCGTATGTGTTCTAAAATGATACCAATAAAATCTACAGCCCGTCTCGCAAAAAAACAAGCCTGCACACCGCTCAATCAACTGAAAAACAAAAAAGTTACGGCACTAGTAATGCGGTGATGAAAAACATCTCAATGCGCAGGCCGGAGGGGAACATTCCTTCAGTTTCAGGGCCCTAGTATTTAGGAACTAGGAAAGGGAAGGGACATAGCACATCCGCTGGAAGCGAGGGCGCCCGTATTATACCAGCGCAAAACTTTCCCAGTAATATTTCCCAAACTACGAAGGAGAAAAAGTCCCCAAAAGGTGCAGAGCGTTACAGAAGGGGAGTGAGAAAGAAAACCGTTTATCAGTGTGACACCGGCCTGTGCATAACGGATCGCTTCACAGCGTAACACACATCTATGGATAATTGTATTATTTACCCCATTATTATACCCTCTTATTATGCCCTGATGTACTCCACACAGATTACATATACCCTGATATACTCCGCACAGATTACATATACCCTGATGTACTCCGCACAGATTACATATACCCTGATATACTCCGCACAGATTACATATAGCCTGATGTACTCCGCACAGATTACATATGCCCCCACATTATAAACTGAAATACCAGCAAAACCCCAAACAGAACTATTACCAAGCAAAATCCATGCTCAAAATGGCGGTCTTTCCCTTCTTAGCCCTACAGCGTGCCCAAACAGCAATTTATGGCCACGAGTAAGGCATTACCATTCCCGGGAGAACCCGCTTAACAATTTATGGGGTAAGATTCTCTAGGGGCACAACATCTTGTGCGGTGAATGGGCAGATCAGTGGAAAAATTGAAATTTTCACTTTGCACCATCCACTGCGTATTCATTTCTGAAAAACACCTGTGATGTCTAAATTCTCACTACACCCCTTGATAAATGCCTTTAGGGGTGTAGTTTCTAAAACGGGGTCACTTTTGTTTGGTACATCAGGGGTTTTGCAAATGCAACATGGCGTCCGCAAACCATTCCAGCAAAATCTACGCTCCAAAAGATAAATACCGCTCCTTTTCTTCTGAATGCTCCCATATACGTAAATAGCCTATTATAACCACATATGGGGTGTTACCGTACTCGGGAGAAATTACTTTACAAATGTTGGGGTGCTTTTTCTTCTCTATTCCTTGTAAAAATGAAAAATGTTGATCTAAAACTACATCTTGTTGGAAAAAAAAAATATTTTTCATTTTCATAGCTTAATTCTAATTAATTCAGCAAAAAACCTTTGGGATCAAAATTTTCACTATACCCCTAGATGATTCCTCAGGGGGTGCAGTTTCCCAAATGGAGTCAATTTTGGGGTGTTTCCACTGTACTAGTACTACAGGGGCTCAGCAAATGTGACATGGCGCACAGACACTATCCAAAATCCAAATGGTGCTAGTTCCATTCTGAGACCTACCGTGTGTCCAAACAGCCGTTTATGACCACATGTGGGGTATTGTTTTACTCGGGAGAAATTTCTTTACTAATTTTATGGTGCTTTTTCTCCTTCAGTCCTTGTGGAAATGAAAAAAAAAATACCTAAACCTACATTTTATTTGAAAAAATGTAGATTTTCATTTTTACGGTCTACTTCCAATAAGTTCTGTAAAACACCTGTGGGGTCAAACTGCTCACTATACTCCTAGATAATTTCCTCATGGGGTGTAGTTTCCAAAATGGGGTCACTTGTTGGGGGTTTCCACTGTTTTGTCCCCTCAGGAGCTTTGCAAATGTGACATGGCCTCCGCAAACCATTCCTGCTAAATTTGAGTTCCAAAAGCCAAATGGCGCTCTTTCCCTTCTCAGCCTCGCCGTGTCTCCAAACAGCCGTTGTTTACCACATGTGGGGTATTGTTTTACTCGGGAGAAATTTCTTTACAAATTTTATAGTGCTTTTTCTCCTTCAGTCCTTGTGGAAATGAAAAAAAATTAGCTAAACCTACATTTTATTTGAAAAAAATGTAGATTTTCATTTTCATGGCCTAGTTCCAAAAATTTTTGCAAAAAAACTGGCCGGTCAAAATGCTTGCTACACACCTAGATAAATTCCTCGAGGGGTATAGTTTCCAAAATGGGGTCACTTGTTGGGTGTTTCCACTGTTTTGTCCCCTAGGGGGCTTTGCAAATACGACATGGCCTCCGCAAACCATTCCTGCTAAATTTGAGCTCCAAGAGCCAAATGGCGCTCTTTCCATTCTAAGCCCTGCTGTGTGTCCAAATAACCGTTTATTACCACATGTGGGGTATTGTTTTACTCGGGAGAAATTGCTCTACAAATGTTGTGGTGCTTTTTCTACTTTAGTTCTTTTGGAAATGAAAAAAAATTAGCTAAACCTACATTTTATTTGAAAAAATTTAGATTTTCATTTTCATGGCCAAGTTCCAAAAATTTTTGCAAAAAAACTGGCCGGTCAAAATGCTTGCTACACCCCTAGATAAATTCCTCGAGGGGTGTAGTTTCCCAAATGGGGTCACTTTTGGGGGGTTTCCACTGTTTTAGTTCCACAAGACCTGTTCAAAGCTGACATGGTACCTAAAATATATTCTAATAAAAAGGAGACCCAAAATCCACCAGGTGCTCCTTTGCTTCTGAGGCCGGTGCTTCAGTCCAGTAGCACACTACGGCCACATGTGGGATATTTCCTAAAACTGCAGAACCTGGGCAATAAATATTGAGTTGCATTTCTTGGGTAAAACATTCTGTGGTACAAAAAAAATGGATTCAAAATGAATTTCTGGAAAAAAATAATGAACTTTGTAAATTTCACCTCTACATTGCCTTAATTCCTGTGCAATGTCTAAAGGGTTAAGAAACTTTCTAAATGCTGTTTTGAATACTTTGAGGGGTGCAGTTTTTAAAATGGGGTCACTTATTGGGGGTTTTTAATATCTAAGGACCTCAAAGCCACTTCACAACTGAACTGGCCCCTGTAAAAATAGCATTTTGAAATTTTCTTGAAAATGTGAGAAATTGCTGCTAAAGTTCTAAGCCTTGTAACGTCCTAGAAAAATAAAATGATGTTCAAAAAACGATGCCAATCTAAAGTAGACATATGGGGGATGTTAGTTAGCAACATCTTTGTGTGGTATAACTGCCTGTCTTACAAGCAGATACATTTAAATTGAGAAAAATGCAAATTTTTGCAATTTTTCGCTAAATTTTGGTGTTTTTCACAATTAAATACTGAATGTATGGGGCAAATTTTGCCAGTAACATAAAGTCCAATGTGTCACGAGAAAACAATCTCAGAATCACTTGGATAGGTAAAAGCATTCCGGAGTTATTACCATATAAAGTGAAACATGTCAGATTTGAAAAATGAGGCTCTGTCAGGAAGGTCAAAAGCGGCCAAAGAGGGAAGGGGTTAAAGGCAAGAACTACCGGGTCGGTTCAGAGATAAAAGACCAACCCAAATTACATAACGTACATATAATCACAACTGATAAAACAAAGATAAAAAATATATATAGGTGAGCACTATTTAACACCTTGTTCACACGTGTACCATCACAGTGTCATGCACTATTGTGCGCTTTGTGTTTTTTCTACCTTCTTCTAGCTTAAGGAGCCAGAGGGCACACATGTGTGGGATTGAGCTGATTGCTCCCAGATCACCCTGGACTATAAGAAGGGCCCAGCCCCTTCGTTCCTTCCTTGCCTGAGCTTGTTTGTATCTACCTGTGTCTGTCTTTGCAAATGGTTCCTTGAGTGGTTTCCAGTGTTCCCATTCCTGCTACCTGTATCCTGTTTCCCGTGCTACCGTGTTCCTGTGCTATACTGAGTTGGAGTCGTGTTGTGTCGCCTACTACACCCACTGGGTTTCTCTGCACCTGTTGTCTGCCTGCTGCCAGGGTTACATCCGAGCCTAAACCGTCGCTACTGTCTGAATTGCCAAAGGTACCTTTATCTGAACAATAGACATTGACTTTGTACCCTATTTGGCCAGCTGCTATACCGCTACGGTGGTACGGCCCAGTGGGTCCACATACCCACAGATCATGACAGACCTCACAGTGGTCATTAGTCTTTAGCGATGGCATCACTATCTTGGTAATCCATGTTCTGTGATATCACTGTTCATATTTTTCCTATGCTATGACATCATGTTGTGCATTATTCTTGTATTGTGATACACTGTGACGACTACTGCAATGTGACATCACTGGGGGAAATATGTTAAGACTTGCATGATAAACATGTTTTATACTAATGTACTGTACTGTATATCACCGGAAAAATCACAAAATATATTAAGAGGTGCACAACTCTTAATATATTTGGAGCATCTTTGGCTGTCCGTTTGACAGAAGTGCAAATTTATACCTGGTATGGGCAGGTGTTCTGGCGTATGTTATAATAAATCTGTTGTTCAGTGGAGGACCCCTCCCCCTTTGGCAAAACCATGCCCCTTTTTCTCACCACATTTGGGAAGTGTTAAAAAAAGTAAAAAGCAGCAAATTGTAGTGCAACTATGGTGTGTGCCAAAATGTTGATATATTTCCTCCGCTATGAGCAATAACCTGTTCCGCTGATTTTACAGAATTAACACCTATCCATGTACTGTGACATCACAGTGATCATTGTGTGCTTCATCCCTGCAATGTGACATTACAGCAACTATTGTCTCTGTGCTGTTACTTACTTTTTGTCACTAACCATGTGCTGTGACATCACTATTTTTATAATCCCTATGCAAAGTTATTACTGTTTATTACATCTGTACTGTGACTTCACTGTGTTTATTATCTCTGTATTGTGACATCACTTTACTCTAATATCCCTCTCCAGCATATTCTACTGTCATCATTATCTATTGCATTGTCTGCTTTATCCGTGTTCTGTAACATAACTGTAAGATCTATTTATTTGCCGTAAAATCACCATATAAGTATATGAGGTAAAGGGGGTTGCAGTCATACTTTGTGCCAGAGGTGGACCAACGGTTCTTCATCCACAAGGATACTAAAATTACTAAATTGCTTTTGAAGTTAAGGAACCTTGCAATACACTTTGCATTGGGGATCAGGAAAGAGTTTTGCCTCTGGTTACATTAAAGGTATGTTCACACGATTAATAAAATACGTCTGAAAATACGGAGCTGTTTTCAAGGGAAAACAGCTCCTGATTTTCAGAAGTTTTTTGAGCAACTCGTGTTTTCCGCTGCGTTTTCACAGCGTCTTTTACAGCCGTTTTTGGAGCTGTTTTCAATAGAGTCTATGAGAAAACGGCTCCAAAAACGTCCCAAGAAGTGTCCTGCACTTCTTTTGACGAGCCGTCATTTTACGCGCCGTATTTTGACGACGCGTAAAATTACAGCTCGTCTGCACACCACATCGTAAGACCCATTGCAAGCAATGGGCAGATGTTTGCCGACGTATTGGAGCCATCTTTTCAGGCGTAATTCGAGGCGTAAAACGCCTCCATTACGTCTGAAAAGAGGTTGTGTGAACATACCCTTAAGGTTCTGATCCGTCTATCAAATCCGTGATGGATAATGAAACATGTCGTTACTAGAACCATATCCTGTTTCAACATACATACCACTCCCAAAAAAAGAAGACTTCTCTTACTCAGTGGTTCGCCGGCATTTCACCTGTTGTCTTGCATGCACAATTACATACCATCTACTGTGCAACAGAAAGGTCAGCACTCACCATGATACAGGTGAATTTAGTCAAACTGTCAAAACTTCAGAAATGTAGCATTTGTAGCAATGTTTCAGGCAATAACCCTTCATCGGGCTTACTGAAGTCTGTTCTCGGTGCAGCACAGTGTCGTGTGAAACACCAATGGCATCACAACCACCCCAGGTACAAGAAAGGGCACTGTGGCTGGCACTTTAGAGTGGGCACTATAGCTATCACTGTTATGTATAGCCACAGTCCATCCTCCTGTTATGTCATAGGATGTGGAAGCTGAGGAGTGACACAGATGCACAGTGCCAAAGCCGGCCGTACTCAGTCTTGTCAGGCTCTCTCTCTCTGTGCTGCGGGCCACACTGGCGTGCTCTTCCCCTCTTTAGGCTCTGGCTGCCCCATTGCTGTGATGTGCTGCTGCCAGGAATAAAATTTAGGGGGTGGAGAAAACACAAATAATTGTACCATACACTATCAGTCACATAAAGAAAAAATTGTCACAAACCGGGCAGGTCGTATTCCAGTTTAGGTTTGGCGCTGGCAGTGTCCAGTATCTTAGTCTAACAGGCCCAGGGCCGGCGTCCGCACCCGGCGAACTCATGCAAATGCGTGCCGGGGCCAACTACCCTTGGGAGGGCCCACTCGGCCTCTGGGTGCTGTCACTGCTGTCGTCAGGGCATCATTGTCCATATATGGACAGTGATGTCAGGAGGAAAGGAGTCTCAGGCAGAGTGGTAGCGGCTCTGCTCCGGGACTCAGTATCTGTAGAAGTCCCTGACATCACTGTCCATATGTGGACAGTGATGTCAGGAGGAGAGAAGGAGTCCCAGGCAGAGTGCTAGCGGCTCCGCTCTGGGACTCCGTCTCTGGAAAAGCCTTGACGATGGAAGCGACAGCACTCAGCGGCCGAGTGGGCCCCCCCAGGGGTAGTATGGACAGTGATGTCAGAGGAAGAGAAGGAGTCCCAGGCAGAGCGCTACAAGCGGCACTGCTCCTGGACTCCGTCTCTGGGGAAGCCCCTGACATCACTGTCCATATGTGGACAGTGATGTCAGGAGGAGAGAAGGAGTCCCAGGCAGAGCGCTACAAGAGTCTCTGCTCCGGGACTCCATCTCTGAGTCCCAGGCAGAGCGCTACGAGCGGCTCTCATCCGGGACTCCATCTCTGGGGAAGCCCCTGACATTACTGTCCATATATGGACAGTGTTGTCAGGAGCAGAGCAGTGTCCCAGGCAGAGTGCTAGTAGTGCTCTGCCCGGGACTATGGCTCTGGGGTTGCATCAGGGGTTTCTCCTGAAGCGTAATCCCCAGCCAGAGCATCGGCAATGCTCTGGCTGGGGATTCCACTCCTAGAGGGAACCCAAAATCGCTACCTACAGGGGGGGTGTTCGTGTGGTTCTACCAGGGAGGGTGGCTGTGCGGCACTACCTGCGAGGAGGGAACTGTGTGACACTACCTGGGAGGTGGGGGCTGTGTGGCACTACCTGGCGGGTGGGGGCTGTGTGGCACTACATGGGATGGGGGCTGTGTGGCACTCCCTGGGAGGGGGGCTGTGTGGCACTATCTACAGAGGCACTAAATTTTAGGGGGGGTACAAACTGGGGGCCTAACTTCTATGTGGGGGCATAAACAGTGCCTAACGTCTATATGGGGGCACAAAGTGATGTTTTCTGCCATTTTACTGCCCTGTGAGTTCCCCTGCAAAGGGGCCTACTAAGTCTGTGTCGCCCACATAAACCTGGAGGTGGCCCTGAACAGGCCCCTCTGTCTTCACCAGGGACCACCGCAAGATGGTGTAGAATGAGCTGCTAGGCAGCTGCAGGTCGCGCCCCTTCTAATTGTCCCCTTAATTTGGCTAGTAGGAGGCAGACAGATGACAGTGTCAGGATGTAGTGTCAAATAAAGATCAAAGACAAAAGTCAAAATGGAGAGGTCAGGTTCAGAGGCAATGGTTCAGAAACAGAGTCAAAAGCCAAGGTCAATTACACGAGCAAGAACACTAGAATTTGGATGAGACCTAATACTCTGGCATCTGTTGGTGCTCACAAAGAGGCTTATAAAGGCAGTCCAATTAAATCATGTGACACCAGAGGGAGGTATTTTTCTTGAAGGTACTTCCTCACACTGACCACTAGGGGGAAATGTGTCATGTAGCACTGCTCGATGACTACTAGAGAGATCTCCGGCATGCTGACCACGAGAGGAAGCTCTAGGATGCAGTACTGCACTTTAACCACTAGAGGAAGCTTCAGTGTGTAGTACTGTACTTTCACTACTAGATGGAACGCCGACATGTAGTGCCGCGCACCAACCAATGGAGGGAGCTCTGTGCTGGAAATGGTTGAAAGATAAGGAGGTAAAGAGGAGGAGAGTCTGCCCTGGACCTGGGAACAACAAACACGGTAAGTAGGCTTGGCATTGTTTTGCTACAAAAATGTAAAACTGGGGCAGCAGAGACATCAAACCCCAGAATCAGTTCACACCTCAGACCACACATCTAACTACATTCAGACTTTAGACCCCTAAACTAATATAGACCTCAGAACATACCCCTATTGACTTTAATGGGTTCTGTTGGGTTTCCGTCATGCTATCCATTTTCCCTGACAAACTGCATGTTGCGTTATTTTGTTCAGGATTTTTAGCAGAATCTGCAATGGAGGTGTGAACTAAGCCTTAGTCGCAAAGTTGAATTTTCATGGAATTTTTAGCTTAAAATCACTATTTAAATCATAGTTGCATGAAGGTGGTTGTGCATATACATTTTTCTACACCATATATGCTGTGTGCTGTCTTCAAAAACTTTTGACTTTGGTTGCATACTAGCTGTTTGGGGGTGTGCTGTATATATTTTAACTGGTTCCCGACCGCTCACTGTAAATTCACGTTGGCGCTTGCTGGTCTCTGTGCAGCACCGACGTGAATTCACGGTGGGTGTTAACAGAGCGATTGGGTGTCTCAGAGTGGCGCTAACACCCGGATCGCACTGGAAACACCTGCATCTGCTCCCGGAGACATGATCGGGACCTGATTGGTTCAGGTCCCAATCATGTGACATTGCAGGGAAAGTTTGCTGTAGTACCAAACTGGAAAGTTTGTTGTAGCAAGAAACTTTTCCGCCATCAATCGCGGGTGATTCCGCTGGTTGTCATGGCCACCGGGACTGCCATGAATGGAAGCCTATGTCAGCGTCACACTGACAGTTATAATATATTGCATTACATAGGTAGTGTAATGTATTCTAGCAGCGATAAGAGATGCAGGTCCTCAAGTCCCCTAGTGGGACAAAAAAAAAAGTTTAAAAAAGTCTAAAAAAGTAAATACAAATGTTTTATAAAAGTGTAAAAATAAAAGTTATAAGTAAAAAAAAAAAACAACGTGCTTTTTTCCTATAATAAGACTTTTATTATGGGAAAAAAATGAAACCTTTAAAAAAAGTATACATATTTGTTATCACCACATTCGTAAAGACCCAAACTATAAAACCATAATGTTATTTTTCCTACACGGTGAACACTGCAAAAAATAAAAATAAAAAACAATACCAGAATTGCTATTTTTTGGTCACCACCCCTCCCAAAATATACATTAAAAAGTGATCAAAAAGAAACATTTCCCCTGAAACAGTAAAAACTACAACCCGTTTCGCAAAAAACAAGCCCTTACACAGCAAAAGTTACAGCTTTCAGAATATAGTGACAAAAAAAGAAATTATTTTATAAAAAAGTGATTTTATTGAGCAAACGCTGCAAAAAATAAAAAATGGTATCGCCATAATCATATCAACCAGCAGAATAAAGTAAAATTGTCATTTGTAGCGTGCAGTGAACGCCATAAAAAATAAAGCATTTAAAATGCCAAAATCGCTGTTTTTTGGTCACCTTAGCTCTCACATTTTTTTTAGAAGCGCATGTTCACATGGCAAACAAAAAACGGCTGTAAAATATGGAGCGGTTTTCAAGGGAAAACAGCCCCTGAGTTTGAGCCTTTTTTAAGCATCAAGTGTTTTTTGATGCGTTTATCACGGCCGTTTTTGGAGCTGTTTTTCTATTGAGATAATGAGAAACGGCTCAAAATATGGCTCAAGAAGTGACATGCACTTCTTTTTTATGGGGCGTTTTTTTACGTGCCCCTTTTTAGAAACTGCAAGTAACAAAACGCCTCGTGGGAATGAAACGCCATTTTACCCATTGAAATGGGCAGATGTTTGGAGGCGTTCAGCCCCCGTATTTTTAGATATTTTTCACCAATAAAAACTACAGCTCGTCCCGCCAAAAATAAGCCCTCACACCTCTCAATCGACCAAAAAATAAAAAAGTTATGACTCTCGGAATGTGGCGAAACAAAACAATTATTTTTTTTCTTTGTAAAAGTAGTAAAATATAAAAAAAACGATGTAAAGTTGGTATCACCGTAATCCTATTTTGCCATGGAAAAAAAGTTAAGTTGTTGTTTTTACCACACGGTGAAAGCCATAAAAACAAAACCCAAAAAATAATGGAGGAATCACAGTTTTTTCCAGTTTCAGCCAGCAAAGAATTTTATTTTCAGTTTCCCAGTACATGGTACTTCATATCATGTCAATAGAATCTACAACTCCTCCCGCAAAAATTAAGCCCTCACACTACTCTATTGATTAAAAAAAATTAAAAAAGAAATTTATGGCTTTTGGAAGGCGGGGAGTGGAAAACTAAAATGGAAAGGCAAAAAAGGATCAGTCCTGAAAGGGTTCATTAATTTCTAATGAAAAAACATTTATCACCATCAGTGGGTATTGCCGTAATCGTAAGAAATTGCTTTACAAACTATCGGGGTGCTTTTTCTCCTTTTTCTTTTGTGAAACTGAAAATGTCAACATTTTAGTGGAAAAAATGTCGATATTAATTTTAACAGCCTAATTCCACTAAATTCTGCAAAAGACCTGTGGGGTCAAAATGCTAACTATACCTATAGAAAAATTCCTTGAGGGCTGTAGTTTCCAACATGGGGTCACTTTCTGGGGATTTACACTGTTTTGGCACCACAAGACCTCTTCAAACCGGACATGGTGCCTAAAATATATTCTAAAAAATAGAAGGCCTGAAAATCCACTAGGTGCTCCTTTGCTTCTGAGGCCGGTGTTTCAGTACATTAATACACTAGGGCCACATATGGGATATATCTAAAAACGGCAGAATCTGGGCAATAAATATTGGGTTGCGTTTCTCGGGTAAAACCTTCTGTGTTACACAAAAAACTGTATTACAAATGAATTTCGGCAAAAAAAAAGAAATTTGTACATTTCACCTATACTTTGCTTTAATTCCTGTGAAACGCCTAACGTGATAAGAAACTTTCTGAATGCTGTTTTAAATACATTCAGGGGTGCAGTTTTTAAATTGGGGTGAGTTATGGGGTTTTTAATAAATAGGCTCCTCAGAGCCACTTCAGAACTGAACTGGTACCTGAAAAAATAGTCTTTTAAAATTTTCTTGAAAACGTGAGAAATTGCTGCTAAATTTGTAAGCCTTGTAACGTCCAAGAAAAATAAAAGAATGTTCAAAAAACGATGCAAACATAAAGTAGACATATGGAATATGTGAAATAGTAACTATTTTGTCTGGTATTACTATATGTTTTACAAGCAGATACATTTAAATTTAGAGCAATGCAAATTTTTGCAAACTTTCTCAAAATGTTGGTGTTTTTTCACTAACATAAAGTACAATATGTCATGAGAAAACAATCTCAGAATGGCTTGGATAGGTAAAAGCATTCCAAAGTGATTACCACATGAAGTGACACATGTCAGATTTGAAAAAATTGTCCGTGTCCACAAGGCCAAAACAGGCTGTGTCCTGAAGGGGTTAAACACATTTGCGGTAGAAGGCCAATATGTAGATGAGATTTGAACAAATCTCATCTATATGCTGCGGAACATTTTCTGCATGGATATCAGAGCATGCTGAATCCGCAGCAAAATCTGGACGTAACACACAAGTACATATTGTGAAGATATTTGCATGTAGACATAAGTGACATGTATGAACTCTGCATATCTTGAACTATTATATTTAGGAGGTGTTGTGCGTCTAATTTTCTGATGGGGTCAGACTTTTAGCCACAAACACTAATTGTTATGCATTGTTTACGACAAATAACATTTTGAGACAAAATTGCATGAAGGTACATGTGTGCAGTGGCGTAACTACCGCCGTAGCAGCCGTAGCGACTGCTACGGGGCCCGCGGCATGAGGGGGCCCGTGTCGCCCGCCGGCACAGGCCCCCACCATGGCCGGAGGCTCCGCTAGCTGCCGCTACGGCTGCTACAGCGGGACGCCACTGAACACTACGGCAGAGCAGGGAGGTATCTCCCCGCTCTGCCAGTAAACAAAAGACATGTATCCCCTATCCACAGGATAGTGGATACATGTGTGATCGCTGGCAGCGATAGGGAGAACGGGGGACTGAAAGTCCCCTGAAGTTCTCCATCACAAACCTCGGACTTCCAGGGTCTGTGTCGGCAGCTCCGTAGAAATGAATGGAGCGCCGGTCGCGCTTGTGCGCAATGCGTGACCAGCGCTCCATTCATTTCTACAGAGCTGCCGACACAGACGCCGGAAGCCAGAGGTTAGTCATGGAGAACTTCAGGGGAATTTCAGTCCCCTGTTCTCCCTATCGCTGCCAGCGATCACACATGTATCCCCTATCCTGTGGATAGGGGATGCATGTTATTTGTAGGACACACTATAGGTCGCATTTTTTTTGGGGGGGGGGGCTGTATGGCGTTCCCTGCAGGGGGGGGCTCTGTATGGCGTTCCCTGCAGGGGGGGTGCTGTATGGCGTTCCCTGCAGGGGGGGGCGCTGTATGGCGTTCACTGCAGGGGGGGGCGCTGTATGGCGTTCCCTGCAGGGGGGGGCGCTGTATGGCTTTCCCTGCAGGGGGGGCGCTGTATGGCATTCCCTGCAGGGGGGGCGCTGTATGGCGTTCCCTACAGGGGGGGCTGTATGGCGTTCTCTACAGGGGGGGCTGTATGCCGTTCTCTACAGTGGGGGCTGTATGGCGTTAGCGCCATACAGCCCCCTCTGTAGATAACGCCATACAGTCCCCCCTGTAGATAACGCCACACAGTCCCCCCCTGTAGATAACGCCACACAGTCCCTCTGTAGATAACGCCACACAGCCCCCCCTGTAGATAACGCCACACAGTCCCCCTGTAGATAACACCACACAGTCCCCCCTGTAGATAACGCCACACTGTCCCCCCTGTAGATAACGCCACACAGTCCCCCCTGTAGATAATGCCATACAGCCCACCCTGTAGATAACGCCACACAGTCCCCCTGTAGATAACGCCACAAAGTCCCCCCTGTAGATAACGCCACACAGTCCCCCCTGTAGATAACGCCACACAGTCCCCCCTGTAGATAACGCCACACAGTCCCCCCTGTAGATAACGCCACACAGTCCCCCCCTGTAGATAACGCCACACCGTCCCCCCTGTAGATAACGCCACACAGTCCCCCCTGTAGATAACGCCACACAGTCCCCCCTGTAGATAACGCCATACAGCCCCCCCTGTAGATAACACCATACAGCCCCCCCTGTAGATAACGCCATACAGCCCCCCCTGTAGATAACACCATACAGCCCCCCCTGTAGATAATGCCATACAGTCTACAGGGGGGGGCTGTATGGCGTTATCTACAGGGGGGGGCGCTGTATGGCGTTATCTACAGGGGGGCTGTAAAAAAGGCACTATCTACAAGGGGGGGGGTTGTGTGACACCCAGGGGAGGGGGGGCCCCAGTCAATAGTTTGCTATGCGTCCCAGTCTTTCCTAGTTACGCCCCTGCATGTGTGTATAAAGTGCTGAGCGCCATTTTCTCAAAGTGGCAGGTGTGTACTTTCAGAAAATATGTGGTTAAGGGGGTTTAGGATAGTTTTTTTCATTTTATAAATCAGGTTTTATTTGTACACATCAAAAGTGTGAAAATTGGCCCGGCTATCAGAGGTGCAAAATACCCAGAAACCCCTGGCAGCGAAAGAATTAAAAGGAATGGCTCAAAGGACTTCCACTTATTTCAAAGCCTCCAGTACTTATGATGGTGGAATACTATATTTAGTAGTCAGTGCTTCTTATGGAGGATAAATCAAACTGTGTAATTTGGAGACCACATAGTTGGATGCAGAAGCCACATTACAGCTGATAATCCAATAAATTGCTACAGGCAACACCACTGTTTTTTTTTTTACACCAGTTTTCTTTTTTTATCGATCCCGTTGTGTTATCTCTTTGAGCTGAATGCCAGAATTCAGACTATGTAAACTCATCGCTAGGGCATGCTCGCTTAAAATTGTGGGCGGTATATACGAGTGGGCTGAATGTCTTATCTTAGCTATTAGTTATGAATGATATCACTAATAGCTACGTGTTTATTATGGAAGTGACCTTATGATGTTTTATTTTAGTAGACTTGTCGCATTGCACCAATTTATTTCCTACATAAACCATGTGTCAGATGCGGCAACTTGGTCAAGTGGAGATACTATATATGGCTTCTTTTGCCCACGAGCCATTTCAGTATATTGCAAATCTACATAATGCTACGTCAAAGCAATCCATTGCTGGAAGATAATCTCTAGCTATATCTGATTTCTAAGGGCCAGTTCACACAGAGTTTTTTTACCACTTTTTTGGCGCAGAAACCACGCCGCAAAGCGTGGCAAAAAACGGCCGAAAATGCCTCCCATTGATCTTAATGGTAGACGGAGGCGTTTTTTCCCGCAAGCGGGAAAGCCGGCTCGCGGGAGAAAGAAGGGACATGCCCTATCTTCGGGCGTTTATGCCTCTGACCTCCCATTGACATCAAAGGGAGGCAGAGAAAGCGTATTTTGCTGTGTTTTATGGCCGCGAGCGAAAAACGTAGTGAAAATCAGCGTGCAGGCAGAGGAAAATCTGCCTCAAACTTCCAAACGGAACTTTGAGGCAGATTTTCCTCCTGCAAAAAACTCTGTTTGAACTCACCCTTAGGCTATGTTCACACGGAGTATTTTGGGGGAGGAATATCTGCCTCAAAGCTCCAAACGGAATTTTGAGGCAGATATTCCTCCCCCAAAATACTCCGTGTGAATAGCAATTATCGCGCCATTTTTCGCCCGCGGCCATTGAGCGCCGCGGGCATAAAACACGCTTTCTCCTGCCTCCCATTGAAGTCAATGGGAGGTCGGAGGCGGAAGCGCCCGAAGATAGGGCATGTCGCTTCTTTTTCCCGCGAGGCATTTTTACTGCTCGCGGGAAAAAGACGCCGACGCCTCCCATTGAAATCAATGGGAGGCGTTCTCGGGCCGTTTCTGCCGAGTTTTGCGACGCGGTTTCCGCGTCAAAAAACTCTGCAAAAGACCCCGTGTGAACATAGCCTTAGGCTATGTTCACACGGAGTATTTTGGGGGAGGAATATCTGCCTCAAAATTCTGTTTGGAACTTTGAGGCAGATATTCCTCTCCCTGCACGCCGATTTTCGCGGCAATTATCGCGCCGTTTTTCGCCCGCGGCCATTGAGCGCCGCGGGCATAAAACAGCGAGAAATACGCTTTCTCCTGCCTCCCATTGAAGTCAATGGGAGGTCAGAGGCGGAAGCGCCCGAAGATAGGGCATGTCGCTTCTTTTTCCCGCGAGGCAGTTTTACTGCTCGCGGGAAAAAAACGCCGACGCCTCCCATTGAAATCAATGGGAGGCGTTCTCGGGCCGTTTCTGCCGAGTTTTGCGACGCGGTTTCCGCGTCAAAAAACTCGGCAAAATACCCTGTGTGAACCTAGCCTAAGATTCTTCAGTGAACAGGAAAGTTATATCATGAAATGTTGTCCTTTTATATTGTGCATTATTTATTTTTCCTATAGGCCTCCTTCACACACAGATTTTTTACTGGCACTTTAAAATGCATCAAAAGCGCTTTTAAAAACACCACCATTATTAAAATGTAACATGCGTTTTTTATGACTTTTTTAATGCCGTTTTTCAATAAGGCTGGACTCACACCTGCCGTTTTGCTGTGATTTGTGCACTTTTCACAGCGTTTTTATTGCATTTTTTGCTGCGTTTTTTAACTCATTTTTTAGTGTGGCCACATGTTACGGTAAAGGCTATAGTAAAATATCAAATGCACTACACACAACTGCGTTTTGGTTTGTGGTGTTTTTGAACCATTTTTGTGGTCAGTAGCATCTTTTTCCAAATCCAGCATTCTCTGGGTATGGTGTTTTTTCAGGCGTTTATCCCATAGGCTACTCTAAAGGACTTTACAAAACTCCCAAAAAAAGATAAAATGATATCTAATGTAAAATATCATTAGAAACGCCACTAAAAACACCATAGAAAACGCATGTTACATTTTAATAACAAATATAATGGCAGTTTCTCCTGGCTCAAATACCCACAATATATATCTTAGACCGGAGCAGGTAAAACTAAATTGGGTATGATCCAACAAATACTAAATGACATATATAAAGTACAGTTAAGTTTACCGCTCAGACGGCACCGGTAAGGGTATGTTCACACGGCCTATTTTTGGCCGTTTTTCGTGCCGTAAACGGCCGGAAAACGGACGGAAAATCGGAAGCAGAACGCCTCCAAACATCTGCCCATTAATTTCAATGGGAAAAACGCAGTTCTGTTCCGATGGGCCATTTTTTTATGCGGCCGTTTTAAAAACAGCCGCGAAAAAAAAGAAGTGTAGGTGACTTGTTGGGACGTTTTTTGGAGCCATTTTTCATAGACTATATTGAAAACATCTCCAAAAAAAACGTAAAAAACGCGAGTGGCTTAAAAAACGTCTGAAAATCATGAGCTGTTTTCCCTTGAAAACAGCTCCATATTTTCAGACGTTTTTGAGTTTGTGTGTGAACATACCCTAACAGTCCAATATCATTCAGTATGGACACTCTCTCCCAGAAAAATGCAGTGGACAATCCGTAATCCAATGAGGCTGTGGATGGTAATTCTTATCCCTGTAGTCCCACTGAGCTCCGTATCGTCTCTCGATGTTCAAATAACTGGTAGGAAAAGGATCTTATGTCTCTAATAGATGGAAAAAGGAAGACACAGGCACGCGAGAGTGTTTGGCGTGCCGCCTAGAAATTTTAAAGATTTTTACTTACCTTGATGCTTTTATTTCTTGTTACTTCTGTGAGTATGGATTAAACTTGGCGTGGAGCAATGTTTTTTCAGAGGGTGTTGCACTATGTGTCTTCCTCTTTCCATGTATTAGGGTATGTTCACACGGCAGCGTCCAATACGCCTGAAATTACAGGCTGTTTTTCAATGGAGTCAATGAAAATCGGCTCCAATTACTTCTCTAGAAATGACATGCACTTCTTTGACGCGGGCGTCTTTTTACGCGCTGTCTTTTGAAACCGGCGCGTAAAAAAAAAGCCTGTGTGCACAGAACATCGTAACCCCATTGATTGCAATGGGCAGATGTTTGCCGGCGGTTTGGAGACGTATTTTCGTCCGTAAATAGGGCGTGTGAACATACCCTTAGGGTATGTTCACACACACTAATTACGGACGTAATTCGGGCGTTTTTGCCCCGAATTACGTCCGAAAAATGCGCATCAATAGCGTTGACAAACATCTGCCCATTGAAAGCAATGGGCTGACGTTTGTCTGTCCACACGAGGCGTATATTTACGCGCCGCTGTCAAATGACGGCGCGTAAATAGACGCCCGCGTCAAAGAAGTGACCTGTCACTTCTTTGGCCGTAATTGGAGCCGTTATTCATTAACTCCAATGAAAAGCAGCGCCAATTACGTCCGTAATGGATGCGACGTTCAAGCGCCTGCACATGCCGTTACGACTGAAATTACGGGGATGTTTCCTCCTGAAAACATCCCCGTAATTTCAGCCGTTACGGACGCTGTCGTGTGAACATACCCTTAGAGACATAAGATCCTTTTCCTACCAGGAGTTCTTTGAATGTGGAGAGAGACGATCTGGAGCTCTGTGGGACTACAAGGATAAGAATTACCATCCACACCCTCATTGGATTGCGGACTGTCCACTGCATTTTTCTGGGAGAGAGTGCCCATACTGAATGATATTGGACTGTTACCAGTGCCGTCTGAGCGGTAAACTTAACTGTACTTGACATTTTAATAACGCTGGCGTTTTCTCGAAGCATTTTTTGATGCAATTTAAATTGGCAGAAAGATTGTGTGTGGGAAGGTAGCTGAACTGTCATTTTGTACATACCTTTTTTTCTGGTTTGTTTAGAACGTAGTTTTGGCCACACTAAAAAAACGCATAAAAAACGCTATTAAAAATGTCACGAAAAATTTCACGAAAAATGCACGAAAACACAGCAAAACGCTCTGTGTGTGTGTGTGTGTGTGTGTGTGTGTGTGTGTGTGTGTGTGTGTGTGTGTGTGTTTGTGTATATCTCCAGCCTAACACGATTTCTCCGATCCGGTTGAATTCAGACCATTTCTGCACCCACCACTGGTCTTCCGTGTTGCAAATTGTCTTGACTAAAAATTTCCTAACGTTTTGTGTCTACAGCTCTTATGGAGATCTATGAGACCTCATGCACACGGTCGTAGCCGTGTGCACAGCCCGTGGTTTTGGCACGGACTGTTGCGGAGTGTCAACCGCGGGCCTTCTGCAATTCACGGACCGTCCACACATTAGCCCGGACCGCAAATCCGTACCATATAATGACTTGTCCTATTTTTTTGCGGTCTGGCCTCCCAGCCAATGCACAGATCGTGGAAACCACTGTCGTGTGCATGGGCCCATAGAAATGAATTGCGGATACAAAAACACAGTCTTGTGCATGAGGCCTCAGTCTTCATAGTTATATACTACATACAATCCCTGTGTAGTCTGACCCTGCAATTAAACTATATCAGCTATATTTATGTTCTCCCAGGGAACCCCTTTAACCCCTTAACGACACGGCCAGTGTTAATATTTTCACTTTTCTTTTTCCTCCCCGCCTTATTTTTTCATTGACATATTTTTTTCTATTATATTGTTTTTTTGCGGGACAAGTTGTGGGTTTTCTTGGCACCATTTAATGTAGCATATAATGTACTGGGAAACTGCAAAAAACATATTTGTGGGGTAAAGGAAGCTAAGGTGACAAAATTTGAGCATTGCAATTTTTTTTTTCTTACGGCATTCACCAAGCAGGTTAAATCCATTATATTGTACTAGTTCGGACTAGTACGGACGTGGCAATACCAGGTTTGTTATTTTTTTTAAACATTACTTTTTGTACATTAAAATAAACTTTATTCAACAGTTTTTTATTTTTTAGAAGTCCCCCTAGGGGACTTGAACCAGCAATCATTGGATCGTTTGCAGTATATAGCGATTTTGACAGGTTCCTATTAAAGGGGTGTCCATTACCGGACAACTGATGACCTATCCATGGGGCACCGGATGTCATTGCACAGTACGCAATGTATGGAGCTGGAAGCAGTTGGTGCCGCACATTGCATATCGGCCATGCTACCGAACTGCAGCTCTACCGCTATTTTGTGACCGGAGCCACCCGCTTCTGGTCCGGTGCCCGGAGGCAGCTGGAACGGCTGATCGGTGCGGGCTCCGGGTGTTGGACACACCCCGATCATATACTGATAATATGCTGATACTTATCATATACAGTGGATAGGTCATCAGTTGTCCGGTAGTGCACAATCCCTTTAATCCCAGAGGCGGGGCTTAATAGGTGTACAAAGATGCGTCGCGGGGAGAGGAGATGGCACATCAGAGGCATGTTGCATGTTGTTTTTTTATGATGCGTGCTGTTGCGCTACTTTTGAAGTCGCATGACTGCCAATTTGTGAAACTCAATGCAACTTTGGTGCAACTCAGAACTGTTGTGTGACTTTTCCTAGCCACTTCTTTTGAAATGCAGCTCACAGCCAGCAGTCCTCTCCCCGCTTTGACGTCAGTTTCACACAAGCATACAGTACAGCTCTCTGTAGAAGCCAGGGGCGTTGCTAGAGTCTTAAAAGAGATATATATTTACTCCCGCCACATAGCTACACCGCTGGATAGAATTGGATGCATTGTCTCAGAAGACAGTATCACACATGATAGGCTTAGATACATGGCCCCAGCAGACAGTATCACACATGATAGGCTTAGATACATGGCCCAGCATACAGTATCACACATGATAGGATTAAATATAGGGCCCAGCTCGCTGACATTGCGGCTCCAGCACTGGACCCACGAAATGTAAGTATAAGAATTGCTTTGCTTTTGTATGTGTTACTAATTTTTTGGTGTATTTGTGTTTTTTTACAGGTTCGGTTGTGGGACTACGTCGGACTCGAGGACTACTTCGATTACGGCTTTTTTATTCTCAATAAAATGATTAATGAGGGATCTGTGGGTTTTTTATTTTAATAAAATATTTTTTCTATGTATTTGTATTTTTTTTTTTACTTTATTACTACCGCCTTAGCAATGGCCGCTGGCTAATTGACAGAATCCATTACTAATGCGAGGCTTAATGTTAGCCGGTGAAAAGGCAAACAGTAACCCCCATTATTACCCTGGTACCCACCGCCATCAGGGGTACCGGGAAGAGCTGGGTACGATCCAGTACCCGACCATCTGTAGTGTAGGCTGGGCACCGGGGCGGCCGTAGGCTGGTATTATTAGGCTGGGAGAGGCTGAAAACAGTGGCACTTCCAACCCTGGTAATGCTAGCCTGCTGCTGCTTCTATGTTGTAACTGACTAGTTGTGAAAAATGGGGAGGACCACACAACGTTTATTCCATTAAAAAATAATTACGAGGGGTCTCCCCCATTTTTTATATACAGCCAGATACAACTTAGCAGCAGGAGGCTAGCATCACCATGGTGGGAAGTGCCACTGCTTTGGGGCTTTCCCAGCCTAATAATACCAGACTGTGGCCACCCCAGTGTCCGACCATCACTACTGATAGTCTGGTACTGGATTGTACCCAGCTCTTCTCGGTACCCCTGGTGGCGGTGGGTGCCGGAGTAATAATGGGGTTTAGTGTTAGCCTCCGCACCGGCTAACACTAAGCCCCGCCTTAGTAATGGACGCTGTCAATCAGCCGGCAGCCATTATTAAGGCGGTGGTAATGAAGTTTAAAAAAAAAAAAAGAACATAGAAAAAATATATTTTATTGAAATAAAAAACCCCCACACAATTCTCATTAACCATTTTATTGAAAATAAAAAAAGCCGTCATCGAAGTAGTCCAACAACCGAACCTGTGAAAAACTACAAACACGCATAAAAATCCAGTAGTAACACAGGTGGTAGGCTTAGATACAGCGCCAATGTGTGATACTGTCTGTTCAACCATGTTTTCTTATACTGTATAAGATTACTGTCTGCTGGGGCCCTGTATCTAAGCCTAACATGTGGTAGGCTTAAATACAGGGTCCATCAGACAGGATCACACATGGGCCATGTATCTAAGGGTATGTGCACACGGTGAGAGGCTTTTACGGCTGAAATTACAGACTGTTTTCAGGAGAAAACAGCTGCCTTGTTTCAGACGTAAATGCTCCTCCTCGCATTATGCGAGGCGTCTGTGACGCTCGTAAATCTTGAGCTGCTCTTCATTGAGTTCAATGAAGAACAGCTCAAATTACGTGGCAAAGAAGTGTCCTGCACTTCTTTGCCGAGGCAGTCAATTTACGCGTCGTCGTTTGACAGCTGTCAAACGACGACGCGTAAATGACAGGTCGTCTGCACAGTACGTCGGCAAACCCATTCAAGTGAATGGGCAGATGTTTGCCGACGTATTGTAGCCCTATTTTCAGACGTAAAACGAGGCATAAAACGCCTCGTTTACGTCTGAAAATAGGTCGTGTGAACCCAGCCTAAGCCTACCATGTGATAGGCTTAGATACAGGGCCCCAGCAGACAGTAATCTTATACAGTATAAGATTACTGTCTGCTGGGGCCCTGTATCGAAGCCTGGCTTGCGGTAAGCTTAGATACATGATCCAACAGACAGTATCACACATGGGCCCTGTATCTAAGCCCATCAATGATGCTGTCTGTTGGACCCTGTATCTAAGCCTACCACAAGTCAGGCTTAGATACAGGACCCCAGCAGGCAGTAATGATGTTACACTTATCCAGCTCTTTGGTGCAGAGGATGTCCTGACACCATCCAGCGTCGTGACGTCATGCGCGGCGCACAGCGTCGTCTTATGACATAGGCCCTATTTACTATAGTCAATTTCTATAGACACGGGGTCGGGGGCCGCGTCCTGGTTGCAATTGCGACCCCTGCGACCCCTGTCGCCCGGGGATCCAGGGCACCGGGCCAAAGATCCGGGGCTTGGGCCCCTGGGGGTCCGGTGCTAGCGTCGCCCCTGGTAGAAGCCGTACATAGCGCAAAGGAAGGGATCAAATCTTGTCCTGTGAGATCAGGGGAACCTTTCATCTTTCCTTATCTCACAGGAAGGTATACAATCCCATCCTTCGCTCTAAACATACAGCTCCTGCTAGTGACTGTTGTGTTCTCAAGTGAACCCGGCAGCCGTATTCACACAGTGTATTTTTGACTAAATCCGCATTAAAAACAATTGGATAAAGCTTCTCATTGAGTTTAATGTGAATATGAATCGCTGGTATATACAGTGCATTTTTTTTCACGTGTGTAAATAAATTACGCATCGTGTAAAATAATAAGCATCATGTCAATTCTTGCGGCATGTCGTGTATTCCATTGGGAGGAAAAAAAACATTAAAAAAATTCCTCAAAAAACACTTCAAATACACATCGAAATATACGTATTCAATGAAAAACAGCTTAAACTAAACGTGTGTGTTTTGACGTGTATTACACAGGTTTTATTTTCAGCCTCAAATTTATGCTGCGTGAGCATTGCCGAACAGTCACTTATTTCTATTTACCATGTTCTCTGCTGACCCCTAGTGGAGGTAATGTAATAAGGAACTTTATGTTACATTACAGAGGTTGGAAGCTTCTATAAATCCTTTCTTTTTCTTTTTAAATTGCTTCTATTTTCTGCCAAAAAACTCATGCCAACTACAGTAAAAATATACGCCAGCTCCTATTTGGCGTGGATTTCACTCTGTGGGACATAGCAAGGTAGAGGCCAGTGCCCCATACCGTACCCCCCCCCCCCCGATCAGACTAGCCCCCCCCCGCCCCGATCAGACTAGCCCCCAATTAGTTTAAAAAAAAAAAAAATGAATGCTCATTTTACCGCTTCTCTCCTCCACTTCGGGTCCCCTCAGGGTACTGGACGGGCAGTGTCAGTACGTTCTATGTGACGCAGCACTAAAGACTTTGAGTACTGTGTCGCATAATAGACGCTGCTCGGCGTCAGAACTTGTATGAGCCATGTAGCATGCTGTGGGGGCCAGGCGGGGCAAAGTGTAGGTAAGGTGAGCATTAATTTTATTATATGGCCGATGAGGGGGAATGGAGGGCGCACGGCCGTCCGAAAGATACTCACACTTATTAAGAGGCATGCGCCTCTTAATAAATGTGTTGCCTCTTAGGGTATGTTCACACGCAAAATCAAAAACGTCTGAAAATACGGAACAGCTCCTGATGTTCAGCCGTTTTTTATTCAAAGTTGCGTTTTTTGTGGCGTTTTTTACTGCCGTTTTTGGAGCTGTTTTTCTATAGAGTTAATGAAAAATGGCTCCAAAAACGTCTCAAGAAGTGACATGCACTTGTTTTTCGCGGCAGTTTTTTTACGCGGCTGTTTTTCAAAACGGGCGCGTAAAATAACGGCCCGTCGGAACAGAGCGCCTTTTTTCCCATTGAAATCAATGGGCAGATGTTTGGAGGCGTTCTGCTTCTGGTTTTTCAGCCTAATAAGCCGTGTACACATACCCTTACTCCAACTTTCCTTCTATTAAGACTGGCATATGAAATGGCAGTATTAATAAATTGGCCATAGATTTTTGTTGAAAGACTTATTGGACATGCAATTCGCGTGCAACATTTTTTACGTCATGTTGCATGACGCTACAATATGGCTGTATGTAGCCCAAGCAGTTATTTGCCTCTTCACAAAAACTCATTTGTCAATGTGTGCAGCAATTTTTTTTTATGGTGTTTTTGGTGGCTTTTTTTCAGAATAAACCCTATGTTGCATAGTGGAATCTTTGCATCACACAATCTTTTAATCACATGATTTGCAATGTGAAAAACACCACCTAAAAAAAACCCTGCAGGTAGTAAAACACACTATTAGCAAAAAAATTCCACCAAAAACACATTAAGGCCATGTTCACCAATGTTGGTGCAGATTCAGGGCAATTACGCAATGAATCGGCACCAACATTTGCATATTTGACAGGTAATTCAGACGTTGCAGATATCACAGCGGACTGGCCACAGCTTTCAGTTTTTGCATTGCAAAGGCTGAAATACGCAGTGAAATTCCGCTGCTTCTCCGCAACATAATGAGCATGCTGCGGAGAGAAAAATCTGCACCGCAGCCTGATTTCCGCACAGTTATTTTTGGCAACGTCTGAACAAACTTTCCTAAAAATGTATAGAAACAAATGTAAAAAACGTCTGCTGCAGAATTCCACTGCGGACTGTCAGCAGCGGAATTCCAAAGCAATTCTGCCACGTCTGAATGTGCCCTAAGGCCCTGTTCACATGGAGTATTTTGCAGGCAGATAAATCTGCCTCAAAATTCCTTCAGGAATTTTGAGGCAGATTTTGTCCGGCCAGCAGAACACTTGCTGCGTTTTTCTCCTGCGGCCATTCAATGGCTGGCGATTTTGGCCGATTTCGCGGACATTCAATGGGAGGCAATCAATGGAAGGTGATTTCGGGCGCTTATTCGCGCGGTTTCCAATGCGGTTTCCACATCAAAAACAGAGCCAAAATACTCTGTGAACTAGCCTTTAAGGGGTATTCCTAAAATCATAAATTATCACCTATTCACAGGATAGGTGATTATTTTCTGATCGCTGGGGTCCCATCGCTGGGACCCCCATTGATCGTGAGGACGAGGGTCCCGAACCCTTAGATCCTCCTTACTGCTCGACCACAGTGAGGACATTAAATGGTGCGACGGTCGAGTTTGCGTGCTGCCGCTCCATTCAAAGTCTACGGAAATTACAGAAACAACGGAGTACATCTCTCGGCTGTTTTCGGCATTCTAATAGCCAGTGAATGGACCTGCGAGCGCATGCTTGTCCGCCGCTCCATTTAAGCTCCTCCTCACCGCAAGGAGTGCAGTGTGGAGCATATGGGGGTTCAAGACCCTGTTCTCATGATTGAAATCCTGTGGATAGGTGATAATTTATGACTTTGGGAATACCTCTTTAATTATTTTATCTAAAAACTTACATTTAGATGGCTAAAAAAACGTCAAAAAAACGTGTGGGAAGGAAGCCTACCGGCCTTAGCAATTGTTAGTGACTGATGTGTGACTTGCCCACATCTTTTTTTTTCCCTGTGCATATTTTATTGGTATATTTATTTTGTGATAAAAGAAAGTTGGTGTTTATGTAATACAATTTATTCATGTTCCCTGCCGTAGGCCTGTAAGCTGCAGCACTGGGAAAAGACTGTACACATACAACTTTTTTTTAGCAAACGTTTTTTTTGCAGTCCATAAAAATAGATTGAGTCGCATGCACTCAGTCACCGGACGTGAAGGGGTGTAGTAGAGCCGCTCTTGGGGACAGCAGCAGGCGCAGTAATGTGGGGAGAGCTGGCATAGTATTGCACAGCAAACACTGTTTTGGGGGCTAGTTTTGGGGGTACCTGGGTAGCAGTAGGCAAAGGCAGTAGCAGGAAAAATATTAAAGGATGCATATTTTGGGGGGTAACAGCAAGCACATAATTGTTTGTCGGGGTGGGGCAAATGCAAGTGGGATTATAAATGAACACATAAAGGCGTGCTCTGGGGCTGGGTTCACAATGTGCATTTTTGTTGCGGTTTCAACATGCTTTTTTTTTGTTGATGAATTCCCATTGAGAGACATGGGAGTTTAGCTACCAAATAAACATCGCATGTTAAAAACGCACAGTGTAAACCCAGCCTTTATGGCACCCTGAATGGGTGTTTGGGGGCACTCAGTTTCTCTTATGCCATCTATTGAAGGGATTTTTGTGAAATTCTTTGGAAAAGACTGATGACGTTTTGTACTTTGTTTCCAATCTTAGCAAATACACACGAGAGCTGTCTAGTGACCAGGAGCTGATTCATGCAGACACTACCCTATCACACATAGTGTAGTGCGCATGTGTGGACAGCAGGTGGCAGTACAGCTGTGGCGGAAATGAGCGGTGAGTGTACGGCTGTACTTCCGGTGTCCGATGAGGCAGGTCAGTGCGTGTGCAGGAGTGATACATGAGGAAGGTCACACTCTCAGGCGACGTGTTTCTTTGCGGCTGTTATTTAGCTGTAACACACGGTGTTGCCGGGACTTGTAGTTCCTTCTTTCGGTGACTTGTAGTCTATTCCTGCGCTCATGTCCCTCGGTTTATGTAATAATGGCGGATGAGTACACGGGCAGAGATGTGGGTTCCCCGTCTCAAGGTAATATACTATACGCTTTTTTGGGGGGGCATCGAGGCTTTAGATTATAGAATGGCTGTTGTGAAACTACAACTCCTAGCATGTCAGGCCATGCTCGAGTTGTAGTTTTTACAAAAGCTTGTGGAGCACGTGTTGCAGTGCACGTCTAGTACAAGCGAATGGAGGCTGCTTTGTCCACTGTTACAGTAGTTGCAGATTGTTGTATGGTGCAACTCCAGTCAGATGATGCGTCTTTTATGTGATTCACTGCACATTCAGCTTCCGTAGAAGTAATTGGAGATGTGTGTCTGCTGTGGGGAATGACTGACGATTGCAGAAAAGCTGTAGCCAGGCGTCATTCATACAAGAGGTATTGAGCGTGTCCCCGGCGACTAATGTAGTCCTCCTGCTGGGACCATCCACTGTTATGGGCTAGGGGGGAGGGAGAAAACAAAGTCCTTAGTTGTCGTCCATTAATCCATAACCGCAGGGACACTGTGTACCGGCTCTCTGCACACTGTTTCTGTCTGCATGAGGCTTAGTGAGTGCTGCAATTTATTCTAGCATTGGGAAGTCCTGGAAACTTTTCCTAAAAACTGCTAGGTTCTCTGCTGCATTGTCTGAATTGCGTCATCCACTCCTCTGTAAAACGCCCACTTGGTCTAAAGTAAAAACATGCCCAGTTGTCACCACATTATAAGTGGCCTATCTTGTACATGATGTGATCGGCGCTGTAATGTAGATTACAGCAGTGTTTTTTATTTAGAAAAACGATTATTTTTGACGGAGTTATGACCTATATTAGCTTTATTCTAATGAGTTTCCCAATGGACAACTGGGCGTGTTTTACGATATGGCCAAGTGGGCATTGTACAGAGGAGTGTATGACTCTGACCAATCAGCGTCATACACTTCTCTCCATTCATTTAGTCTGCACACGGCAGTGTCCTCACAATGAATAGACATTACCACCAGCCGGGACGTGATGTATATTCAGAATCCTGACTACTTCTCTGCACGTCTCTGATTTACAGCACAGCAGGCGTAGTCTCGCGAGATTACGCTGTAAACTATCATTTACAGCGAGAGCTTGCTGTGCTGTAAATCGGAGACGTGCAGAGAAGTGGTCAGGATTCTGAATACACATCCCGTCCTGGCTGGAGGTAATGTAAATTCATTGTCAGGACACTGCAGTAATGTTATAGTGTGTTTATGTAGCTGCATATAACGACATAACTATATCACTATCTGCTGAATGAATGGAGAGAAGTGCATGACGCTGATTGGTCACTGATTGGTCAGCGTCATACACTCCTCTGTACAACACCCACTTGGCCATATAGTAAAACACGCCCAGTTGTCCATTGAGAAACTCATTAGCATAAAGCTAATATAGGTCAAAAATCATTGTTTTTCTAAATAAAAAACACTGCTGTAATCTACATTATAGCGCCGATCTCCTTATGTACAAGATAGGCCACTTATAATGTGGTGACAGAACCTCTTTAATAGTCATTGGCATAAAGCTAAAATCGCTCATAATTGTTTTTCTAAATAAAAAGCACTGCTGTCACCTACATTATAGCGCCGATCTCCTTATGTAGGAGATAGGACACTTATAATGTGGTGACAGCCTCTTTAATGTATTTGCTCCCTCCTCACCCCCGATGGCCTAGAGACACTATTTAAAGGTTTTTTTAAAAATCTTTTTGGCACTAATTCTATGTGAATGACGCTTGTAGAAATATCTAATGGGTAGAATTGTTTTTTCTTACCGCCCCTAGAGCAGTAACATGTATGTAGTATTGTGTAACTGGTGAATAGAGCTGGAGGCATGAGAAGGTGGAGCAGTCCCTTGTACTGCTTCCTACTGGTTATATCCTCCTATAGTAATAATGTATGTACTTATTCACTTCCCATTTATGTTGGGAAATGACCTGCATCTTGCATTAACAGTGTGTATATAGGTATAGATTTGTGAGGAACTGTAACAAATTATATTGGAGAATTGCGTAACATTTCATTATCTAATGAATACGCTTTATGTTCAAATTGGAATAGCATTGGGCCAGAGCTAAACTACACTTGTGCCGCATGGTGGTCACATGTCTCAAGAACAGTGGTGTTTGCCTATTAGGCCTCGTGCCCACTTCAGTTATTTTCTTCAGGGTGCTATTTTTATTTTTTTTAACTGATCGCACCCGGACATGTTAATTTCTATGGGGCCATGCACGCTTCAGTTGTTTTTACGTTTGTTTGTCCGTTCCGTCAAAAGTAGTGCATGTCCTACTTTTGTCCGTCATTCAGTGACCGTGGGCCCATTGAAGTCTATGGGTCCATTAAAAACCCGGACGGCACACAGAAGGCATCTGTGTGCCGTCCGATTTTCACAGGTCGGTTGCTAAGCAACAGCAGGGCGTGCCAAAGTTCCCTGCATTCAACACACAAGATAGATTTTAACAGACCGTTTAAAGAGGCTCTGTCACCACATTATAAGTGTCCTGTCTCCTACATAAGGAGATCGGCGCTGTAATGTAGGTGACAGCAGTGCTTTTTATTTAGAAAAACAATCTATTTTTACCACGTTAGGAGCGATTTTAGCTTTATGCTAATTAGCTTCTTAATGCCCAAGTGGGTGTGTTTTTACTTTAGACCAAGTGGGTGTTGTACAGAGGAGTGTATGACGCTGACCAATCGGCATCATGCACTCCTCTCCATTCATTTACTCAGCGCATAGGGATCCTGCTAGATCCTTATGTGCTGTCTTATACTGACACATTAACATTACTGAAGTGTTTAGACAGTGAATAGACATTCCTTCCAGCCAGGACGGGATGTCTATTCACAATCCCGGCACTTCGTTAACGTTTCTGTAGTACTTACAGCAGAGCAAAGCGTTTCTGTCATTTACAGCGAGATCTCTCGAGATTACGCTTGCTCTGCTGTAAGTACCAAACAAACGTTAATGAAGTGCTGAGATTGTGAATAGACAGTCTCTTTAAGGCTGGGTTCACACGACCTATTTTCAGGCGTAAACGAGGCGTATTATGCCTCGTTTTACGCCTGAAAATAGGGCTGCAATACGTCGGCAAACATCTGCCCATTCATTTGAATGGGTTTGCCGACGTACTGTGCAGACGACCTGTAATTTACGCGTCGTCGTTTGACAGCTGTCAAACGACGACGTGTAAATGGACTGTCTCGGCAAAGAAGTGCAGGACACTTCTTTGCCACGTAATTTGAGCCGTTCTTCATTGAACTCAATGAAGCACAGCAAGATTTACGAGCGTCTCAGACGGCTCGCAAAATGCGAGGAGGAGCATTTACGTGTGAAACGAGGCAGCTGTTTTCTCTTAAACAGTGTCTTTTCACACGTAAATGACAGCTAGCGTGTGCACATACCCTTAAACTGAAGACAAACTGAAGCACAGCATCCGTTTAAAACGAAGGAACGGACGCGGAGTGACAACAGAAAGCACACTGATGTCACAACGGACACACTGATCTGTTTTAAACGGACCTGAAACTGGTGAAGAATCTGCATGAGGCCTTAGTCTATCCCTGCAAGCTGATTGGCTGCTGGGTTAGATTAAACAACATTGTATGGTGTATTATCTGTAGTGACTCCAAGACCCATCATCTACATAGACTTTTAGAATGTAATGGGCTGATCTGTGCCTTCTGTCCCCACAGCTATGAGACACGATGATAAGACACAGCAACCTCCAGAAACAAGTCCTGAGTCTATACAAACAGTTTTTACGAGCTGGAAAGGACAAACCAGGTTTCCTGCCCCGAATCCAGAATGATTTCAGGAAGAACGCCAAAATCCCCAGGACTGATATCATGCACATAGAATATCTCCTGCGCCGTGGATGGAGGCAGCTGGATCAGATGAAGGATGTTAACACAAAACAGCTCGGAGCCTTCATCAAAACCTCCATCGAGGCAGAGAAAGTTCCCCCAACATCCTAAATGGAGTGACCAGTTACCTGCTGACATACGCTCCGTACACTAAATACATGGTGGGTCTTATTATATAGACTACAACATGTCAGCATCCTAATGTGAATCTCTATTAACTTGAGGTTGTCAATTATTTCACACCACTGGATTATTATTTCTGTCGTGGTTTTACTAATAACTTTTTTGGGCAAACACTGCGCCATAAACAAGCATGCAAAAGCGCAGTTTTCTATAGAAGCAGTTCTAAGAGCATTTCCTAGAGAGAAAAGAAGAAAAGTTTATTTTTCTGATGTAGGAAGACCCACCACCAGAGGCCGCACTACATATTTTTCTTTAAAGTAAAAATACTACTCCTCAGCATTTTTAGGGCAGTATTTTGGGGCGTAAACTCCTCGAAGTACACCTTGAAAAACGCTACTGAAACGCCGACATACACCTTCCCATTGTAATCAATGGGGAAAAGGTATTTAGTTCAGACGGGGTGTTTTGTTTTTTTTTGTTTTTTTTTACCGCTCCAAAAACATCTAAAAATAAAAAGAAAAGCCTCACATGTTTTCTGCTTCAAAAATGGCTGAAAATCAGAGGCTGGTTTCCCTTGAAAACAACTCAAATTTTCTGCCGTTTTTAATTGTACGTGTAAACAGTCTTATGGAGCATTTTTAGCCAACGGGGAGTATAACTTTCAGTAATGCAATTCAAAATTTATTAGGCTGAAAACCATTTAATGCAACCTCTGTGTATGTCTTTTCTACTGTTAATGCTGACCGCAGCATTTGCACTACACTGTGGACTGAACACTGTTAACGCAGAAATGTTATATGTACAATATATAGATGGACATCTGGTCACTAAACGGGTGACAAGAACAATGAGGGTGCCTAAAGATGACAGATGGAGTTGTATAAAATGGGGGGCATGTAATTATCAGCACAAGTCCCATCATACACTATACATACCAGTGAGGGGCCACAAATCTTCTTATCCCTGAGGGAGAGGGGGTAACATTAACTTTCCTGATATAGGCCCCATGCACACAACCGTAAAATCGCCTGTAATTACAGACCCATTCATTTCTATGGCCGACAGACACCTTCCCGTTTGTCTACGGGAGTGTGTCCGTGCTATAGAGACCTGCCGAAAAAAATAGGACGTGTCCTATTTTTTTTTATTTTACGGACCGTGCTCCTATACTTTATAATGGGAGCACGGCCTGTAAAAACGGCCGGCTGTCCGCAGCCGGCCTTGCCTGTAATTACGGGCACGGTCGTGTGCATGAAGCCATAGAGAGTACACCTCATGGTCCACAGCACCTATTGTACTGGAGGATAAGACCAGGACCACAGACTGTGGATAACTACATTGTAGGGGCCAAACTGTTTCCATTGTATCCGCCTGAGACACCATTTTGAAAGTGCGCTGACCCGAACCAGAGGGACCACTGGGTGGCTCCTAATGACGTAATACAGGCGCACACGTAGATCCTTCCTGGCTCAATGTTCCGGTACCTAACAAACGGCATTAGGAGCCACCCGGCGGCCCGCACAATCGGCTTCGTATGAGAGTTTACTTAAAGGGCATGTGTCGCTAGAAATCCTTTTTTTTTTTTTTTTCTGTTAAACAATTAGTATTTAAGTGATTACACATTGTTTTGTTTTTGTTTTTTCACAAGTCAGGAAATATTATAAATTAGATTCTAATTTATAACATTTCCATGTGCTGGCCACTAGAGGGAGCAGTTTCCAAAATTGCAGCATGGTCACTGTGGTAAAGCAACCTCATTGATTTATGCTGCAAATTTGGGGTGGACACACTCTCCTCTAGTGTCCTCACACAATCCCCCTCCCTTATTCTGGCTAGTGCCAGGAGAAGGAAGGGTTTGAATGTCTTCAAACCTCCTACACTGTGTGCCGCCATTTTCTGAGTGACTGCACAGTGTAGGAGGATTAGATACAGTGGTAATCACACAGTATAACACGAACATATACACAAACATAAATTACCTGCTCCTGCCGTCGCCTCCGCCGGTCTATGCTCCTATTCATTGCGCCTTCGCTTCGTTGAACACTTCGTTTTGGTCTGCTCAATCATCTGCTGATCGTATCGTTTAAAAAAAGGAAAAGATTATCGTTGTCTGCAGCACATCTCCCTTTTGCTCGTCCCCATCCATAGCTCTGTGTGACAGGAGCAAGCGAGCGCCGATCAACGATGTGTTGGCCTTAATGATCAGGGCTGCATGGTATCGTGGATTTGCACATGCTGCTGTGGTGGTGAGCCAGAAAATCATGCCATTACCACACAGCTAAACCTGCTGCAGAATCCAAAGTCTTTAAAAGAACTGCAAAAAATAACTAAAAATGAAGATGTGTATGTATAAAGTTGCTAGGTTTCTCGTTGACCATACAGCCAATGTTAATTTAAGGTGCAGCTTGTTAATACTTGAGCTGGAGGCATGAGAAGGTGGAGCAGTCCCTTGTACTGCTTCTTACTGGTTATATCCTCCTATAGTAACAATGTATGCACTTATTCACTTCCCATTTATGTTGGGAAATGACTTTGTTCTCTGCATTGACAGTATATGTGAATAATTTTAATCCTAGCGATCTGTCATCACTTAAGTGGGAAAACCTCTTTAATTATTGTATCGCTATTAGGTTTAGTTATAGACGTACTTTCGGACATCTCATGCATGCATTCTGTGTGAAATTTTCTTAATTTAGGTGTACTCGAGAATTGGATTATGCTGCTCTTACACCTTTTTGTTTTAAAGTACCTTCACCCACACGTGTACAGTAGGACATTGCATATAAAGCAATTACCGAATAGACTTGTATTGCTCCATTGATAAGTAGGAGCTGTCCAATAATAGAACAGGACACTAGCAGCTTCCCCCCTGCAAGTCCTTCAGCAGAATACAGACTGCATTATTATCAGACCTGTGTTGCTCATATACCAATAATGCTGTATTTGACATTTCATGATATATACAGATTAATTTACACATGGTGCTTTAAATAATCAGTACCTATTACAAAGGGACCGGCGTGCCATGAAGTTTAATGATGGGAGCCAAGTTCTATGGAGAAAATAATTTCCATCTTTGCAATAGTTGTCCTTGGTATGTAAATTCTCATGAAGTGTTGTGTGTGTTAGGAAAATTAGACCCTGAGGGGGGCAGGCATGGAAAAGTTAAAGGGAATGTGTTGCCAGCAAAACATGTTTTGTTTTTTTTTTAGTTAAACAATTAGTGTGTAGGTGATTAAACATTGTTCTAATTTTTTTTTTTTTTTTCACGAGTCAGGAAATATTATAAATTGGATTCAATTTATAATATTTCCCAGCACTGGTCACTAGATGGAGCCATTCCCAAAATTGCAGCATTGCATGTGGTAAAGCAACCACATTGCTTTATGCTGCAAAATTGGGTAAAAATCCCTCGCTCTAGTGAGCTCTCAGAATCCCCCCCTCCTTTATCCTGGCTAGTGCCGGGAGAAACGAGGGGTTTGAACGGTCTAACCTCCTACACTGTGTGTCGCCATTTTTTGAGCTAACACACAGTGTAGAAGGTTTACATACAGTAGTAAACACACACTGAAACACGAACATACATAGAAATCACTTACCTGCTCCTGCCGCCGCCGCTCCCTCCGGTCCATCCGCTCCGTCTGCTGCCGCTGCTCCATGTGCACAAATCCGGAAGCCGCGACCGGAAGTAGTAATCTTACTGTCCGGCCGCGACTTCCGGTCCACAGGAAAATGGCGCCGGACGGCACGCATTTCAAATTGAACTGTGTGGGAGCGGCGCATGCGCCGTTCCCACACAGCGGCGTACACGATAGTGGATGGAACGGGCCCCGTTCGCAGTCCCTATGGGACTGGAGCTGCCGTATTCCATGTCTGTATGTGTCGTTAATCGACACATACAGAAATGGAAAAAAAAATGGCAGCCCCCATAGGGAAGAAAAAGTGTAAAAATAAAAAAAAGTAACACACAAATTAATCCAAACGTTTTTAATAAAGCACTAACATCTTTAACATATTAAAAAAATAAATTTTGGTGACACTGTTCCTTTAAATCTCTGGTGTTCAACTGAATGTAAGTTGTAACTGGTTTGTGTTTTGCATCCCTAGGACATCGGCCAGGTGATGGGCGCATGTTACTGGCACAGTGCTTAACATCAGAAGCTTATGCCACAACCATTATGAATACAAAACTATTGTGGAGCTGCAGCGTCTGAGAACATGCACAGTGAATCGCTACTGCTCCATAGATGGACACAGAAGACATGGCTGAAGGATGTAAGATAGGGCAATCATTTAGTATGAATTGACTTTACCTATATATAATCCTGGTGTATCCAGCTGAAAAAATATGTATGTATAGAACTAATTTTATATTTCATTTAAATAAGTTTTTGTGTTCAGTTACACAGGATATTTAAAGTCTAAGTAACGTTCTGAAGTGACTAAGGCAAAAAATACTTTTTAATGACCTTTACAACCCATTGAAATGCATGGTGAAAGATGAACGTGGAATAAAGACCTAAATCAGAAAATTGACTGAAGTTTTTTTTTTTTTTTAACCAACTTCCTATCCCTAACCGTGCCAAAGACGTTAGAAGTGGATTATATACGTACACGTAGAGGAGGTTGTACGTGGTACATTGAGATCCCTGCAGCATCGTACTCTGTGCTATGTGTCTATTGTTATACTGTATATTGTGACCTAGGGTTGAATAGTTTAAAAATATGGTGTCCGATGGAACACGCCATGAATGTTTTTTCTGACTGATTTGTATGTCATTCAACAGAAAAACAGTAGGGTCCCTGTAGAACCCTGTGAGTACGCTATTACAGCTTTGTACAACTTTGAGGCGGTATGGAGCCGTAATATATTCATGAGGCCTTCTAGGAACTGTGTGTGTGTGTGTGTGTGTGTGTGTGTGTATCTAAAAAGTAATAGCAACAATTACAAAAATATCCCCTTCTGTTTTCAAAATGAAATTTAACGGAAAAGATGGAATTCATCCGCACCCCTGTCAAAAATAGATCTAAGGCCTCATGCACACCACCGTAGCCATGTGTATGGCTGTGATTTTCGGGTCGGCCGGCAGCGGACTGTCAGCCGCGAGCTGCCCGAAAATCGCGGGCCATGCACATGGCCGCGACCATTATTTTCAATGAGCCTGGACTCCTGGGCCATGCACGGACTGTGAAAAACCACGGTCGTGTGCATGGTCCCATAGGAATGAATGTAGGTTTTCGGGGTATTGCGGCCGCAAAAGCACGTTCGTGTGCATGGGGCCTAACACTTTAGGCCAGGATCACACATGCGGTTTTTTGAGCCAAAGCCAGAAGTGGATCCAAAAAGAAGGAAAGATATAAAGAAAAGACATGCCTCTCCCTTCATTTGTGGCCATTCCTCTGGCTCAAAAAGCTGCATTAAAACTGCATGTGTGATCCTGGCCTTAGTGATATGTCGTCCATTCCTAGTTGTTTTTAAGTTTTGGCTACAACTATATAATAGCAGCTGCTTTAGGCTATGTTCACACGGAGTATTTTGGGGGATGAATATCTGCCTCAAAATTCCGTTTGGAACTTTGAGGCAGATATTCCTCTCCCTGCACGCCGATTATCGCGCCGTTTTTCGCCCGCGGCCATTGAGCGCCGCGGGCATAAAACAGCGAGAAATACGCTTTCTCCTCCCATTGAAGTCAATGGGAGGTCAGAGGCGGAAGCGCCCTGAAATCAATGGGAGGCGTTATCGGGCCGTTTTTGCCGAGTTTTGCGACGCGGTTTCCGCGTCAAAAAACTGCAAAATACCCCGTGTGAACATAGCCTTACGCGGTCTCCTACAAGCCATTGCAGGACGAGATGTTACTTACTATGTGATGGTTTCTTACTGTGCAGCATTCCACCATCAACGTCTGGCTGTACATATAATATGTATTTTATTCCTAATTACATTTATAGCAAAGTTATTTTTCCCTTACTAGGGATCACTTTGAATGAGGCCAGGACCACACGCACACCGTTTTTAGTGACTTTTTTTGGCTCTGCTATTTGAGCAAAAAAAATAATTATAGATTTTTGTGTCTTAACCCCTTAAGGACGCAGCCTAGTTTGGGCCTTAAGGCTCAGAGCCCATTTTTCAAATCTGACATATTTCACTTTATGTGGTAATAACGTCGGAATGCTTAAACCTATCCAAGCGATTCTGAGATTGTTTTCTCGTGACACTTTGGGCTTCATGTTCGTGGTAAAATTTGGTCGATATATTCAGTCTTTATTTGTGAAAAATTGCAAAATTTAGAGAAAATTTACAAAAAATAGCATTTTTCAGAATTTAAATGCATCTGCTTGAAAAACAGACTGTTATACCACCCAAAATAGTTACTCGTTCACATTTCCCATATGTCTACTTTAGATTGGCATCGTTTTTTGAACATTATTTTATTTTTCTTGGACGTTACAAGGTTTAGAACATAAACAGCAATTTCTCATATTCTTAAGAAAATTTCAAAAGCCTTTTTTTGAAGGTGCCAGTTCAGTTCTGAAGTGGATTTGAGGGGCCTATGTATTAGAAACCCCCATAAAACACCCCATTTTAAAAACTAGACCCCTCAAAGTATTCAAAACAGCATATAGAAAGTTTTTTAACCCTTCAGGCATTTCACAGGAATTAAAGCAATGTGGAAATGAAATTTGCAAATTTAATTTTTTCTGCTGAATTTCAATTTTATTCAATTTTTTTTTAGTAACAGAGAAGGTTTTACCAGAGAAACACTACTAAATATGTATTGTCCAGATTCTGCAGTTTTTAGAAATGTCCCACATGTGGCTCTAGTGCGCTCGTGGACTAAAACACAAGCCCTAGAAGCAAAGAAGCACCTAGTGCATTTTGAGGCCTCTTTTTTTATTAGAATATATTTTAGGCAGCATGCCAGGTTTGAAGAGGCGTTGAGGTATCAAAACAATGGAAACCCACCAGAAGTGACCCCATTTTGGAAATTACACCCCTCAAGGAATTCATTTATGGTTTTTGTTATCATTTTGACCGCACAGTTTTTTCACAGCACCTATTTGAATTGGGCTGTGAAATGAAAAAAATGATATTTTTTCCAATAAAATGTCATTTTTGATCAAATTTTCTTATTTTCACAGGGAACAACATACCCCATTTTGTTGCCCAATTTGTCCTTAGTGCGGCAATACCCCATTTGTGGTGATAAACTGCCGTTTGGGCCCATGGGAGGGCTCAGAAGGAAAGGAGCGCTATGTGTTTGTTGGAGTCCAGATTTTGCTGGATTGGTTTTCGGGTGCCATGTCGCATTTGCAGAGCCCCAGAGGTATCAAAGCAATGGAAACGCACCAGAAGTGACCCCATTTTGGAAACTACACCCCTCAAGGAATTCATTTATGGTTTTTGTTATCATTTTGACCGCACAGGTTTTTCACAGCACCTATTTGAATTGGGCTGTGAAATGAAAAAAATTATATTTTTTCCAATAAGATGTCATTTTTGATCAAAATTTCTTATTTTCACAGGGAACAACATACCCCATTTTGTTGCCCAATTTGTCCTTAGTGCGGCAATACCCCATTTGTGGTGATAAACTGCCGTTTGGGCCCATGGGAGGGCTCAGAAGAAAAGGACCACCATTTGGCCTACTGGAGCTTTTCTGGTGCTAAGTCATGTATGCAGAAGCCCCTGAGGTACCAGTACAGTTGAAACCCCCGAGAAGTGACCCCATTTTAAAAACTACACCCTTAAGACATTCATCTAGAGGTGTAGTGAGCATTTTGACCCCACAGGTACTGTGTAAAAGATAATGCGCAGCAGATGGTGCAGTGTGAGATTTGCAATTTTATATATGTATATGCCATTTCAGTGTCCAATATAGTGTGCCCAGCATGCGCCACCGGAGATATACACCCCTTAAATTGTAATGTGGGTTCTCCTGGGTACGACAATACCCTACATGTGGCTGTTATCAGCTGCCTGGGCATACGGCAGGGCTCAGAAGGGAAAGATGAGGGCGGTAAGCTGTGCGGAGTGCATCAGGGTAAATTAAAAATCAAGGGATGTATGATACATTTTAAAACAATCTTTTATACAGAGCCCTGGTTTTTCGGGACACGTGTCACATTGGTATATTGTGACTTTCCTTATCCCCCTCTTATAGCAGACTCTGCACCTCTTTTGACTCTTTCCCTTTCCACCGGTTTGGGGAACTTCTCCTGGAAAGTGTTGCCCTGGTACGATGCGTGTGGCCTCGCTTCCAGAAGTACTGGGTGCCCCCCCTTCCTGGTCCCTAAAGATTAGATCTTGAAATTCCAGGAAAGTTCCCCTCTGGCCTGCACATCGACGTAGCACATACGAATTGTACAAAGCCATCTGTATGATGTGCCCGGCCAGCTTCTTATACCACACCGCATGGCGCTGTAGGGCTTCAGGACTTGATTTGACAAGTCCATCCCTCCCATGTACCTATTGTAGTCCAGGATGCAGTCTGGTTTGGGGGTGGCCTTTCCTTCATATATCCTAAACCTGTAGGTATACCCTGATGCACTCTCGCACAGCTTATACATCTTCACGCCATACCTTGCCCTCTTACCTGGCAGGTACTGGCGGAATTGAACCCTCCCTTTAAAATGTACCAGGGACTCATCAATAGAAAAACACTTCTCGGGGGTGTATGCTTGGGAAAACCGGGCACTGGAACGGTCTAATAGGGGTCTCCGTTTATACAAACGGTCAAAACTGGGGTCATCTCGGGGTGGGCACTGCTCATTATCAGTATAATGCAAGAAGCGAAGTATTGCCTCATTTATTTATTTTTTTAGGTTCCAGTTCATTTCTGAAGTTGCTTTGAGGGGCCCATATATTAGAAACCCCTATCAAACACCCCATTTTAGAAACTAGACCCCTCAAAGTATTCACAACAGCATGTAGAAAGTTTATGAACCCTTTAGGTGTTTCACAGAAATTTAGAGCAAAGTAGAGGTGAAATTTACTCTTTTTATACCATTTTTTTTATAACACAAAAGGATTTATCAGAGAAACGCAACTCAATACTTATTGCCCAGATTCTGCAGTTTAGAGAAATATCCCACATGTGGCCCTCGGGCGGTAATGGACTGAAGCACCGGCCTCCGAAGCAAAGGAGCACCTAGCGGATTTTGAGCCCTCTTTTTGATTAGGCACCATGTCCGGTTTGAAGAGGTCTTGTGGTGCCAAAACATTGGAAACCCCCCAAAAGTGACCCCAATTTGGAAACTAGACCCCTTGAGGAATCCATTGTAGTTTTCATGGGGTGCATGCGGCTTTTTGATCAGTTTTTATTCCATTTTTAGGTGGCGTGGTGACTAATAAACAGCAATTCTACTATTGTTTTTGTATACTTTTTTTTTTACAGCGTTCACCGTGCGCTATAAATGATATATTCACTTTATTCTGCGGGGCGATACGATTACGGCGATACCAGATGTTTATAGTTTTTTTTTATGTCTTATGGCGTTTGTTTACAAAACGTATTTTATTGTGCAATCATTCACTTTTTGTGTTACCTTATTCTAAGAGCCAGAACGTTTTTATTTTTCAATCAATAAAGCCGTGCGAGGACTTATTTTTTGCGTAACGAACTGTATTTTCCATCAGTACCATTTTTAGGTACATGCGACTTTTTGATCTCTTTTTATTCCATTTTTTGGGAGGTGAAGTGACCAAACAATTGTGATTGTGGTACGGTTTATTAATATTTTTTTTTACGGCGTTCACCGTGCGGGATAAATAACAAAATAATTTTGTAGTTCAGGCCGTTACGGACGCGGCGATACCAATTATGTATAGTTTATTTGTTTGTTTATATATTTTTATTAATAATAAATGACTGATAAGGGAAAAAGTGGGACTTTTACTTTTATTACTTTTAAAACTTTTATTTTCTTATTTTTACACATCTTTTTTTAACTTTTTTTTTACTTTATTACTTTGTCCCACTAGGGGACATGAGGGCAGGAGGCCCTGATCGCTATTCTAATACACTGCACTACATGCGTAGTGCAGTGTATTAGAACTGTCAGCTACTCACTGACAGCAAGCATAGTGGGTCCTGACGTTGTCAGGACCCACTAGGCTTCCGTCTATGGCATAGCCGGACGCCATTGTTTGGTGTCCGGTTGCCATAGTCACCATCGCCGGCCGCTGTCGCGTAGCAGGCCGGCGATGGCAGCTTAACCCCTAAAAAGCCGCGATCTCTATAGAACGCGGCTTTTAAGGGGTTAATCAGCGGGGACACAGCGATCGGTCCCCGCTGTAGGAGCTGTGACAGCTGCTGAACAAGACAGCAGCGTCACAGCTCCTGTATGTGTCGGGAGGACGGCCGAAACGGCCGTTACTCCCGAGACGTACTATTACGGCATGGAGCGCGAACGATACAGCTGCCATGACGTAATAGTACGTCAAGGAGCGGGAAGGGGTTAAAGAATCCATTTAGTGAATAAAACTCATCCGGTGCGTTAAGATAATCATAAGACAAGTATGTGAATGCTGATTTTGTTGCAATTTTATGAACAGACTATTCATAACAAAGAAAGGAATTTGGTGAGAATAAAATATACACTGATGTGGCCTCATGGGAAAGAATAATGAAGAATTTTCTTGCCAATAGAAATAAACCAGGTGTTACCTGATGATGAAGAATTATAATGCATTTGAAATATTTTTTGGGTATGCTATTGGCTAAAAGAGAATTATCGGCACATTGCCTCTGATTGGTTAACCTCAAGCCTACACCACTTTTGAATTATATTATTGTAATTGAGTTTAGCAATAAGTATTTTGAGCATACAAGCGATGTCTGTGTGTTTAATTTGTCTTCTCTCATATCGATAAAGTTCCTGGCATGAGTGTCTGTTGAAACACTCGTCTAAATTTGTCTAATATATATTGAGCCATTGGCTTCCCCAACAGTGGTGGTGCCGAAAAACCTGGGAGATTGCACGTCTGATAAGCTGTCGCTGAAGAGGTCGGGCTTTACATTTGTGAATTAAAAAAAAGATCGAGATGGTAGATAAGAAGCTTATTCTTACACCATTCACACATGTATTGCGTAAACCTTGGAATTTAGCTGTCATAACGTCACATCTTCTGGACGGGGCACTTTATCCAGTAATGGTATGAAAGGATGGATCCAAAAAGGTATGTTTAAACTTTGTGTGATGAAAGATCGCAGGTGCGTTCGTGATCTTGAGTTGTTGAAGATATGAAAGACGAGAGAATTTTTGTCGGCAATTACATTGTTAATCAAAAAAAGCTGTGAGCAGTGATTACCTCCTCCTTTGGAATGTGGTGACGTAGCGCATGGTTGAGAGAAGTTGTAACTCGCGTGAAGTTTTTGAAATGAAAGGATTGCAACTTGGACAGTGAGAAAATACTTGTGCTGCTCTGTAGTAATGTCATTTGTTACTTTGTTGTGTAAAATCTTTACGGATCAATAGTTATCCTGTTACCCGTTTCCTCTGAGTTAATGGCTGGGAAGTACTGATGGTGACAAAAGTTGGATATTTGTGAGTAATATCCTGTAGTACCACAAGGGCTTCAATGGATAAGTACTGATAAATGGAGAATCCAGTGCAATAGGGAAAACTTTGAATGTTTTGAATAACCATTGACATGCTTTTAGCACACTGCCAACTTGTAATACTGTGTGTAAAGGTCCCTAAAAACCACCAGTTGTATGCACTGTCAGACTGGCATAAGGTGGGAATCGGTACAGGCTCTTTCTAGCACACATTTGCTAATGCAGCATGGACTTTGATGTAGCATAACATCCAAAGTCGGTCTGTTTTAGCATTACATCAGAATGCCGGATTGAATACTGTTGTAAAATAAAAACCTGTGTTCAATGAATGACCCTTACACATACCCCAATTGCCATCTGTGTCTTAGTAATATAACTACTTACACAAATTACAGTGAAGGACATTGGTATTAGCTCACACCCAGGGCCCCTAAAGAAATGATCACTAAAATACATCACAGGTTGTATGAATCAAAAGCTATACCCCGGCAGCGTGGGGTTTGTAGATGTTTGAAATGAATGTGACCAACTCCTGCTTGATTCAATAGAAGTTCACAAATGTCAATTGTGTTGAATTTGCTCATGTGTTGATTGGCAGCATTTTGTCTGATCCCTCACTGTTTTGAACATCAAGAACAGAGGAAAGGATACCCTACTGCTAGAATTTCTGGAGGAACGACTTTTGATATCGTATTGGTAAGACGGTCTAGGACAGGGGTCTCAAACTCGGCCGGGTAAGTGGGCCACATATATAAAAAAAAATAGAAGTTGATGGGCCGCATTTCAATAATCCAGTTTTCCAGTCAAGGTGTCGCTAAATGTAGTCTGGCGGCTCAATTGGCAGCGTTTGGCAGACACACAAATGTCAAGATTGGGCAGCCCCTTTTTAAGATAGTGCCACAGAGCCCTCTGTAGATAGTGCCACAGAGCCCTCTGTAGATAGTGCCACAGAGCCCTCTGTAGATAGTGCCACACAGCCCTCTGTAGATAGTGCCACACACCCACCCGTAGATGCTGCCACTGTGCCCTCTGCAGATGCTGCCACTGTGCCCTCTGCAGATGCTGCCACTGTGCCCTCTGCAGATGCTGCCACTGTGCCCTCTGCAGATGCTGCCACAGTGCCCTCTGCAGATGCTGCCACAGTGCCCTCTGTGGATGCACAGAAGATGAGCCTGCACCATCGCCAGCAGGTATCGGCTGTATATTGCAGCGGACACCCTGCTGCATGGCCAGGACCGGAGCTTGTCTCAAATCTGGCTGATTAACCCCTAAAATGCAGCGCTCAAAAGCGAGCTCTGCATCTATGTGGGTTTTACCAGCAGATCGGACCCCAGCAATGTCAGGCTGGGTTCGCACGAGCATGTTACGTCCGTAATGGATGGAACGTATTTCGTCCGCAAGTCCTGGACCGGACACACTGCAGGGAGCCGGGCTCCTAGCATCATAGTTATGTACGATGCTAGGAGTCCCTGCCTCTCCGTGGAACTACTGTCCCATACTGAAAACATGATTACAGTATGGGACAGTTGTTCTGCAGCGAGGCAGGGACTCCTAGTGTCGTACATAACTATGATGCTAGGAGCCCGGCTCCCTGCAGTGTGTTCGGTCCGGGACTTGTGGCCGAAATACGTTCCGTCCATTACGGATGTAACATGCTCGTGTGAACCCAGCCTTACCGAGAGGCTCCGATGACTGCTCCGGCAGACCGGAGGTCTAATTGGCCTCCTGTCTGCCAAATACAAAAGCCTGTTAGGTCCCGCTCGGAGGCGGGGTCTAAAAGGATTCTGTCCCCAGAAACAAGATGGCGCAGGCTGAGAAGCTGAGCCTGCGACATCAGCCGCTGGTGTCCGCTGTATGTTACAGCTGAAACCGTGCTGTAATGGCAGCATCTTAGTGATTTTTAGCCTATCCGCATCGCTGTGATGCGCAGCGTTGCCGATTGTTGCTATGGCACCCGGAGGTCTAACAATGGCCTCCTGCTCTGCCATGTATAGAAGCCTATTAGGCCCCGCTCGGAGGCGGGACATTATAGGTGTGCTGTCAGTGAATAGCTGACGGCTCTAATGCATTGCACTATGTGGGTAGTGCAATGTATTAGAGTAAAGATCAGAAGTGTAGGCCTTCATGTCTCCAAGTGGAGGGGGGGAGTTAATAAAAGTGTAAAAATAAAAGTATTTTCTATTATAGGAAAATGTACACCTATTTGGTATCACCGCGTCCGTAAGAACCCAAACCGTAAAACTATAATGTTGACTTCCGGTTCCGGCGCTGGCGATGCAGGACGCGTGTGACTGAGCTCCCGCTCCCGACTAGCCTGCTCATCTGCAAAAGTCACTTCGGTGGCGAAAAACAGCTCAGTGACACCGGCCCTTCGCACAGGAACGTACCCAGGGGTATATGGAAAGATATCTCCTCCGGAGCGCGCACAAGCCAGCCATGGAGGATCGAGCCGCGGGTGTGGACAGGGGAGGTAAGATGGCGGCGTTTCCCGCCACTACTCCCCCGCTGTATTCACAGGATGAGGAACTGCTGCAGCCTCAGCCAATGTCCCCAATTTCAAGCCAGGCAGAGCCCATAGCCTCTTTGCAACCAGTACCTGTGGATTATATAGCACTAGCCCATGAAGTGGCTAAGCGGATAGCCCCTGACCTGCAGAAAGCACTGGAAAAAACGGTGCAAGCGTCTCTTACCCGCATGCATGCGGATCTGGCACAAGTAACGTCCAGGACTAATGAATTAGAGCAACGGGTAACGCTGCTAGAGGATGAAAATGAACGCTTGCAGTCCAAACTTAAAGCGGTGTTGTCTAATACCACTCAGTTGGGAGACAAAGTAGAGGATCTGGAAAATCGCTCCAGGAGGAGCAACCTGCGAATTGTGGGCCTGAAAGAAGCGGTGGTCCCTTCTGAGTTGCAACGTCTATGTGAGAGATCATTGCCAGCAGCATTGGGCCTCCAGCGCCCATGTCGGGTGGAAAGGGCGCATAGGGTGGGGCCAGACCCTAGAAATCTTCCAGCAGCAGACAACAGCAGCAGCAGTTCGTATCGCCCCAGACAAGTCATCTTTAAACTGTTGGATTACAATGACAAGGTGGCACTGATGAAGGCATATCGCAGCAGAACTCGGCCCTTGGAGATAATGGGCATGAAAGTGCTACTTTTCGAGGACTATTCTACGGAGGTCGCAAAATGCAGGCGTTCCTTCAGCAAGATTTGTACCGAGCTGTTCCAAGCGAAAGTACGTTTTAATCTGCAGTATCCAGCCATCTTGCGGGTGTTTCAAGCCAACGGCCGGACCGCGACATTCAATACAGCAAAAGAGGCGGAGGACGCGCGGGCAGAGCTATGTGGAAGCCGCTCCCCGCACGAGGAGCAACGCAATCCAGAACACAGCCCACGTCGCAAGCCGAGAGAAGTCGGAAGGAGTCGCTTGGATATGGAGAGGACCTGGGCAGAAGCTTTACTACCCACGCCCGGAAGAGTACGCGGAGGAAGATCCAGGAACAGAGGGGATTCTCCGAAGCCGCAGAGACGGTCACGGGGCCGTACCAGGTCCACGTCTCCTGATTGAAGAGCGAAGTTTTTATAGGACCTTTATGTCTTAGAGAGAGGGTTCTGAGGACGATGTAGACCACTTGCAGGTTCCGATCCGATCTTGAGCAGATAAGTTGCCAGTTATTACAGATAATGCTTGATGATTGCATATGTTTGTTTGTTACTACAGCATTTTAGTCTGTTGTTAAATGTCCTCAGATCAAAATGTATGCATACTGATATAATGCTGTATTCATATTGCAGGGGGTTGGAATAAGAGTTAGGGCCTGTTCTAAGTTATAAGCACGCTCACTGGTGGGATACTCTGAGAGTTCCACAAGGTCGGTTCTCTCCTGAAGGGGTTTATTTGGGTAGTTGTTTGGGGCAACGTTGAAGTGAAGCAGTGTTCAGGTCAATATAGTATGTGGTAATCTGAGCGACAGCTGAAGGGCGTGACCCTTTGATAGAAGACCGAGTATCGGCTGCAAGAAATGGTTGGTTGGCGAAGGGCTGGTGCAGCTTGATCACGATAAGTGATTTGTAATCTCGGCTACGCAGGTCTGGGAGGGAGGGGGAGGGGGAGGGAGGGACGTGTTAGTGCACAACAGAAAAAAGTGAAGTTTCCTATGCCAATGTGTACTAGGGGGGTGACCGCCCTTGGCACAGGCGTTTTTTATATTCCTTTTCAACAAGGTCTGTTGGCTTTGAGTTGGAGTTTAGCTTTGTTTGATAGGCCGTGTTCTGGCCATGTTTTCTATGTTTATACATGGCGATTAGGGAAAGATGGATCCGACTCCTCGAACCGATCACGGCTTTTTGACACCTTAGCTCATCTTAGACATAGTCCAATAACATGAAAATAGTCTCATGGAATGTTAAGGGGCTCAGATCCCCACAGAAACGGACCAAACTCTTACGACATATGAAGAGATTGCATCCAGATGTAGCCCTGTTACAGGAAACTCACCTTACCGAGTTAGAATTTAAATATTTACAAAAATTCTGGGTGGGCCACGTTTTTGGCTCGCCGGCAAGAGATGGCAAGGCGGGAGTTATAATATTGATACATAAAAATTTTGCTTTCACATTGGTGTCCCAGGAACGTGATGATGAGGGGCGTTGGGTCCATCTAGTGGTGGAACATGCAGGGGAAACTATTAGTATCCATAATGTCTATGGGCCAAATGCGGCCAGCACAGGTTTTTTTGACAAATTGGAAGCCCAACTCCAGCAGGATCGCACAAAATTATTGATATTAGGGGGAGACCTTAATACTGTAAGGTCCTTTAGGGAAGATAGAAGTGTAGGGGCTGCTTCACAGAAACAGAGGGATAGGATCTTACCGGATTTTTTAAGACACACTGCCCTGGCAGATGCCTGGAGGAGTTTACATCCTGATGCTAGGGAGTATACTCATTTTTCGCACGTACATCAAATCGTGGTCGCGTATTGATTACTTACTGGTGAACGAAGCTTGTTCCCGCAGATTGCGCGACGCGACGATAGAAGATCTTGTCATCTCTGACCACTCCCCGATTACCATTACTCTGGCTGACACAGTAGCTAAGGGAATGGATTTTATATGGAAGTTTCCCTCATTTCTGGCGACGGACGAAGAATTTTTACAAAAACTAAGGGGATGGTGGACGGAATTTGAAGGGGATAATGCGTCACACCGTACGGACCCGTCGTTGTATTGGCGTACAGCAAAAGCAGTAATTCGCGGGAAAATTATACAATTTATGGCCAATCTGAAACGTAAGACCAATGAGGGGTACAAGACGGCAAGCGAGCGATTAAGGTGTGCATATACGGCATTTTTACAACATCCGTCGGCGTCTCTGGGGGAGGCATGGAGTGCAGCCAAGCGACAATTTGATCAATGGTTAGATAAAAGAGAAAGCATCTATCGGTCTCAATTTGATGCTGACCTTATGCGCTTTGGCAACAAAGCGGGCAAATTACTAGCACGCCTGGCGAGGGGGAGGTATTCACCGTCACACATTTTATCCCTTAGAGACGCCGACGGAATCCCTACAGCGGATCCGAAAAAAATTAACACTATTCTGTGTACGTATTATCAAGCTCTGTATTCGGACACGCACATTGACCCTCAAAAAGGTAGGGAATTCTTGGAGAAGGTAAAGTTACCTGGGCTCATGCAGGAGCAGAACGATTTGCTGAGCGCAGAAATCACGGTGGAGGAACTCACGAGCACAATCAGGACCTTACATAACGGAAAGGCCCCGGGGCCGGATGGGTTCATGGGAGAATTTTATAAGTCACTAAGAGAGGAAGTCAGCCCCACTTTAGTGGAGTATTATAATATTTTACTAGAGACCGGTACTTTCCCAGCGGGGGCCAAAATAGCGCATATAAAGGTGCTGCCCAAGAAGGGGAAAGATCCTCTTGACCCGGGGTCATATCGCCCGATCTCATTGATAGATCAAGACCAGAAGCTACTTACAAAAATCTTAGCTAACCGCTTGGCCATATATTTGCCAGCATTGGTGGGGAAATCTCAAGTGGGGTTTGTAAAGGGTAGGGCGGCAGTGACTAATCTGCGTAAGGTGTTGACGGTCCTAGAAACAGTAAGGCACGATCCTCAGCCAGGGGCCCGACCGGCACTCTTGGCGCTAGACGCAGAGAAAGCTTTTGATAACATACAATGGGAATGGCTGGGGATGGTGCTGGATAAGATGACGATCCAGGGAGCCTTTCGGATCTTTTTGAAAGGGGTCTATAATAATCCCCAAGCGCGCGTCTACTCCTCAGGGTTTTTATCGGCTCCCTTCCAATTGCATAAAGGAACCCGGCAAGGATGCCCACTGTCGCCACTTTTATTTAATCTAGCACTGGAACCTATGGCTAGGTTTCTGGAAGAGTCCGCAGTATTTAAAGGTATCCAGGTGGGGTCTCGGGCAGTCAAGTTAGCCTTGTTTGCTGACGATGTTATACTGTTTATGTCAAATCCCCAAGAACACTTAATGCCGGTCTTTCATTTTTTGCAGGACTTTGAGCAATGCTCGGGATACAAAATCAATATGGCTAAAAGTGAACTGCTGGAGTTGGGCAAACCGTTACCCGGGGCATTTTGGCAGTCCTTGGGATGCGGAATATCCCCGGTGAAACAATGCATAACTTATCTAGGCATTAAGATAGGGAAGGGGCCTGAAACTCTATATGGTCTGAATTATCCACCGCTGTTCAAAAAAATACAGGCGGAACTCGCCAGATGGCGCCAGTTACCTCTATCCCTGCTGGGGAGGTGCCACCTAATCAAGATGGTTAGTTTCCCCAGACTGTTATATCCCTTTCAAACGCTCCCGCTCTTGCTGAAACATGGGGATGTCTCCAAACTGAACTCCGCATTCACAAAATTTGTATGGGCAGGAAAGAGGCCTCGTATTGCACTTACTAAACTCATGATGGGCAAGCAGGAGGGGGGACTGAAGTTTCCCAACATTAGGGGATACAATGTGGTATGTCTTTTTCGTCATGCAGTGGATTGGCTTCATGAAACGAGCCATTATTCCAACTTAGAGCTGGAAGGGGAGTACGCCTCACCCTGGAACTTAAAAGCATTATTGCATTGTAGAGTGGCCTCCCTTCCGTGCCGTCTTAAAACCTCCATTGTCCTGAGAGACACAGTCCTGGCCTGGAAAGCGGTTCGTAAATGTTTTGGCTTGCCTCACCTGCTCTCCAAACACATGCCGCTGTGGGGACACCCGGAGTTCCTGCCGGGAGTAGACAGTAGGAGTAGATTTGCCTCTTGGGGGGAAGCAGGTATTAGTAACGCAGGGGATCTTATGCATAAAGAGGAAAGGAGATGGTTAACAGGGTCGGAAATCAGAGCTAAACTCAATCCATTAGAGGGCAATGTTAATGTTAATGCTGATTTTATACAAGTTTTCCAGGTGCGGTCGTTCTGTACCTCTAGGCTCAGAGATTTGAATAAGGAAGCTACCACTCATACTCTGGATGAGGTCATAGGCCCAACGGTTCTTCGGGCGACTATCTCGAGGTTGTATAGTGCACTCGGGGATTATTTTGTCCGCCCACGCCCACGGGCTATGTTCAAAATATGGGAACGATGGACGCAAGTTCCGGCAATAGGAGAGACCATATTGGAGGGTTGGGAGACGGTACGGAAGGTGATAGTGAACGAGAGCTGGAGGGAAACCTATTTGAAACCAATACATTCGGCCATATATGGCTTTAATATTTTACCCTCGCAGTCCTTCCCCGATCGCATTACGAGCTGTCCCAAATGCAACACACCCCTGTCAAATTTGTGGCACGGAGTATGGAGCTGTGTTCAGACTGAACGATACTGGGAGATGGTACGCAGATATATTGTGGATCATTGGAAGGTGAAACTTCCGATGACACCTCAAGCGCTGCTGTTCCATCAGGCGCGACCGCCAGAGGAAGAGGGGGCTCGAGGAGCGAGATCTCCGCTCCCCTTGGTGCACACAATTTTGCTGGTGGCCTTGAGGTGCCTTCTGTGTAAATGGCTGGAAGCGGATACACCGGGTCTCGACATGATCGTGACTAGCTTGAAACAATTACTAGCTCTCGAACGGGTGGAGGTAGAAAGAAGGAAAGAAACGGGAACCAAGAAGTTATTTGCTAAATGGCAAATATTTATAGAAACGCAATGCACAGCGACTGAGGTGGAGGAAATTGTTACGCCCTTTAGACACACAGCATGGTATCACACGCAATTTCTGGCAGGCACATTAGGAGGCTTACAAATGGAACCTAGATAATAGAAGGGGAATGGATGGGACGGAGATATTATCTGACGGCCTGGGTCGTGTTCGGGGATAGGGGAAGTCAGGTTGTTAGCGTTTTTAGTCGCTGGACAGATGCAAAAAGATATGCCATGAGTATATGTTATGTTATTTTATGTTGTGTTAGTTATATTCGCAAGTATGCGAGATTCAAATTGTAACTCAATTTTTCTGTGAAATGTCTGTAAAAAAGTGAAAAAATGTTAATAAAAATGATGTTTTAAAAAAAAAAAAAAACTATAATGTTATTTTTCCCGCATGGTGAACACTGTAAGAATGTAATAAAAAATAATGCCAGAATCGCTATTTTTTTGGTCACCGTCCCTCACAAAACATAGAATAAAAGGTGATCAAAAAGTTGTATTTACCCCAAAGCAGTGCCAATAAAAACTACAACACATCCTGCAAAAAAACAAGCCCTTACACAGCGTTTTTGATGAAAAATAAAAAAAAGTTATGGCTCTGAGAATATAGTAACAAAAAATTAATTATATAAAAAAGAAAAAAAGATTTTATTGTGCAAATGCTGTAAACCATAAAAAAAAAAAACCTATATATGTATGGTACCACTATTAGCATATCGACCTGCAGAATAAAGTGAAATGTCATTTATAGCCCACGGTAAACACTGTAAAAAAGAAAAAAAAAACTGCCGGAATTGCTTGTTTTTGGTCACCTTGCTTGCCAAAAAATAAAGAAGTTCTGGCTCTCAGAATATGGCAACGCAAAATGTGCAGAGTGTTCCAAAAGCGGATAACATCTGGCACCATTTGTCAGTGCGACACCGGCCACATATCTATGAATTATTATATATTAACTGCAATATTATAGCCTCTTATTATGCCCTGATGTTCTCCGCACAGATTACATATGCCCCATATTATAAACTGAAATACCAGCAATACCCCAAACAGAAAAACTACCAAGCAAAATATGCGCTCCAAATGGCACTTCCTCCCTTTTGAGCCCTACAGTGTGCCCAAACAGCAGTTTACATCCACATATATGGCATAGCCGTACTTGGGGAAACTCCCTTAACATTTTATGAGGAATTTGTCTTCAGTGACTCAAACTGGGCACAACATATTGTGCACTAAAATAGCATATTAGCGGAAAATTGTCATTTGTACTTTGCACCATCCGCTATGCATTCGTTTGGAATGAAAAAACACGTCGGTTCAAAATTCTCACTACATCCCTTAACGCGATTGGGCGTGACTGTACGTCCGAAATCAAAGTCATTTCCCGCAATAGGGCGTACAGTTACGCCTAAGCCTCAAACTGTCACCATGTCAACAGACATGGTGACAGCGTCCTGATCACAACTGTCATAGACCGTTGCCGAGCAGGACTCGCGGCACAGGACCAATCAAAGTGGTCCTGTGCCGGCATGAGCTGTGATTGGCCAGTCAGTACTGACAGGCAAATCACAGTGCAGGAGGAGTGTGTTGCCGGCATCTCCGGCTCTGACAAGCTCATTCCTGTCGGAGAGCTTGTTAGAGTCGGACGCCAGTGAACAGAGTGAACTATGCAGAGTGAACACTTTTTGTGTTAAAAAAAAAAAACAAAGCCCAGCGATCTGCCCCTGTTGTGCCCACTGACCAGTGATCACCACCTTTGGTGCCCACTGGTTGTAAGATATATAATTATATAATTTCAGTCACCCACAGTGTCCTTCTGCCATGTCATCTGTGCCCAGCGATCACCTGTCGCAGTACCTGGTCGCCATCACCCTACTGTGTCGCTAGATTGCCCACTGCCCGAGTTCCGTTAGGTAGCAATGCCACGTCTCATTTAGTTTTCCCCCTGGTAGGTAGGGTACGCTTACTGTTTGAATACAGCAGGGTTGCTGTTCTCATTGCGCAGTTGAGAGTAGCGCTGTTTATTTTTTGTTAAAAAAAGTTTAATAAAATTAAAAAAAAATGTAAAAACATTTTTTTTTAAAAAAAGTTACAAAAAAAGATAGTTAGTTAGTAGCTGAACAAAATTATGGCCAAAAGAGTCTTCACAGCCGAGGAAGCGTATCAAATGATGTGTTCTGATACGGACAGCGCAAGTGAAGGTGAAGCACAGTTCGTGCTTCCATCTTCCTCTGCATCCAGTGACTGAGTCTGCACCCCCCAGTTGGCGCAGAAGAGCCGTAGGTCCTGCTCTGCCTGATATGACATGGGTATCTGCGGACAATTATACCCCCCAGGTGCCTGAGTTTACAGCCCCCTCAGGCATTCAAATTGACACTACGGATTTTAGCCCCATTGATTATTTTAACGTTTTTTTTTCCAGACACCCTTTTAGAATTAATTGTCCAGCAGACCAACATTTATGCGGAACAATTTATCGCCCAGAATCCCAACTCATTTTATGGGAGAGGCCAAAATTGGACCCCCACAAACGCAGTGGAATTGCGGAAGTTTTGGGGCTTATTTTTACGATTTGGGCTCATAAAAAAGCCCAGTATTAGAGACTATTGGTCCCCTGATATTTTATATAACACCCCCCTTTACCGCACAGTAATGACAAGGATGCGATTCGAAGCCATCGTAAAATTCCTTCATTACAATGACAATAGTCAGTGCCCACCCCCACAGGACCCACATTTTGATAGGCTGTATAAAATAAGACCATTGATTGCCCACTACTCCCAAAGTTTTTCTCAAGTTTATACCCCCCAACAAAATATTTCTGTAGACGAATCATTAGTGAGCTTCAAGGGTAGACTGCACTTCAGGCAGTATCTACCCAATAAAAGAGCCCGGTACGGCATAAAACTGTACAAACTCTGCGAAAGTGCCACCAGTTACACGTACTCTTTTAGGGTCTACGAGGCTAAGACTCCCAAATAGATCCCCCAGAATGCCCCCCCCCCTTTCCTAGGAATTAGTGGAAAGATTGAATGGGATCTTATCTATCCTTTGCTCCGCAAAGGATATCATTTATATCTGGACAACTTTTACAACAGTGTCCCATTGTTAAAAGTTCTCTCGTCCAGATCCACCTTGGCGTGCGGAACAATCCGCAGAAATCAGAAGGGCCTCCCCAAAAATTTGCTGGGTCAGATCCCAAAATTAGGAGAGAGCAGAGCTGTCTGCAGCGACGATCTGCTCCTCCTGAACTATAAGGATAAAAGGGACGTCCTTATGCTGACCAGCATACACGACAGCAGAGGCAGCCTTGTCCCTGTATGCGGATCCACCACCCAAGTCCCAAAACCATATTGTGTACAGGAGTACAACAAACATATGGGTGGCGTTGACCTGTCCGACCAGGTCATAAAACCATACAGCGCCATGCGCAAGACCAAGGTATGGTATAAAAAGCTGTCTGTGTATCTTACACAGATGGCTTTATACAACGCCTTGCAGATATGCTGGCAGTGGGGATACGTTCCTGCAATTTCAGGAAAAGGTCATAAAGTCCCTGATGTTTGGTGACCAGGAAGGGGAGGGCAGTTCATCCGGCTCTTCCGTCAGCAGGATAATTCCCGGCCAGCATTTCCCCACAGAAATTCCCCCCACTGAAAAAAAACAGAAGCCCCAAAAAAAATGCTGTGTGTGCGCCAAGCGAGGCATTCGTAAGGACACCACATACCATTGTGAGACGTGTCCCACAAATCCCGGCCTGTGCATGAAACAATGTTTCAAAATATACCATACCTCCTTAGATTTTTTATTTATTTATTCTTCATTCACTTTTTTTGTCTCCAATACTGGACATGACCAATTATTCATTTTTTTACTGACCAGCCCCATTTAAAATTTGTCAAAAAACACCTAAAACAAAACTAAAAATTCTCACTATACCTAGGACCCGAGGGAGTGTCTGTCTCATCCAGGTTGCAAATCTGGGTGAGAGGAATAAATCCAGATGAGATTGGTTGTCTCCGCAAATCTTTTTTTGCTGAGGCATTTGATTTATTTTTTGGGCTGGATTTTATGGAATGGTGGGTAGGTTGGTAGTGGGACCTGCCATTCCCTCTCACTCCATTGCGGGTTTTCCGGATTTCCAGGTTGCCCTCCTTAGTTACTAAAATTAAAGTATTTCTTATTATACTCCTAGATGAATACCTAGAGGATTGTCACTTCACAAATTAAAAATTCTCACTATACCCCTAGATGAATACCTTGAAAGGTGTTACATTACAATCTAAATATTCTCACTATACTGCTAGATGAATTCTTTGAGGGGTTTAGTTTCCTAAATGGGGTCACTTTTCTGGGTTTCTAATGTTTTGATACCCCAGATCCTCTGTTTTCATGACACAGGGCAGTAAATGCCATCGTAGTAGGCCTCAGATGTTGCATGGTGCTCTTTATCTTCTGAGCCCTGCCATGTGCTCAAACAGCAGTGTATCTCCACAAATGGGGTATTGCCGTATTCAGGAGAAATTGCGTAACAAACTGTGGGTGCTTTTTCTCTTTTAACCCTTTGTGAAAATGATGAATTTGTGGCTAAAGCAACATTTTCTTTGAAAAAAATCTACATTTTATTTTTTACTGCCCAGTGTATGCAACACCTGTGGGGTCAAAATGCTCACTATACCACTTGAAGAATTCCTTGAGGGGTGTAGTTTCCCAAATGGAGTAACTTTTGGAGGGTTTCCACTGCACTGGTACCTTTACAAATGCGACATAGTGCAGAGAAATCAATCCAGCACTCCAAAAGCTAAATGGCGTGCCTTCCCTTCCGAGTCCTGCCGCTTGCCCAAACAGCAGTTTATGACCACATGTTTGGTATTTCCGTACTCTGGAGAAGTTGCTTTACAAATGTTGGGGTGTTTTTCCTCATTTATTTGTTGAAAAAAAATTACAAATTTTGAGGTAACGCTACATGTTATTGGAAAATAATGTAATTTTTAATTTTCACTGCCCAATTCTAATGAAATCTATGAAACACCTGTGGGGTCAAAATGCTCACTACACTCCTAGATGAATTCCTTAAGGGGTGTAGTTTCCAAAATGGAATCACTTTTGGGGGGTTTCCACTGTACTGGTACCTTAGGCGCTTTACAAATGCAACATGGTGCAGAGAAATGAATCCAGCAAAATCAGCGCTCCAAAAGCCAAATGGCGTGCCTTCCCTTTCAAGTTCTGCCGCTTGCCCAAACAGCAGTTTATGACCACATGTTTGGTATTTCCGTACTCTGGAGAAGTTGCTTTACAAATGTTGGGGTGCTTTTCCTCATTAATTTGTTGAAAAAAGAAAACATTTTGAGGTAACGCTACATGTTATTAGAAAATAATGTAATTTTTCATTTTCACTGCCCAATTCTAATGAAATCTATGAAACACCTGTGGGGTCAAAATGCTCACTACACCCCTAGATGAATTCCTCAAGGGGTGTAGTTTCCAAAATGGGGTATTTTTTGGGGTGTTTCCTTTGTTTCGGCACCACAAGACCTCTTCTAACCTGATATGGTGCCTGAAATATAATCTAATAAAAGGTAGGCCCTAAAATCCTCTAGGTGCTCCTTTGCTTCAGTAGCGCACTAGGGCCACATGTGGGATATTCCTAAAAACTGCAGAATCAGGGCAATAAATATTCAGTTGTGCTTCTCCGGTAAAAACCTTCAGTATTACAGGAAAAATGGATTAAAATGCAATTTCTGCAAAAAAAAATTAAATTTGTAAATTTCCCCGCTACTTTGCTTTAATTCCTGTGAAACGCCTAAAGGGTTAAAAATCTTTCTGAATGCTGTATTGAATACTTTGTGGGGTGCAGTTTTTAAAGTGGGGTGATTTGTGGGGGTTTCTAATATATAAGGCCCTCAAAGCCACTTCACAACTGAACTGTTCCCTAAAAAAACAGTTTCTTGAAAATGTGAGAAATTGCTGCTAAACTTATAAGCCTTGTAACGTCCTAGAAAAATAAAAGCATGTTCAAAAAATGATGCCAATCTAAAGTAGACATATGGGAAATGTTTGCTAGTAACTATTTTGTGTGGTATAACTATATGTCTTACAAGCAGATACATTTGAATTTAGAAAATGCTAATTTTTTGCAAATTTTCTCTACATTTTGGTGTTTTTCACACAAAAATATTGAATATATTGACCAAATTTTTTCACTAACAAAGTACAATATGTCACGGGAAAACAGTCTCAGAATCGCTTGGATAGGTAAAAGCATTCCCGAGTTATTACCACATAAAGTAACACACGTCAGATTTAAAAAATGAGGCTCTGTCATTTGGTCCAAAAGTGGCTACGTCCTTAAGGGGTTAATATGCCCTACTTTAGTAGTTTCCAAGATAAGGGTCACTACTTGGGGGATGACCTCGGAGTCCTGCAATTGTGGGCCAATGCTGTGAAAATCACCAAAATAGGTCTCCAATACGCATGGTACTCTTCACTTCTGAGCCCTGTCATATGTACAGGCAAATGATAAATTCCTTGAGGGGTGTAGTTTTGAAAATGGGGTCACTTCTTGGGGGCTTCCACTGTACCCTGGTACCTGCCTTTCTGAGCGCTGCAGTGTGTCCAAACAGCAGTGTATGACCACATGTGGGGTATTGCCGTACTCGGGAGAAACTGCTTTACAAAAGTTTGGGTGCTTTTTCTCCTTTTGTCCCTTGTGGAAATGAAAAAAATGCAACATTTTAGTGTAAAAGATGTTGATATTCATTTTTATGGCCTAATTCCACTATGTTCAGCAAAAAACCTGTGGGGTCTAAATGCTCACTATACACTATACAACAGGACACTCAAAAATTATTCCTGCAAAATTTGAGCTTCCATTCTGAGCTTTGCTGTGGGTCCAAAAAGCAGTTTATTACCACATATGGATATTGCCGTAATCTGGAGAAATTGGTTTTCCTTGTAAAAATTGAAAATTTCCACGTTTTATTAAAAAAAATGTAATTTTTAATTTTACAGCATAATTACACTAAATTCTGCAAAAAAAAAACAAAAAAACAGTGGTGTCAAAATGCTCGCTATACACCTCAATAAATTCCTTCAGGGGTGTAGTTTCCCGAATGGGGTCACTGTTGGGGGTTTCCATTGATTTGGTACCGCAGGGGCTTTGCAAATATGACATGGCGCCGCAAACCATTTCAGCAAAATTTGAGCTCCAAAAGCCAAATAATGCTCCTTTCCTTCTAAGCCCTGCCGTGGGTACAAACAGCAATTTATGTCCACATATGGGATATTGCCGTGCTCAGGAGAAATTGCTTTACAAATATTGTGCTTTTTCTCCTTCAGCTCTTGTGAAAATGCAAAAATCTAAGCTAAAACGATATTTTATGGGAAAAAAATTTAGATTTTCATTTTCACAGCCTATTTCCAATTAATTCTGCAAAAAAATTTGTGGGTCAAAATGCTCACTCTACCCCTAGATAAATTCCATAAGGGGTGTAGTTTTCAAAATAGGCTCAATTTTGGGGGGTTTCCATACCCTCAGGGGCTTTGCAAATGCGACATGGCACTGAAAACCATTATAGCAAAATTTGAGCTCCAAAAGCCAAATGGCGTTCTTTCCCTTCTGAGGGCTGCCGTGCGTTTAAACATAAGTTTATGACCACATATGGGTTATTTCCGTAGGAAATTCTGAGAAATTGCTTTACAAATGTTGGGGTGCTTTTTCTCCTTTATTCCTTGTAAAAATAAAAACATTGTATGTTTTATTTGAAAAAAATTTAGATTTTCATTTTAATTCCTTGGGGGGTGTAGTTTTCAAAATTGTGTCTTTTTGAGGGTTTTCCCTATGTTTTGGCACCAAATGACATTTTCAAATCTGACATGGTGCCTAAAATATTTTCTAATAGAAAGGGGGCTTGAAAATTCAATAGGTGCTCCTTTGCTTCAGAGGCCTGTGTTTCGGTCTATTAGCATACTAGGGCCACATGTGGCATATTTCTAAAAACTGCAGAATCTGGACAATAAATATTGAATTGCATTTCTCTGGTAAAACCTTCTGTGTTACAGGGAAAAATTTATTACAAATGAATTTCAGCAAAAAAAAAAAATGAAATTTGTAAATTTCACCTCTACTTTGCTTTAATTCCTGTGAAACGCCAAAAGGGTTAAGACACTTTCTTAATGCTGTTTTGCATACTATGAGGGGTGCAGTTTTTTTAAAATGGGGTGATTTATGGGGACTTTCTAATATATAAGGCCCTCAAAGCCACTTCAGAACTGAACTCGTCCCTGAAAAATAGCATTTTGAAATTTTCTTGAAGATGTGAGAAATTGCTGCTAAAGTTCTAAGCCTTGTAACGTTCTAGAAAAATAAAAGAACGTTCAAAAAATGATACAAACATAAAGTAGACATATGGGAAATGTAAACTAGCAACTATTTTGTGTGGTATTACTATCTGTCTTACAAGCAGATACATTTAAATTTAGAAAAATGCTAATTTTTCCATACATAGGTAGTGCAATGTATTTGAAAAAAAAGTGGGACCTAGTGGGACTTAAAAAAAAATGTAAAAAAATAAAAAAAAAAGTTTCAAGACATAATAAAAGTTTCAAGTAATAAAATACAATCGCCTTTTTCCCTTATTAAGTCCTTTATTATTGAAAAGTATAAATAAACCATACATATTGGCTATCGCTGCGACCATGACGGCCTGAACTAAAAAAATATTATGTTTATTCCATGCGGTGAACGGCGTAAAAAAAAACATGGAGAAAACTGTACCAGAATTTCTGTTTTTTGGTCACTTTGCCCTACAAATATTGGAATAAAAAGTGATCAAAAAGTTGCAGGTATCCAAAAATGGTACCTATATAAACTATAGCTCGTCTCGCAAAAAACAAGCCCTCGTACAGCTCAGTCGACGAAAAAATTAAAACGTTCTGGTTCTCACAACTTGGCGACAGAAAAAATACATTCTTTTTACAAAAGTAATTTTATTGTGCAAAAAGTTGTAAAACATAAAAAAGTGGCATAAACTTGGTATTGCCAGAATCAGACTGACCCGCAGAATAAAGGTAACATGTAATTGATAACGCATGGTGAACGCTGTTTAAAAAAAACCCTAAAAACTATGCCAGAATTGCCGTTTTTTTGGTCACCTGGCCTCCCAAAAAATAGGTTAAAAAGTTATTAAAAAAGTAGCATGTACCCCAAAATGGTACCAATAAAAACTACAGCTCGTCCCACAAAAAAACAGCCCTCATACCACTACGTCTATGAAAAAATGTAATTAGTTAAGGCTCCAATAAGTCAGGAAATAGAAAATATGCAGTTGTGCAGGCCCGAGGGGAACATTTCTTCTGTTTCAATAGGCAAATTTTTAAGGCCCTAAAATTAGGGAACCAGGAAGGGGAGGGCCCAAACATATCTGCTGGAAGTGAGGGCGCCCGTATTATACCAGGGCAACACTTTCCCAGCAAAATTCCCCAAACTGCAAAGGTGCGGAGTGTGGACCAAAAGGAGGATAAGGAAGGACATTTATCAGTGCGACACAGGCCTGTGCAGAAAGGATTGTGTCACAGAGTTTACCCCATTATTATACCACCTGACTATGCCCCTGATGTATTTTGCCCAGCTTACATATACCC